>NW_022045678.1:6747500-7162500 GCF_003285905.1 Drosophila hydei
CGTAAGGATATATGTCTTCTGAGTATTCGGGAATTCGCTCAAGTCCAGCAACCGCTTCATTCTGGGTTTGCTGGCAAGATTTTCGTACTGTACCATAAAAGTGTTCATGACTTTGAATATCCTTTCCATCTGTAGCACTACTTTGTGGCCTTAATGAATCAACATTACGTGTAAACAAAGTATGAGGATCTATAAAACATAAAGGGTTCAGCTATTTTGTTTTTTTTGTAGCCCAGACATAAATATTTAATACACACAATTTTTGAAGCAGATAAAAGCTCCAATTAATGCAAGAATTGTTCCGAAAATTGATGTTATGATAACTGCTATAAAGTGAGCATCACTGAACACAGTTTGCTCTTCGGGCATCACATCAAACTCCGAGCTGCCAGCTAATCCAAGCAAATTCTGTGTTTCAAAATAAAATTCCTTTGTAGTGAAGCCAGCGTTGTTGTTAGCCGTAACACGTAGCTGATACGCAGTGCCTGGCTCCAAGTCTCCAATACTATAACGATTCTATAAAAAAATTATATATATAAATAGGGTGAAGAAAGAGTGTATTAAAATAAAAATTAACTAACATGTGCTTCAATTTTATTTGAAACTATAATCCATTCACTGGAAGCTTTATAGTGCCTAAATTCAATACTAAAATGAAGTATTGGACATCCACCATCTTGCCAAGAGGACAAATCCAAGATAACTGATGTTGTATTCGAACGTATGAAACTGTTCTTTTGTGGTGCTATTGGTTTGTTTCCTATTAAATGTAGATAAGCAACTTTAATTGTATAAAGTATTAATCAACTTATTTTTTTTAATCAAATACCTTTTGTCTGTGCTGATACAATACCACTGGTTACGCTAGTGCCAATTTTGTTGAAGGAAGTCATTGCAAATTGATATTTAGTGCCGCATTGTAGGTTTTCAATCATATATGAAGTAATTCGCCGATCAATCTGCAACTCATCCCATTCAGCAGACTCACGCCTATAGGTTAAAGTAAATCCTCTAATTGGAGCACCGCCAATATCGTCGACTCTCCACTGTATGGACACCGAATTCTTGTGCGCCGAATTTATAGACACAACGGGCGGGGAAGGTGGAACTAAAAAAAGTACATACTTAATTAAAATGTTAGAAAATATGTGAAATAAATTACTTTACCTTGCACAAATAGCTGATAAACAATGTGATCTGATCCCATTGGATTTCTAACAATACACGAATAATTGCCTTCATGCGATCGTTGGATATTACGTAGACTTAACGTGTTATCAGAATTAACTTCTAACGGAAATTGCTTCTTGGACCGCGTATTGAGTATTTTCCATTCGGCAGTTGATTTGGGATTTCCAACAAATATACATGCTAATTTAATATCTGACCTCCAATTGACGGACAATGTCTGGCTGAATGATATTATTGCAGCTGGTATTGTTGTGCTAGGTACTAACTTAATTACTGGAGTACTTGGCCCCTGGCCCACTCTTGTTGATGCTGTGACCCAAGCCTCATATGTTTCTCGAAAATTTAAGTCTTTTGCTTCAAAATGTCTATTATGTGCTGGTAAGATTTCTTTAAGGATTTTCAGCTCCTGGCCCTTTTCAAGAACTCGTATATAAACATTGTACTTAGTAATTAATCCATTGGGCCGTCTTGGGGGTAGCCAGCTAACAATCACTGAAGATTCTGTATTCACTGCTGATTTGACAAGCTCCGGCGCATCCGGAACTGCTTCTTCTGTAATGCATGATACAGCCGAACTGGGCACGCCTTCACCAGCCCGAGTAAATGCTAATACTTGAACACTATAATTTGTGAATGGCTGCAAGCCATGGAGCACTGTACTGAGAGCCGATGTTATTTTTGTCTCTCGAACGCTGTATTCACTTTCTAAAAGCCCTGGTTCATAAAGCAACTTATAGCCTTGAATAATTCCGTGACTTAGTTTCTTTGGTGGGGACTGCCACGATATTTGAATATTTTGGGCAGTGAGTGCGACGCATGACACTGATCGAGGAGATGCGGAAGGAACGTCCTCTAAAGTGTGACCTAATACCACATCACTCGGGGGGCCGTCGCCTTTTATATTAAATGCAGATACAGTAATTCCATACTGAGTATACTTCTCCAATCCAGTTAACCGGAAGTCATTTAAGCCTTCTGTGGTCAAACTTCCAACCTTGGTATGATTTTTCCCATTATCTGGAGTACCCTGTTTTTGATATGAAATTGTATAGCCTAAGAGATCTCCATTCCATGAATCCCGTACAGGTGCTCGCCAAGTAATCAAAAGCTATTTAACAGGAAAAAAATAAAATTACGATATTATCACCTATTTACAAACAAACTAGGTATATGCATGCATTAAAAAACAACTAAAACTCACTTGTTAATAGACAACTAATTAGTTCTTAAAAATTTTAACTAATAAAGCTATTGATCTTGATCTACGCCGGCAATTATTATTATTTTAAGTGCACTTACCTGTTGTGGTCCAAGTGGTTCAGCGGTAATATCTTGCGGTGGGGCAGATGGAACTTCTGAATCTGTTTGTACAAATAATATATCACTGGGGGCACTGGTACCCAAATGATTTTCTGCAAACAATCTTATGTGATACACCTGTGCCGGTCGAAGAGATCCCAGTTGGGCCGTTGTTCTATCACCAGGAAGAAGCTTTTGGTTGTTGTGTTCATGCCAGACATCTAATAAACAAGAAAATTTAATATCGATTATTCATAAATTTAATCGCACATTTATAGCACTAAGAACAACTTAAGTTAAGAAGGTTTATCTAGATAGAACAACACTCTGTTAACAGTACAACTAATTGTACTTCTTCACGATATAGTTGGTTTCGTGCAATGTCCGTCTTGCTGTCCCTCTGTTCAAATGATCGCAACGTCTAAGCCCTTGCCTATGCCGGAAGAGTAGCGTTATCGCTTACGCTAAGTTGGATTGCCAATTCTTGTTGCAAAACTATGTTAAGAGAATTTCGCAACCACCAGCCTGCTGGGACTTTTGATTTTTAAGGTCAGTTTATATAAGAGTTATTCAGAATAAACACACTTGATCAGGCACAAGCCACAATACATAATTCATTTTTTATTTAACATTAATTTAAGGGTATGTAAGCTCTCCTACGTAATCTTCCTAAGAAAACGACCATTACAGCTCGTATCTAAAAATCCCTGGACCAGAAGCATCGAACATATCCAAATATTAAAACTTCACTGTTGCGATACTATAGATTAATTTTAAGGATTGTCCGAAAATGATATGCCCACGACTACTTGGGACTAGTAGTGTATATTCTACAGTTTTACTGTTAGAAACGTAATAAGTAAGAAACCTATAGTCGGGGTGCCCAACTGGAACAAACCCTAATCGCAATCATATCTGGGTTTTTAACAGTTTCCAAAGCTTGTATCGAGCATTACAAAAATAGCAATAAAAACCAACATAATGACATCAAAATTCGAACCAACATTGCTTACACAATGCGTATTCTCTCTACCAACTAAACCATTGCATAATAAAAAAAAAAAAGAAACGTCCCTTTGCCGACTGAGATTGAACAAAGTAATTGTCGGCAACGAGCGCCGCCTCTACCAACACTACAACTGCACTGCTGTCCAAATTGTCGTGATTAATGGCTTCAGGGGCTTCAGTTTTAGGCATATAACTTTCTCTCCGCCTCTTCAACGCCAATTTTGCTACTGTTTCATGTTATAGCCTGATGCGTATTTCAAGTATAAGGTACTTAGTTCACTTGGTTCAAATAAATAAATAATTTAATTTTGATATTAAATTAATAATTTCGATATTAAAACATATCGTTCAATGATAAGTAAATACTGTTTTATATGTGAAAATTTAATCGTTTTACATTTTTGGCAGTACTTGCAAACTTACCTTATGTATATCAGATTTGACTCACCTCCAGCTTTTTTATATTGCAAAATATAATTTGATATTGGCTGTGCATCCCGGTTATTACCACCACCTCCTCCCAATATTATTGAATCCTGATCGTTTGGAGACCACGCCAATGTAACTGACCGACTTCCAAGATCCCTAACATGCAGGTTAACTGGAAAATTTGGAGGTTCCTGCACTTGAACATGTATAACACTTCGATCCCGCCCATACGCGTTGTTGGCTATGCAAGTATATTCTCCTCTATCTGTTAGAACCGTTTGTAAAATAGTCAGCTCTGATGATACTCCACGGGCCAAAGGTGAGTTCTTTATATGATAACGGATATCATATGATGGATCGATACGACTTGCTTTCGATCTCCAAGATATTTCTAAGGGCTGATCTCCAGTTGCTTCGCAGCGCAATGTAACTCGATCACCACGTCGTATCGACAACTGCTTTTTGGCCACGGTAACTGAGGGGCCAACTGTTACAATTAACGGCGAAAAATAAATGTTGAGCAAAATAAGAATTGGTTTTTATTAGATGGTTTTTATTAATTTAATGTAAAATTCATGCTTACCATGAACAGTTAACTTAATTAGGGTACTTAAGCCCGCTCCTATACCATTGATTGCTTGACATAGATAGCTGCCCTCATGTTCGCGGGAAACTTGCGATATCATCAGAGATCCATTCGAATGAGCCATAATAACTGATTGAGCGTTTCCGTTGCTAATAGCATAGCTAAGATCACGATAGTCCCCTGAGTCGCCTTCATGTATATACATATATGAAATTTATGATTGTTATTTTGAATCACGAGGTTTCTTTTAATACCTATGGACTGCTTCCACTGAATGGTGGGTACGGGGAATCCATCAGCTTTACACGATACTACTACAGAATTTCCTAAGATTGCATCTTGGTCAGTAGGTTTCAAAGTCCAGCGTGGAGGAACTATTTTAAAATTTAAAAGATTACCTCGAATTCACTTTTAATCTATAGATTAACATGCATAAGAATAAAACCCGAATACTAATCATGCTATTATATTATTATACCAGTAAATGAAAATTAATTAATAACAAGTCAATTTATATACAAGACTTTTCGCTCTTTTTTAGCAGTCAGAGGAAAGAAAATGAATTTATTATTTATGATTTTAAAATATTACAAATATATTAAGAATGTTGAATGTTAAGATTATAGGATATATATTTGTTTTGTTTTTAATATAGTCCAACGAAATAATCTTTTAACAATATAGAAAGCTGGCAACGTTTTATACTATAAAAACAGGCAGCAAACGATCATAAGGATTTCAAATCTCGATTTAAATAAAATATAAAATCTTTGTCAATGTTAGTTAGAAAAAATAAATTTTAGGTTTCATCTGTATATTTATAAAAATATTGACATCGACGCATCTATGACCAAATTGTTTTTGCTTCCAAGTTTCAAAGAACAAATGGTCAACCCCAAGGACAAATTTAATGGCTGTTGGCCAATTTTTTATAATTTTGTAAGAGCAGATTGAATTTGAGTATTGGCAAATCCACTCAGTCTACATGCAAAAAAAGTTATCAATCCATGCGAATTGTGCATCACTGGTAAGTCTTGCAAGTGAGTGCAAAAGCCGAGTGCATTGTGCTCAGTGCAATGATCTCCTATATTTTCGTAGTATTCATAAATTCACCCACTAACTTAGGAGTAGATGTTTAAGTTTAATACTATAATTTTTATCTCCTAATTTGTTATATTAGTATTATCTTCATATATGACCGAAAAAAACTCAATTTACTGGGTAAGTTGCTTTTTATATATATTTGTGTAGTTGTACAGACTCCGACGTTTTAAGATATCTGATGTGGACATCAAAGAGAAACAAATAAACTTTGAAAACGCAGAAGAGAATAATTGGATCGAGAAATATCAATTGAGATATATTTATTTGGAATTTAATTTATTATATCATTGAAGAAAATTGATGATTTAATTATTGCGTAAAGCCTAATTATACGAAATTATCTCTTATGATATAAGCACTGGCACTAGCAGCTATTGTTCCCAATAAATTATTTTGTTATAATCTATTTAAGAAATTATATTATATTATTATTTTTTCTTTTTTTTTTTGGCCCACCTTGCTGCGCTTTTATATCCATAATAAATCTGAGTTAGTAGAAAATCATGTAACTACAATAAATAGACTTGTTTGTGAAAATGTTGTTGAAGAAAATATTGTTCTTATGAGATAATTCTATAAATATAATACAAATCACATAATATGAATCATATGATTGCGCTGTATGTGTCGTTATTAAATTTCAATACAGTTTCATCCACAATTACAAGTTTGATAGACTCCTGTATCTCTTAGCACTTTGAAGAGGAATTGCTCTATAATTTAATATAATAATAATTCTGGCAATGTCCATAGGAGGGTAAATTAATATTTGTTAATGCCGACGAAGACTGTCGAAGACATTTGCAATATATTTTTCTGGCAATATGAATTGCCATTTTACTCCGTTTAGCGATTTTGTTACAATAAGAGAATAGAAGCGTACTTTGAATTTGGGTTATTGTCGTCTTCCTCCCTGTTTATGTGTATTAACGCAAAACTGTACGGAGGGCATAAAAGTTAGATTCTTGAAATTGGGATATATGCTCAAGTTTACACTTGTCGATTTTATTAAATACATCTACTGTAGGCCAAACAATAATTATACTGCTGACCTCCTCTATGAATAGAAATTTATTACTTTTGACAAACTAAATGTGAGCTTAGACCTAAATATCGTATTACATCACATCATAAAACCCAAGCTTTTTAATCCAGCAATAATCTCTTAATGCATCTGATTCATATAAGTTTGTAATTATTTTATTAACATCCCCAGAAGTAAAATATTTATGTTTAAAGCACATAAATTGAATACAATCTAAAATAGGTATTACCAGAGCAAAATCCTAAAGCTAGGTGAATTATCCTCCTGGTGCATTGTCTACGATATTTATTGTGAATTTTGTTTTCTTGTGCATTGTTTATTTCAATATTGTAGAATTAGATGGCTTATTAATGTTTCTAGAAAACAATAGTTACACTTGATTTACCCGAAACCGAAAGAACGGCTGTATATTCAACAACGCCAGCATGATTTGCCACACTGCAAGTGTAGTTACCATTGTGCCATGAGGAGACGTTGTGTATGGACAATATGCTGGAAAATGGGGTATAATGATTGATTGTTAACGATGGATCCGGAGGTAGAAATTCTTCGCCTTGCTTAGTCGTCATGGTTAATTGTTTTCCCATTGGAACGCCTGAATTACTCTGAATTGTCACATTGTTTCTGTGCCAAGTTATATTAAAAGGTTGGTCTCCTTGGCTACTGGAGCACATTATCTGTGTTCGCATACCTTCAGTAATTTCATCTTCAAACGCAAAAGGAGATATACGCGGTGGCACTATACATAAAATATCAATAAAAAAATATATTTAAAAAACCTCTTCTTCAGTTTATCATTGTTCTATCAGCACATAGAACAGAGGAATACTCTGTCAGTATTACGTAACCCAAATAACATGAACGGATTGGGGCGTAGTTGAAAACTGAACCGATATCCTTTAAACAGTATATATATTTAAATTTAATTCAATTTAAACTACACTAAATAAATATGAAGTCGATCAAATTATAGAATTAACAAACAAATTCGTGCAATTTCAAAATATTTGAATATTTATTTAAATTTATATAAATAAAGAATGTATATGCAATAATTACTCAAGTTTTTTATCTACTTTTCAATAAAATATTGCGATTAGTTTTTTTTTTTAATTAACTATTAAAAGTATCTAAATATCTACTCCATTCATACATGGAGTTTTATTATATCTAATTTATCAATATATGTGCACATAATTTTTGTTACTATAAAAATAATAAGTCAGTTGACTAAAATTATGAATTCAGACAATTACGTGCATATATGTATGTAAACGGATAATTTAATTTAGTGCACAAACTAAAAACGCATAATGCTATTACAAGTACCATTCACTTTAAGCTGTGCAGAGTGCGTTACAGTAGCGGCATCATTTTGAACGCGACATGTGTAGGTGCCACTTTGGTCCCTCGTCACACTTGTGATGCTGAGGGCGCTGGTAAAATCATCATTTTGGCGAATTGTCACCTGGCCGCTACTTTCACCACTACTACGACCATTGTCATTCGATGCGGTTTCACTTGTGAAGGCCGATGGTGGCATAGAAGATGAAAACTGCAACATAGATCCGGAGCCGGAACCCAATACAGCAACGCCACCGGTACCCTTAAGCCCACCGCTGACACTGTCGACGGATGCTGCCGATGGCAGGGCTATTCCATCCTTTAGCCAAGTAAATGTTAGCGGCAGGTCCCCGGTGCCAATAACGCACTGAATGCTTGTACGGTCCCCGACATTTAGATCACGTGCGAATGAGAATGGTGTAATCTTGGGTGGAACTGGATGTTTAATTTCAGTAAATATGCTTTAGTAATAAATTTATGAAACGCTTTTCCGCAAACTAAATTACGAATTGTTTAGAATGTTGTATATGGTTTCATTTTGTAACACACCAAAATATGTTTTTGGCGATTAAGATATATATCTCTCATATGTCAGAATTTTAATTCATCTTTATCAATTACTCTGTAGCCTATTATATTATATTATCTAGAAATAAATTTAAAATAACTTCTGATCAGTTCAGTTAGTCTATTTCGAAGAGCAGAAGTTCTAAAAACATTTAATCGCAGGATCACATGTGGCATTTAAATTTTATTATCAATTTTAAAAATATTTCGATTATTTTTCTCGCCAGCTTTTTGAAAGACATTTGACTATTGAATGCATCTTCATTTTGTGAGATGATATTGGCTGAGAGATAAAACGAGACAGTGGAGCATGGTAAGTCATACAATTCATATATGTGAGCAAGATCGCTATTAACGATTCCATTTCACTAGACAGAGATAACTTAATCAGAAGAAACCTCAATACTCCATTCGGGTAAGCCGTTTAATAAAGAAAACAAGCATATTTATATTCCAAAAAAAAAGAGATTGCTCAAAATCTCCACTTTGTGACGTACAAAATAATTATAAAAAAATATTTTCCCTGATAATTTAAAGCCCGTTTAATTGGTTTAATGAAAAAAAATTTAAGAATTACGTAAGTGGCAAACGAATTTATTAAACTATAGCATATAAGTCATACAAATGATGCCCCAGATTCACACCAGCGGCAAAATATTTAGAGGAGAAAATTACAGATACGCTTTGCAGTCTTGGTGTTTGCTAGTAGTCTTCTTGAATACGAAATTAGTCACTATAAATAACTTTCAATTACCCTTAAAGAAGGGATTAGTCGAAAAATGATTTATAGTCCAAAAGTCCTTTATTATGATTTTTGATTTTATAATAAAATGCAGTTATCTAAGGTCATATATAGTTATCAAAAATCTGACAGTTTCTTCTCAATAAATCATTTTGATGCGTATTACAGAAAAGCCTACTATTTCGAAGAACAAAATGTTAATTTTATCTATCTAGTAGAGCGAATAGATTCAATATGAGTTCTTAGATATTGGTCGTCATATTTTAAAAGTAGATTTCATTTAACATACAGGAAACTAATATTATAAAATAAACACTGAAATATTTTATATAAGAGCTTCAAAAAGACTACTAATAAGTACACCTGCAGAGAATCGATTCAAAACACCAAATTGACACTAAACCGCGAACTTAGCTCGCATCTTTAAAATTGTCTATAAGCATTGATTAGACATTTAAAGCGCTTTTTAGAGCTATTACAACATACAATTGTGGCGAATTAAAACCTGAAAGAATACCGCGCATGCCAAAAGCAAGTGCAGGTGGGTGTGAAAGTGCAAGTGCAAATGCGAGTGCAAGGAATACCTTTTGCGAGTGCGATTCTTAGGTGCAATGTAAAAGTTCGAGCGGTGCAGGTATTACAGAATATTAAAAATCGAATGAGTACAAAACTATATTATGTTAGGGATATGACTTCACTTGCGACAAATATTATATGACAATTGTATAATGTGCTTAAAGGTACATATAAGATTCCAATATTTGTTATATCTATACTTAAAATCTACCACAAATGTGCATAGAATTATTAAAGTATTAACATAACCTTACTTACATTCTACTTATACTAAGTATGATCTTATAGGACTAGCTTATGTAGCATTTTAATTTAATTCACGAATTGAATTTTTGTTGAATATTGTTTATTGTGCAAGGTCCACCGTGCTGTTAATCCATCCGCAAGTCTCTCTGTATGTACGCAAACTATTTCGCTCCTATTAAAACAGAGGACTTGAGAAATAATATTACTTAAACTGATGGCCTAGCTTTTGTTGTTTAAGAGTTCGGACGGATGGTCAGACGGACGAAATAGTCTACAATTCATAATGCTCTGTCACGCCACATTCAACCTTTTATTTAACAAATCCATTTATTATTTAGCTATATCTAATAAAGCATGGTATGGAATAACTTACATGACCCACTTATCAAAGGCTGAAAAATTGTAGGAATTTGTTATGTGATTATATAAGACATTAGTTCTTTTTTTTTGACCCATCAATTAAAATATTCGTAAATATAATTAATGTCCTTCCGCTGATATATGCTTATTTATATAATAATAACCATTTTATGAGTTACTTAATTTTAGAAATTGAAAATATTTATTAAAATGTATAGCGCGAAAATATGAACTATTTATTCTTAAAAGTAAATTATAATTATAACACCTAAAAGATGGCATCCATATTGAAAAATAAGAAAAAAGGAACGTGCTACGTACATTCAAATGCATAACTTTTTTTTTTTTATGCACGTGCATTATTATTAATTTTTGTGATGTGATCTTTCCTGAAATTCATAAAATGAACCATTTAATTTAACATATATGCATGCAACTGCAAGGAAATACTTTAAAGAGCTCTTAAACATAACAGATTCTTAAATAAATATAGTTTACTTAATCAGAGATAACTTTATTATACATAATAGTGAACTCCTAATCAATATTCTTAAGAATATTATTAAGCAGTCTATCTTATGCTGAAATATAATTAAATTTAAAGTTCTAAATGGAGATTGTAAATATCTATACTCATTCACGAACTCAACGCGTATATTGTTTTCGTGCCTTTCGACCATTCGACCATCTATCCGTACGTCTGTGCGTCTTTTTCTAAAGTCATGGGTACTATCTCTTTCTCATAAAGTGTTAAGAAATACTTTATCTGATATAACAAAAAGTTATTAAAACTGATAATGACTTCAATTTGGAATTTATAATCGTGCTGACAACCCAAGAACAAATATATATTGTGGATATACAGTAGGGAGCAAAAGTGTTTGAATAGTTGACACTGAACTTTGTGAGTCATTAATATCCAAACGAATTAAGTAAATCAAAAAAACTTTCTTTTTCCAATAATATGTATTTAATTCTTAACAAATTGCCGTATATAACAAGAACAAAAGGTATCAGTGAAATATTCAAACAAAGAAAACTGAAACAAAACGCATATGTACAATTTTGCACCTTCAGTGATTCAAAATCAATATTTTGTCCACAGACCCTTATTAGGTATTACACTTTTTATTCAGCTTGGCATACTCTCGACCAACTTCTCTGTGGTTTCCTTTGGAACTCGGTTCCACTCCAGTTCTACACGCTTCCAAAGATCGTCTAGGTTGGATGGCATTGATTGCTATTGCCCGAGCCGTCGCTTCACGATTGAACACAGGTTCTCAATCGGATTGAGGTCACGACTTTGAGCTGGCCACTCCATCAGCATCAGTTATCAGTTCTCATTTTCGATATCATTAGTCTGACGTCAGAGTCCTTTAGTAGTGTTTTTTGATGCAAAATTGCGTCTTTTCTGGAACTGACACCGCTGAATGAGAAATATAAGGCAGATCTGCAATACTACGAGTCGAACAGCCACTTTCAGTTAGGCTAATAATACTATTTTCGCCTTCTGACGAAAGCTTCATTTTTTCTCGGTACTCTATAGACTACTTGCTAAAATCAACAAACAATAAGAAACACATGAATTTCTGGATCATCAAACTGTAGAATGCATAAATAAAACATATAACGGTAAAACTTCATGTCTATTGCCGATAAGAGAATTAAGAAATCAAACCAAAGTAAGAATATCGGAAGGTGCAAAATTGTACATGCGTTTTGTTTCAGTTTTCTTTGTTTGAATATTTTACTGATTAACTTTTGTTTTTATTATATACGAAAATTTGTTAAAAATTAAATACATATTATTGGAAAAAAAAGTTTTTTTTCGATTGACTTTATTCGTTTGATTTACTTCATTCACAAAGTTCAAAGTGACAGCTATGGAAACACTTTTGCTCCCTAATGTATATACGCCTACTGTGACTATATAGTGTTTTATACAAATTCTGTTATAGTTTCATAACTATGAAGTCAGAGATTGATGTATAAAAATATGTAATTTATACATATATCATAAAGGAGTGATAAATTATGACCGTTAAAAACTAAAAATTTAAACTATATATACTATATATATACTCTTGTGTTTCTTAAGTACATGGCAAATGGCAAAAAAAAACCATCTTCCAAAGTTTACTTACGAAAGTCTGTTTTTTTATTTCTTTAGCAAAAAAGATTTAAATGTTTTTGGACCGTGAATGAGTATTAAACAGTCGATCGCGCCCGACTGGGACATTCTTACTTGTTAAGGTTGTGAATCTCCACAATCATAGGAATATTATATCTGGAATATAAAATATATATTAAATACTGATATACATACCCAAGACTTTAACATCTACGGATCGTTGCGAAGTGTAATTGTGCTTATTTCGTGCTATACATGTGTATGTGCCCTGATCGGCGGCTCGTTGTACATTATCTATTACAAGAGTTCCATTTTGGACCCGCTGTCACATATTGATTGGCAGTCTAATACCATCTAAAAAACCAACTTTTTCCAAAAAATGCTGCAGTAATTTTTTTTACAAATAATACCTTTCTCTATAAATACACTTTCTATTGGATATCCGGCAATAGGGCATTTTAAAGTAAAAGCTTTGCCAGCAACAGCAGATATTTTTGGCATATGTCTTATATAGGGCATACCTGTAATGAATCAGGGAACAACACTTTTATCATTTTCAATATATTTCAGAAATGCTCAAACATAAGTTTGTAAAGTTATTAAAAAATAATTATAAAGATGCAAATCTATATACTTATATACAAATATGATAGTTGCTAAAAATAAATATACGTACCATATATATTTAGTCTTGCAGAATGCATAACCTCACCAGCTCTAGAAATCGCCTTACATTCGTAGTCCCCGCCGTCCTCTGATTTAACAGCTGATATATTGACGTGGCTAATAACATCACCAAATGTGGTCACATATTGTCCAATCATAAGACGATCATTCTAAAATATAGTGGGAATATGGTTTTTATTTATCGAGTTTTATTTTAAAGCTCACACTTTTATCTATTATAATATATTTTATTCCTATCATATATTGTACAAAAGTATGCATAGCTTTCGACATGTTGGAGTGGTCGGGTTAAATACAATAGAGTATTATATATATAAAAAAAAATACAATAAAAAATAATTTTACAAAAACAAGTAAGACTGCTGATGACAAATAGGCAACATTGAAAGCCAGGACATTGTTTGTATTCTAAGTGACAAGCCCGCAACTGAAGACGCAATTTAAACACAATTCAACTGCAATTTATACTCACAAGCAGTATATATGCTATATGTGGTTCATGCATTTGAATAAACCCATTACAAAAGTTTTATATAAGTTTTATACTAAGTCCGTTTGGCCAATATCGACGTAAGTCGTTTCGGTGTTATTAGATCTAGAGACGTGTAATTTAATGTGTATACTCGTAGAACACCCCCAATCTTGGCCCAGCAGCGTGGTAAACCAAATCAAACTGAACCTTCCTTCAACAGTTTTAAAAACGAAAAATGTGACAACTGAAAAGAAAAGTTTTTCCTGAGTTTCTAAGGATACGAAGCGGAATAAACTATATCTCAGTTTAAGAGTATATGTATCACAGTGGACTTCATCCCCAGTAACACCTATAAATTATATTTACCATACTTATTTACATTTTGTATAAATCTAACCGTTCTTGAGCAGTAAATTGCGCCTGGCACCAAAGGTTTAACTATTATTTATAGTAGTACGGTACACCGTAGCAAAGTAGTGAAATGTCATAGAATATCCATATTTATACTCATTCACGAAGTTAATGCGTGTATATTGGTTTTGTGTACATTGGGGGACGATGCAAAGCGGAAAATTCTATATCTACTAAAGTTTTCGAAGGAGAAAGATAAAAAATCTATAATTGGGTTACTATTGACCTCTTAGATGAAGTCGATAGATCAAAAAATTTATGCGTCTTTGGGGGAAGAAAAATAAAAATGTTCAGAATTTTTCGCAGCTTTATAGCCTTACCAGTGGATAAACAATATATACATATATATACACGCTAGGGGCATGACAAATATGGAAAAACTGTATACTCAACAGTTTTGCAGCTAAAAACTAAACATTTGACGAATACATTTTCTGTTGACCTATATTGCCGTTCTAAAAATTATATATACATACATATATGCATCTTAACAACGTGGGAAATGCTAAAAACATGTCTTCCTAAATTTAAAGCTGTTAGTTATTGTTATTGTTGTTACTGTTATTGCAGACTCCATCCTGACCCCCTTTACTTTTTAACGCTTGAATGTGAGTTATGCATTCTCATATTTTCTATATGACCTATAGAGATTCTATATCGGTTTTAATATTATTCGATGATACATACTGGTGCTTAATAATATAAATCAACAATATATTTACATTTGGAAGAGGAAATCCATCCAATTGCCAAACAATTTTGGGTGTCGGATTACCGCTAGCGCTGCACTTAAGCGAAACAGAAGGTCCAGGCTGCATAGTTTGCTCTATAAACTTATAAAGCAATTGAGGTGATACTTCTGTAAATGAAATTATGAAATTAGCACCATAGCTGTAGTACATTTTATAGTTTGTTTTCTATTCTTATTTATTTAATATTATATATATCAATTATTATATATATTATATATATTCAATATCTCGAAAATATTTAAGAAAATAGAAATGAAGGTGTCAAAAAACCTGTTTTCCTACTTTTTGAACATTTTTAACAAATCAAGCTCACAAGTTAATACCTACAAATGAACTGAAAGCTTGGCTATTACAATTTTCATATGTCCATTTATTTATTTGCCTTTATGGGAAAATGTTTCTGCTCCAAAATACGATATACGTTCTCTCGAAGAAAAATTTGTGAATAATGGAACTTAATTTAAGAATCGACCATATCGGTTGAGCTCGTCCTGAGGTCCCTTCGCTTTGTAAGTAACGCATTCAAACTAATGCCTAGTCATGCTACGCTTGTAAAATACGTACCTCCCAATCTTAGCTCGGCAGAACATTGGCTTGACTCCAAGTCGTTCTTTAGCATACATTGATACATTCCCTTATCTTCCTTAACAATTGATGTAATTCGTATATGTTCCGTTGACAGAAGACGAACACGAGCCCCAGAGCGTAATGTTTTTCCATCCTTAAACCATAAGACTTGTTGCTTTGGAAATCCAGACGTACTGCAAATCTTTAAATTTACCGGTATTTTTTTATTTTTAAAACATAAACGTATGCATTAACTATGTAGGTCACTTTACTCACTAAATCAGCCGTATGTCCAAGATTCACAGTCTGTATTCGGGGCTGTACGCTTGCACTTAATGGCGATGATACTGACAGCTTGACTTCTAGAGTTTCACTACCCTCAGAATTAGTAACTGTACAATAGAATATCCCATCGTCATTTTTTGTGATGGCTGATAAAATAAGAGTTCCGTCTTTGATCTTGGCGCGTCCAGTCGCAAGCATGTGCTGCATAGACTCTTCATTGCTTGAACGTGTAATATGCCACCTGAAAAATAAATTGTTTATATAATATTATTTTTAACATAACAATAGGGATCTAGTTAATAGTCTTTAATTAAAATTGTCAAATGTATATTAATCAGTCGATAACCTCGTATCCAGAACTTCTATATTTTAAGAACTCATTTTCCATCTACATTATCTACTTAGAGAGCAAAAAGCAAAATAAAAATTGAGAATAGCGGACCTTCATATGAATATCAATCATTAAGGTTGAGCACTCAAAGCGCTCTGATGTTAAGGACCCTTATTTGAAAAAGTTTGTACTAGATCTATGTGTTGTATGGTTAGTGCTACAACCCTGATTCCCACGACATTCATAGTTCGCGCTTTTTTTTACCCTAATCGCATTGAATATGTGAAATCAGGGTATAATGGTTTTGTTAAAATGTATGCAACAATCAGAAGGAGACTTGGCAAACCCCATATGTATGTATGTTTTATACAATTTTGATTTTTGTTATATTTTAGATACCGGCTCCAAATATCCCCAAATTCTTTAAATTTTAGTTAAATATAAAGCCAATTCTATGAGTTGTGCTTGAATTGTCTGCTGCTACTTTAGTTCCGTGTAAGCAGTGCAATGGCGGCGCTCATTGCAGAAAAGTTGTAGGTTCAATGTCAGCAGGGAAAAGACGTGGTTTTTTGTATTTTTTTTTTTAATCTTGAAGTGGCGATTTTGGTAAGTGGATGTGCGTTGCGTATGCAATGTGTTTGTTGTTGTTGTTCTAGATGTTGTAATGCCGGTTTTTTTTTTTTTTTTATTTCTAAAACTAAATACAAACTCTTAAAAAAATATAAAAAAAATGCAGGACTGGGATCAGAGCATCTGTTTGATATTTTACTGGCTAATATCTTAAAACTAAAGTAGTTTTTTCACAACTTTTCAATTCTGTTTTAATCCACAAGAAATAGAAAAGCTCAAGTTGGGTTGCCCGCGCTTGTATCTATGCTAGACCCAAGAAAATCTAGTGAAACTTGAAGCAGATATCCAGAGTATAATAAAAATTCAAATTGTATGATGAGTGCAATGATGTATATAGATGATATAATTTAATGACTGCAATTTCTTACTCGTTTTAAATCGATTATTGATTAACAGTTGTCGAATTTTTTAAACATATCATCTACACGTGCTATCGAGTGACAGTCTATAGCTCTTAAAGAATCTGAGATCGACAAATGCCTAAATCGACTCAGCTCGTCGATTTAATTAGGAATATATATACTTTATGCTTGGCCTTTTATACACACATTTTTACAAAAGCATTATATTCTAAATTTCCATTTTCAATGGACTACAAGTTACAATTAACTTCCCATAGGCCGCAGCCCAAGCATAGTCGATGCATTAACTCCGCAATAAGCAGAATGCGTACTTACTCGTACGTGTGTATGTGTATGTGCATATATTGTTTAATTTGTATGCGTCTTATGATTGAAATATCAGCAACAGGGATCGGGGGATCTACTAGGCGGGAGATCCCGACTAGAGCAGTCTTACTTCTTTTAAACAAAATGTACATAAAAAATTTGAGAATATGGCAATATTGGAAGGACTCCGTACAAAAATAAGTAATAGATTGAACTGGTTTTGTAGCATAAATAGTTTTAAGATTGAAAATTGCTTAAGCAATCAAAATGTGTATTTGAAATAAGTATAAGAGCGTTGATTGCTAATTAATTACAGACTCCGACAGATATCAAAAAATGATATTGTAGTCCAAAGTGTGTCTATTGACTGTGGGGCAACAGCTGGAGCGCATGCGACGGGGGAAAATGATTAAATATGTACAGTTATATGTGTAGCACAAAAACGAAGGAAATAAACGAAAAATTTCACCACTCCTATGCATGCATATATGCATGTAGATGTATGTATACATATGCATCTACATATGCATATAAACATAGATTTGGTCATGAACGAGAAGTAAAGGACTAGCAATACAGAAAAGTTTTAGGTACAGATGACATACATACATTTGTGCAGGCAAACATACATACATGGATGTATTTTTATGCTTATCCCCCTCGAATGGCTGCTACACATGTACATACATAGGTGCTGGTACATGCAATTGAAAATCTATGTCCGTATATGTATGTATATAAGCATACAAGCATACATATGTATGTATGCATAGGCAGTCACACACCACAAAGTCACAGGCCAAAGAAAAACATCATGCAGAAAAACTCAAGAGGAGAACATCGCAAATAAAACAAAGCATACCCTTACGTTGTTGACGACTCGTCATGGGCTAAACGCTTGGTCATATGCATGTGTGAATCTATGTATACAAACTAATGCATGTACTATATACAGGGATGCATACGTGTGTGTACATGCACATGCATGTATGTAGATACCGAGAAAAACTCCACGTCATTTAAGTGAAGTTGTCGGAGCCGACAGACAGATTTACTACCCTAACGAGGAGCATTCAAGCTTTGAAGAGATGTTGGGTGAGCGGCCCAGACCAAAATAATTGTGGAAAGGATGCATTGAAACAAATTTTGTTGATACATATATTGAAGTGCATTTAATAGGTGGCAAAGAAAGTATATAAAGCACAACTCTATAAATCACGTTTCGCTAACTTTTTCTCAATTCAAATAATTACTAATTAAAAGGACTTTACCGTGGGCAAGCTTGTAAAAGTTTTGTACGACACGACAACTGGCATATTATTTATCTAAATTGAAAAACACTGCAAATGTATACAGCATATACATATTTACATATTCTATTTTCAATGGAATGCTAACAGATAAACTCAACAATGCGCTTCTCGGCACTAACCGACTAGGAGATACCCTGACTGCGGCTAAGAGTTGATATTCCAATCAGTTTAAGCTCTTTTACAAATACATTAGACACAATGCATGCACACACATACGCACGCATGCATAAGCACGCGCTGTGACTGCGGTTAGGCTGCAGTTTGCGCTTTGCTATGGGAAATGAAGTGTCGAAAATTAGGAAGTGCGTATAACACAAATATACATTTTATATTTCAAGTCATTTGTAAACATTTTCGACTACAAACGTGATTGGAATCAATTTCGTCCCCAAAAAAACTCAGTCTTTCGTATTTTTACTATCTTGGCAATTGAACTTTAATATCAAGAATTTTGCAAAATTTGGGCTCTCTACTCATAGTAAAAAAATAAAACAAAAAAATATTTTTAATTGGTTCAGGGGGTAAAAAATACAAATTAGATGAATTACACTTAAATGCAGAAGCAAAATAAAAGATATTAGATTAGGAAAATCAAATTTTACAGGAATATAAAAGCCAAATATTCTGCACATAATTAATTTGTATTTTCAGAAACAAACTTACTTGTTTTAATATGGGTTAATAAACATAATTTTATAAACTTGTTGCAAGTTATAAAAATATAATCGAAATAAAAAATATTTATAAGATTAAAGATTGTCTTACCTGTATGTTGGTTTTGGATTCGCATAGGCAATACATGGTAATACTAATGGATCTCCAACTCTGGCCATTATTGCAATTTTTTTGTCATTCATTATTGGTGGAACAAGCTCTCGCATTTCTAACAAATATAGAATCATAAGAGATACAACTCAATTAAATTATATTATAGTTTACATTTGACACATAAAAATAACAATCACCTAAAACTAGGATTCGTTGAGCAGCCGAGTATTGTCAGGTAGGTCATGAAACCAAGGGGTCAATGCCCTTGACTTTATTTGTGCTTCGGTGAAAATCCGAATTTGTCAGCTACTGGGAATCGCTTCGGACAATAATATACTATATACACGTAAATCGGAGATGTAGCTATCCTTTTGCATTTCAATAAAGTTTATGGTTTTGCAATATTTTCACATCTTTATATCTATACTCTGAACGCGAATATACATCATTTGTATTTATTAGGTATCCTGTTCCCATGTTATATTATGCATAATATATATATATATATCTTTCGGCTTTTACCCACTTTCAATTCAGGGCTTAGAAACTGTTAATAATTTGATGAATGCTATTCGTGAAATATATATTGACTTACCTGTTAATTGAATTTTGCCAGCATTACTACTGACTTTTGAGTCCTGCGTCAATTTATGATGTGTTCGACAACGGTAAATCTTTTGCGAATCACTTCTGGTGATGTTATAGAGGAGAAGTTCACCCGTAGGCAACATATGATTTTTACCATCTTTATTGAAGTAATATAATATTGTATTAACTAAGTATTTTGATTAACAGTAGAATTTACTTGCCTCCTTCTAAAGATGGATATATATTAAAGTTTGGTTCCTGCAACCAGGAAGTTACTGTCACATATTCCTTGACGAACGACGGTATGTTACATTTAATCAGCACATTGCTACCAATAAATCCACCAGGGTTCTGGACCTCCGGCTCATAATGTTGATAGACCACTACAAAATTAAAAAAGTATGGGAAAAATGTAAAATTATTAAATATTCACTGATAAATTCTAGTGTTCTGTAAATATAAGTTCATTTAAACTTAATAAATTAACAAGTAAAAGTACTCTAGTCGGGATTGCCCAACTAGGAGCCAGAACACTGCGCTTATATTCCAATCATTCTAGGCAACTTTTATATATACAGATATATACTTTGTGCGCAGTTTACGCAGCGGCAGCTATTTGGCTGCGTATTTGGGTGAATAACTTTTGCTCTAAATGCATTTTGACAATGAAATTTTCCGAGCATAGCCTAGACATCCATAGTTTTTAAAATACGTTTTTTTTTGCGAATGAAGGTATCCAAAATATAAGTCATAACTGTATTCATCAGAGAGAGCTACACAATAAATTTTATTTTATGCGTGAATTCCCATTTACAAGGAGTTCAGGATATACAAATAATGAGAATGGAAGCACAAACCTGCTTTTACTACCACATCCCTGGATATAATAGTACCCACGCTGTTGGATGCTGAGCAACGATATATCGCCCAGTGAACATCTTGTCGAAATTCCTCTGCAGCAAATGATGGAAAATGAAGTGAGCCATTTGGGAAAAGATGTTGAACCTGGAATATAAGAAATCTTAATTAATATTACGTTTTAAATAAAAAAACTTTTTACGAGATCAACAAATGTTGTGTTAAGCTAACAATTATAAAAAATTATCTATTATTCAAGAGCGAATATATGTATAATAATATACAATATTTATCCGAATACTTGTTAAACTATATCATAAAAGCTTAGAAACATTTATCAATCTATTTTTTTTAATCAGATTCCTACAAAAGTTGAGACATTCCAACACATGTCGTAGACGATATATTAGTTAATACAACAGTATATTATTATCAAACATTCCAATATTTAAATAGTCAAAGTACAACATTTATACAATGTCAAGAAACTTTGATGAAGCCGTGAATATATATTCGCCCAATGGCCATTTGATGCAGGTGGAATACGCTGAAGTTGCGGTACGAAAAGGCTCCACAGTAGTAAGTTTTTGAAACTATTTAAAAGTAAAGATATACCGCATCCTCAAAATGGCTAAATATATACAATATTTATATTCCATACCGTACTACAAATATTCAATACACTTAATAGTTTTTTCACTATCGTACAGGTGGGCCTTCGGACTAACGAATGCGTTGTGTTGGGTGCAGAGAAAAGGGCAATAGATATGCTACAAATCGAGAGAACGTCGCACAGAATAAAAAAAATAGATGAGCATATAGCAATGACCTTTGCGGGTCTTACGGCTGATGCTCGAGTATTAGCGGGTCGCGCGCAAATGGAGGCTCAAAGTCATCGGCTAAACTTTCATCGTCCCTCAAGTGTAGAACATATCACAAGGTGTGTTTAAGATAAGATTTTCCAGATCTTTGTAACTTTGGTTTCTACAGATTTTTGGCGAAATTAAAGCAGAACTATACGCAAAGCTTTGGAAGGCGTCCGTTTGGCGTTGCCTGCTTGGTTGGGGGGTTCGATTGTGATGGCAAGCCACATCTATTCCAGACTGACCCCTCGGGCATCTACTACGAATGGTTGGCTAATACAACAGGTCGCATGGGACAAACGGCGAATGAGTACCTGCAAAAGAATTTAAAAGCAATCTGTACTACCTCAGACACAATTTCAGCCATGAAGCACGTTGTAAAAGCCTTGCAAATGGCCGCGTCTTCGGACGGCAGCTACTTTGATATGGTTGTGATCAAGTATAAGCAGCCAATTGAAATAGTCAGCACGGATAAGTTAAACTATCTGATAGAGGTAATTAAGCAGGAGAGTATTGGAAATACGACTAGAAGGCATTTCGGGCCGGTTTAAGTCCAATTTACAATCTTGGATTTGTCTGCGAAATACTTATGATCCACTTCAATTTATTGGAGGTACACAGAAATATTAAACTTTTCAATTGCCTAATAAATAAATGCTTATATTTTTACCATAAATTACCGTCTCTATAAAAATAAATTACTATAAAGGAAACAAACTTGAAGCACAGGGATTTTTAAATAGACCATAATTGAATATCAATAACCCTATAATAAAACTATTTATCTAAGACAAACTTTTTTAACAAAAAATCCTACTCAATTATACATAAAAAATGGTACATAAAAGGACATAAACAAACACTTTGCATACTGCGTAATTATCGCCACGACTGAACCTGGGCTGCAGACTGGGTTATAACATGAGAATCTAATTGTTGAGTATATTTTATTCGAGATGGACTTAAGCAAATCAGGGCTTGATTATGACATTCATATATATATATATTTAGCAAATCTAAACAGAAAGTCTAGTATTTTAAATTTCACTTCCATCGGTTGTCAACATTTCATTTTAATTATATATTTAAGTTGCAAATTCGTAGCTCATATTCTATGCTAAATGATTTTACTTTAAAATTTTTGTAGATAAGGCTCACAGACTGGACTGAGTTGCAAGCTTACATATGAAGTCAGCTTTTTACTTTTAAACAAAAAGTCGTTACAGAACCATTTTGGAATAGAATCTGTTTATCTCTACTGACCCTTGCCTTTGAAATGCAATGCAAATACTGAATCATTCAATTTCATACGTTTTTATTACAAATTTTACATTTATCTAAAATATAAAATTAATTTGAAGAGGCTTTTGTCAAAACCAATCGGAGACATTAAGAAATGCCGGCTTGGGCTTGGCATTTCATACCTTCATCGCAAACAGAACAAGCACGAAAGCTCTAGTCGGGCACCCTAAGCCCGACTAGGTAAGTTAATATATATCGAGTTTTAAAAAACACGTAAAAACCGGCATTACGACATCGAGATTCGAACCAACGTTGCCTACGCAACGCGCATCAATTCTACCAACACCGTTATTTCATAAATACAATATAATCATAGAACAGAAAACGTCCCTTCTCCGCCTGGACTCGAACCTAGAACTTGTGTGTAACGTATAACAAAAATAAAAAAATATATATATAGATATATATCGATCATGTTTTCAATCGATAACAATAAAACTGGAATAGTTATCGAATATTTGAAATAACCTACAAAAAATTTCAAGTCTCTAGCTCTTATAGATGCTTAGATCGACGCGTTCACATATACGGACTCAGCTTGTCCTCTTCAAGAATATATATAGTTTATGGGGTGCCACGATTCCTTTTGCCAGTCACATACATTTGCACCTAACCATTATACTCTGATTTTCCTTTTTAAATAGGATCCGGGCATAAAAACATCGATATATTACCCAGAGCCTCTTACTTTGTATTTGTCTTATATAATATAACAAATATAATATTTACAATTGAGTCAAATATAATTAATTTATAATATTTGTTGTGTAATACAGTAATAATTAAATATTTCGCTCAAACCTTTGATATTGATGTGACTGGATTATTTTCCTTATCAAGCCATTGGACTAGTGGCACAGGATTTCCATGAGCAATACAATGGACTGTGTTTCCAACAGTGTTTAAAAATTCAACTCTACTAGGTGGCTCCAACGAAAAACTCGGACCTTGCGTATCAAAGTAATTTGATACTTCTGAAATAAAATTTATGCTTAAAATATATATATATATCTATAGTGACAAATATCAAACTACACTAGTGAGCACTTTGCATTTGTATTGCTTTTTATTAAATATGGTAAAATAAATTCAGTGAAGCCTACATGCTTGCCAAATACAACATAAAAATATAAAAATAATTTTCTTAAATTATTCTTGCTACAATTTTCTACTCTTCATAATTTATTTATTTCATAACAGTAAATAACTATTAAAAACAAGAAAAACTTAAAATAAGTTTCATATTCGAAGAGTTGGTGATATTATATAAATGACCAATCAGTTTTCCTACTTCTTTTTACTTCTTCCTGTTGCTATTATATTGACAAGATTTTTTAATTTTCATAATTTATGTACTCTATATATGGCATCTATATTTTATACTTAACAAGTTATGTTTCAGCGTGCATACTTTTGATCGTAGACATTATACCGTATTCCTTTTGTCACCTTGTCTTAAACAATTTTATACAAATCTGCTTTTAATAAAACTGAGTACTCTTCACTCTTGTGTGCAGCAAATATCTCAAACCCTTACCTGTGCTGTACAAAGATATGCTTTTTATAAAGCCCCTACACACGTCATCGACCCGCCCTTACGAAAAGAAAAGCATCTCCCTGTGCTAAATAAAGGACAGGCCATTCACAACTCTGTAGATTGTACCGTGATAAAAGCAATCTATTAAATCTCATCTTGACTAAACAATATCTTAACATTCATTTTATATTTGCATTACAAGCACTGATATAATCTTTTAAAAGCCTACAGACTAAGTGATTATCCGAGTAAATGAGTACTAAAAATGCACTTTGTGTATTGATGTATATTGTCTCTGTGTGGTGTTTGTGTATGTACACAAAGAAACCCTATGTGAAGAACTTAACGATAATTAACAATTTGAACAATTTTAAGATAACATTTTTTGTAGATTCAATATCTTAAACAAATATCTTACCTGTGGCAGTGGCAGAAACACATAAAGTCAATACAAATAATAAATCATAAGAAGGTTTCCGTCGTGTTTCAGCTTTCCAATTCATATTGTAATTTTTTGTTAACAACTAAAGAGTTATGCAACATTTATTTCAAATACTATTGAAGTCTTTTATTCTTCTGAAATTAAAGAATAAAATAAAGAAAATTCGTAATTAATATATTATGATCATTATTATATAGATCATTTATTATTTATATAAATAATTTATCTTAGATGCTAAAAACTAAAAGATACTACGAATCTGAAGTACTTAGGGAAAACAAGTAACAGGAACAATACCCTGAACCCTGAATCTGAACCCTGTGCCACAAAGCTGATTGCAAAACTTACCTAAACCAAATTGGCCGATCGTTTTATATTTTCATTATTTTTCTGGGAAGCATAAAAAGGCATAAGTACTTTACCGCCACACATACTTACAGTCCCTCGCTCACACATATTTATGTGAATATGAGTGAAACTCTAGCTGCCTGTTGAAATTGTAAAATCATACAATTTTAAATTATTCGTGCTTCCAAGCTTGCTTATGTAAATATACATATCAATGTATACCTACTTAATTTATAAATATGTTATAAATATCGAAAGTGCGTAAAATCAGAAATAAAAAATATCCTAATTAACCGCATTATAAAGATTATTTAATTTTTTCTAGAAAAGCTTTAAGTGGGTCGGGAAATTCATATATATTTACAGGTGCCAAGATGCACAAATGCAAGCATGGGTGCAATACACAAGATCAAACTGTAGAATGTAGGCTTTAGAATATCAACAGCTAGAAGATCGCACACACATATATATATATATATATATGTATAAATATAAATAAATGAATATATATATAAATAAATATATACATATATATATGCGACTACAAATTCTTAAGATAAAAGAGAACCTAGAGTAAGCAAACATAAATTGAGCAAAGTGGGACTTCTTATAAGGATCAACCATTTCAGTTGGGCGCTCAGAACGAACTGATGTTGAGGTCCCAAACTTTTATTCATCGAACGGGAAAGTTAGGGACCCGAGCAAATACGAAGTTGTGTGGGACCTTATATCGAATTGTATGTGTTGAAAACATTTGTAGTGAAAGGTTGTATGGTTAGTGAATGTATGTACTTCAATTTGAGAAGCAATAAGTATGCTTTGAAGATTCTATCTTTTATAGGTTCCGAGA
Source organism: Drosophila hydei (assembly GCF_003285905.1). Lineage (NCBI taxonomy): Eukaryota > Metazoa > Arthropoda > Insecta > Diptera > Drosophilidae > Drosophila > Drosophila hydei. The sequence goes on from NW_022045678.1 coordinate 6,773,801, forward strand.
CCGATGCGTTTAGACAAACTAATACAAAGGATAGACATTAACATTTTACCAAAAGCAATATAAACATATTAAATAGATTCAGTTCATCAAAATTAAAAACCCAACTGCAATTGGCCAACACATTTTGAGCACTACACCCACATTACACCGTTTTTGTTTATAAAAGCAAAACCATGATAAAAAATAAGTAATTCATATTTGAATGCTCGCATTGTGTTGATAAGTAACAATAGCAAATTATAAATAGCTGTTCGGCTCTTTCGCTCTCTTCTATGTGTTTAAGAGAGCAATATTTGAAACCGTTATAATCATTAGTTATGCATCACATGTGGCAATTTGATTATGATAATAATAATTCTTATCAATAGTGTACACAATGATGCACACGGAATTTAGCGTAGGTGAAATTTACTTAACACGTTTACAAACGATAATATTTTATAAAGCCAACTAGTTCCTTTGAGCATAGGTTCGCTTATATTAGTTAATTAATGTGAATTGTCAATGTACCGGTAAGTCAATTTCTATCAGGTTTTCACACTTGAAATGTATGTATTTTGTTTTCTTTACCACGCAAACCCGAATTGGGTTTTTTCACAAACAGGGCCACCAAAAATGTGATACATACGTGTACATGAATATGTATGTAGAAACGCAAATGTATATAGCTTTGATGGACGGCTTTTCCATCTATAAACACAAAATTTTTTCCAAACTCAGTTTTTCTGTCTTTTTGCGATAGAAAAACTCACACATATGTGTTTATGAAGGACCGACTCCGTGGACACGCTCTCGATGACTGGCACGACAGAATGCAGCTTTCACAACGAATGCCCAGAGCAGATGGTCCTAGTAGATTATGCGCACATCATCTGCGCAGATGCTGCGTGCCACTGAGCTTTCGTATAACAATATCAAATTAAAAGCTATTAGAACAAATAATTTAATATGCTAATTGGACGCTGATAAGAAAAACATCTGTTTTTGTTGATAAATAATTATGACATGTTTATTGAATAAATATTCATTCGTATACGTACGTATAAATAATTTAAAATATAGTTATTTATTTTTATAAGTTTTGTACACATACTAGAAATTTATGTATAATATATATATATATATATATACACTGACGAGCAAAACTGTAACACATGTTCAATGTTCTCACTTCAACGGTCTGTATTATCTTTTATACTTTATGCATGATTATGATCATAGTCTTGTTTTGTTAGTGAAATATTTGGCTCTTTTATTTATAAATTTGAAGACATTTGATTAGCAATAAGAGAAATACAATAGCAAAGAGTAAAAAAAGTCAAATGTTACAGTTTTGCACTGCAAATATTTTTAAACAAATATTTTTATTAAATTTTTTTTAATAACGGGTCCACAGCCCTTTTGATTTTTTGAGGTTGTTTATACGGTTTGGCATACTTTGCGTGTAGCGTCGCACCATTTCAGGTGGAATCGAGTACCAAACGTCCTTCGTTCTCTCTCACAACTCCATCCTGCCATTTGGAGGGGCCGTATATTTCGCAAGCTGCGATTTCAGATGACTCCATACATTTTCTATGGGATTCATGTCTGGAGATTGCGGTGGCCACTTCATAGTTTGAAACTTTTGGTTCAATAACCAATTTTTCACCAAATGGGATGTGTGCTTTGGGTCATTGTCTTGCTGAAAAATGCAATTTTCAACAGCCAGACCCATGTTGCCAATGACTCCTCCCAAATTTTCTTGAAAAATTTTTAGGTATTGCTCCTTACGCATTATCCCATCGATTAACAGTAAGGGCCCAACTCCATTTGTACAAATACAGCCCCAAACCATTATGGACCCGCCACCGTGCACCGCACTGTATTTGCCGATTGGACTGTGGGATTCCTAGTCCAATACCACGTCGTCCGTCTGACTCAAAACGATTAATTTTAGTTTCATCTGACCAAATAACCTTGAAAAAATTTGTTTAGCATTGTTTAAGCTTTTTATTTGTAACTTATGGCATCCCAATCAGCTAGAGCCAAATTTTCATGCATTATAGCACAGTTTCTAACGCAAACTAATGTGCCTGTTAGCTAGAAATGGTTTTTTTTTTCTTTCATTGGCCTTAAGCCCCAATCTGCCGAGACTGCGACGGACTGTCCACTCACTGGCATTTAAATTTAACACATTAGCCGCTTTTATTGGCATAAAGTCGCGATTGCCTGTAACTAAGTTAGCCAAGTGGCGCGTGTCACGTTGGCTTAAAAGTCGCGGTCGGCCTCCTTTATTGATTTTAATGTTTTCTGAACTGTTTTTGTTTTTAACACTGCACAGTCATGTGGCTAACACCAAATTTATTAGCCACTTTCCTAACGGATTCGCCCCTATCAATAATTCGATTATTTCCTTTTTCTTTTCATCAGCCATCATAATTATTTTGCAAATTGACTTAAAATGATCAAGGTTTATCGATTTAAACAAAAACAAATAAGTTTTAATGGTAAAAAAAGCTTTGAAACAAAAGTAAATAGGTTTTGCTCTGCGAGTGCAAAACTGTAACATTTGACTTTTTTTACTCTTTGCTATTGTATTTCTCTTATTGCTAATCAAATGTCTTCAAATTTATAAATAAAAGAGCCAAATATTTCACTAACAAAACAAGACTATGATCATAATCATGCATAAAGTATAAAAGATAATACAGACCGTTGAAGTGAGAACATTGAACGTGTGTTACAGTTTTGCTCGTCAGTGTATATATGATAAAATATGATATGATAAAATCTAACAACATCTAAATCCAAAATTGTGGGATTCTATATAAAAAAATTTCGAGAAACATCCAATCTTGTTTTTTTCTATAATAAAGTTGATCGGGACTTTTTTAAAGGATATATTTTGGGGTAAAGAGTAGTAATCATTGCATAGTAATTATGTTTATTTTAATAATGTAAAAGCTACAAAATTTTAACTTTTAGGAATAACAGTATTTCCATAGAGAACCAATTAGAAAGCACCAGTTGCGGATGTTTACTGTTAGAATTGGCTTTTAAATACTTTATTTTGCTTACTTTCAAATACTTACTGAAGCTCCGTTTAAGTGCCCGCCAAACTTCAGATGGGATAACAGAGCACAAGCATGTGCAGTAATGGAACTGTAATTAACATTAAAAGTTGCGGAGTCGCTCTTTGCGTAACCTACTGAGTGGTTTAACAGTCCTCTTTGCTATCTGAAGAACGATTTCTTCTCTTCTGAGAGATGAGTTCACCATAATGAAATTTTTTCATTTTCATTATTCTTTGTGGGAAGGGAAAAAAAGCGTTGATATCCATCACAAATACTATTTCACGATGATCATGCACACACACTTATAGTTCATTGTCATATGTGGTATGAACATTTATGTGCCTGTGAGTGGAGCTAGAATTTGGCGCACAGCCACATAAATTCCTGTTGAAATTGTAAAATCCTATTATTTTAAGTTGTTTGTTATATATGCTTGAAAGTAGCATAGAATGATCGGAATATGATGGGTTCAGGTTATCTCCTCCGATTAAAGCCCTTTTGTTGAAATTCAGGGTATCATTTCTTCGATTCTTTGAAGTACAAGCCTAACATTTTTTCAAATCGTTATTAGCGATAAATATCCATATGATTTCGTTTCTCAATTATACCTTAAATACAACAATAAATATTAGATGCATCCTGTGGGGGTTCCTGTAATAAATACATAGACTTTGTATATTTCCCATTTTTAATACATACCACCATACCATACCATATCACAAATACGCAAAAAAAAACTTTTTTCAAATATTAGACTTTTACGTCGTAAAATATATCATTATAACGTTCTGCTTAAGAAAGTAAGTCTAGAAGAAAAGTTATTTAAAAATGAAGTTCCCATAGTAAAGCCCATACTGCACCCCAAGCCTGCGTATGCAGGTGTGTCTGTAAAGTACTCATTATCTTGTTTTCGTGGGTTTATTTACAACTTTAATGAATTTTTTAATTTACACGATATTTGTTAATTTTAAGTTAAATTTTTCTTTTTTTTTTAAATTTAAAATTTCATGCCAGATTATATCTAAATATTCTAATATTACATATTCACAATTAAAATGTATGATGTCATAAACATAGTCACAGTTATCAATTAAATAATTTTGATGTGATCAAGATAATACCAATCAATATATATATATATATATATATATATAGTCTAATTCTATAGATAATAAAAGTTAAAATATTACTTTATAATTTAGTGCGTTTACTACTTAGATTTTCTCTTGGACTTTCGGTAGACCTTTTCCTAGCAAGACGGTTTGACTTTTCCCTGAAATTAAGATATGGTAAATAATGAACAAAAAACATAAAAAAAGCTTCTTACCCTGGCAAATTTACATCAATTCGAATTGAACCGTCATTTGTGAAAGGCCTTCCGTCACTTAAGCTTTGACCTTCTTTAGCGAAATTCGTCGGTATATTACCGATAGTGTTTAATATATTTTGTGTTGTGTTCATGGTTTTGCTTTTATAGAATGATTCGGGTAACATTTTTTTATTTAGTGTCGTCATTGACTTAGAATTGTTTGGCATTGATTCGGCGCTATTTTTGTTGGAGGTTGTTTTGTAGTCCGCGGTAGCATCTTTAACTACATTCAATGAAGCTTTCGATATTGATGATATATTCTGATGTAAATTATTCTTCAACTTGTAAATATTTGCATTTTGCATTTTATCTACATTTAAATTGGAAGAACTTTTTTGCAAGGCCTGCCTGCGGGATTTGGGTTTCTCTGTTAATGAGTTAACAGCAGTGAGACTTATGCTGGGAGATATTTCATTAAGTTGCTTTGTAATGCTACTTGTACCCGGAGGACTTGTTGTTGGTATTATTTGCATTTCCGAATTTCTTTTTAGATAATCTTTTGAAATGGATGGTGCGGCGCCACTGGGATATACTGACGCAAAATTCACCGCTCCCTTTAAGGGCGTCGTATGTTTTACTGCAGCGGCAGTCACCGACTCAGATCCTAACGATGATTTATTAGTATCAATTGAACTTGTGGTAAGTGTTTGATGTTTCTTTAAATTCACCGAATTCTTTGAAAGTGGACTACTGACTGGTACACTAACTGGCGATGAAGATGTAAGATCAACTGAGCTCACAATTTTCGGATCAACGGTCTTGGTTTTAGTTGTTTTTTCTTTCATATTCATACTCTCAAGTGCATCTAGTGCCTTGTCTGGATAAAGCATATTGGGGAAGGCATTAAGACCTCCCTTTAAATTTGAATGTAAGTTGTCAGCTTGAGCAGGTGAAATGTACCCCTGAGGGGTATAATTTAATATATTTGATAGCGGGTTTTCAAGCAACTGCTTGTAAGGACCTAAGCTTGCAAGAACATTATTTGAGTTGGAATTCGCTGATGAATTTTCCAGTGATGTAGTTTCTGAAGGAATCGGATGGGGAAATTGTGAATGATTTATTGTGCTACTTCGAGCTTTTTGTGTATCAAATAAGTCTCTACCCTGTGATTTAGAATTTGTAAGGTTTTGCATATGTGATAGAATCGATGGATTTGATGGAAAGCGATTAAGACCTGGCGTACTGAGAACGTTGAGAGGAGATGGACCAAAGCTATTTTCATTTAAGCAAGAGTTCATGTCTGAGTAACGCAGAGATGCATACTTTTGATAAAAATTTAAAGCATCTACATAATTTTGATTTAATCCATAACTGTACGTTGGCATAAGTGACGCCGATTGTAGACTGTAACTTAATAAAGTTTGCATCTGAAAGGGATAAAAGATGTTGAGAATAATAGATTGCAATACTTAAGTGCTGAAAATTTATATATATTATATTGTGCACCAGCAAAACACTTGGTATGCCACAATATAAGTTGAATTTCGTACTTATTTCTGACCTCAAAACCTCTAAATTTAATTTGAATTTGTTTAAATTTACAGATTTAAGCCTTTTTTAAATATTATGACTTCCAAGGAGTAGCAGATTACAAATTACAGAGAACAAATAACAAGATGATTAATCCAGAATAGTACTTACATCAAGACTCGGAACAGAGCCCAAATAAGATGCCAGTTTTGCGGGAGGAATAGAATTTTGTATCCTGCATCAAATTTTATGTTAATTGCGTGTGAATAGAAACAATAAAACTTTAACTTACTTCTCGGCATTTAATCCTTCCTGTTGGGCTAGTAAAAAAGTTTTATATTAAAGGTAACAGACAATAGTCATTTTGTAACATACCCAAGTTCATTTGCAATTCTCTTTCATATGTATCCCAAGCGTCAGCTTTTTCTTGTTCACTTAATTCTTGTTCTACTTTATTTTCCAACAAACTGTCGTGCTCGTGATATTTATAAACCAACTCTGATTGACGTAAAAGATGTGCTAATATGGTATCCTTTGGTAATACAGGCATTGTCCTTTCGCATTGTTTGGGGACAGTTAACCTTCATATTAAAATATAATTATAAACTTAAATACTGCATATAAAAATTTAATTTAATAATAAACATTTACGTGTATAGTTCAGCCAACTCAGCCATATTGTAATGTCTATCAATTTGCTGCTCATCGACTACTCGAAAGCTCATTGCTTGTTTTGTAACGGATCGTGAGTAGACCTTCTCTTCCATTGTTCCCTGTGTAATATTATTGTTTATGTATATTACCTTTAAACATTTTCAAACATACCATTGCTAGTAGACGGTATATATAACAGTTTTTTTTTTGGCCCAGTCTAAATATACGAAATATATTCTGCTGATCGTTAGAAGGATTCCATGAAGTATCCAGAATTATAACTCTATTTGCACCAATTAGATTTATGCCCTGGCCTCCAGCCTTGGCAGATATCAAAAAAACGCGAGCTCTTCTGTTAGCTTCACTGTTAAAACGTTTTATCATTTCGTGTCTAATATTTTTCGGTGTTTTTCCATCTAGCCTATAATAATCTTGGCCATTAATCCAAGTATTTGAAACTTTATAACTTGTTGGAATATCTGCAAAAATTAAAATAAAATTATACATATAAGCTTCAAAACAAAAGTAAAAATTAATTTTTGAAATTTATACTATTAGTTTTAAATAAGTTATATCAGTATACTATTTGGTTCAATTTTCCAAATAGTTTTCAAATAAATATTTCAATAAAACTGTGTCTTTTTAATAACTGACAACATTTGCCAGTTGTCCTGAAAACTAATATAAGATATAGGAAAGCAATTTCTCATTATATTAAAGGAAAGTTTTGTGAGATTATAATTCACTAGTATATACAAAATATATGAAAAATTTAATTTTTTAATTTCGTTCTCAATTGAATCTACAAAATTATCTATTGGTTTTTTGACTATTATTTATACCGCTATAAAAAAAAGCAAGAATTAGAGAACTCTTTCTGGTGCGAAACTTATGATATTGTCCATAAAATATATAAATATTTTTTATCAACTTACGAATGTGCTGTAGTATTTCAGTATCCGATTCTGTTATTTTTTTAAAAAAATATTCAACCACATTAAGTACTGCAACAAAAGCCGAGAAGATCAAGCTGAAAAATACCAATAACAAATAAGATACCCGCTCACAGTTTAATTATATCGTAAGAGCATTAAAACACTCCTAAATTTTATATGTTTACACTTGAAAAAAAAAAACAAAACTTGCAAAATAAATATATATTATATATACATATGTATATAAACAGTACTGTACCAAATATATCACTTTAAAGCTTGTAATTGAAAAAGTTTTATGAATTGTGTATCATATCACTGAAAAACAAGTAAAAATTTTGCAGTCGGAGTTACCGACTGTATAATAATCATTCATGATCTCAATGCTGCCAGCTCCACAACTTTAGAAGATATAATTGTTTCCAATTTAACTGGTGCGTATATATAATTTTTGTGAAATCAATATAGGACGTTAAAAGTAATTTAGCTGTTAGATTCCGAATTTATAACGCTAAAACTGTAGAAGATATGGCTTGCATTAATACAAACAGACGGACAGACAGATTGTCGAACGGAAAATAAGGCGGACATTAAACAAAACCAATATACTCTTCACTTTCTTGAATGAAATTCTGATAAGTTAATATTTCTGTATTATATCTATTTTAATTATATTATAGGTTGCATACCATTTTTCGCCTTTTTCTTCGCACATACGAAGAATCGAAAACATTGTTCGAAGTTTATTACTAGGCATTATTGTCTCCAGATCTTTTTTTGAAAGATATTTTCGCCACCAATCATTAGTCACAGAAATCACACCAGTTTGACTGTCATAAATATCATCCGGCTGATCGTCGTCAGAATGCGGACATCCATGTCTTTTGTTATCTTTTTTATTTTTTTGCTAAAAATTAATTATACATATATTTGCCATTATTGACTTAGATGCTTCACTTACAACGTTAGCATTCTTCCACGCGTCTTCAAGAACTTTAGGGTGTGTCCAAATCTTTCATTATTAAAAAAAATATTACTAGTTAATATTAATTTTAAAAAATAAGAATATTACCTTTCTTAAAACAGTATAATCGGTGATGAGACTTTTTCCTCGACTATCTCCACGACTGGCTATAGCTTCTAAAATAAATTCATATAGAGTGTTCTGTAAAAAAAACATGATTAATATGTGGCTAAACAAAATTAACTTACCAGCTAATTAGAAATTGAAAAAACTTATTTTGAAATAAATTTACATACCTGAACCTCAGTCATGGGTATAAAAAGAACATATTCAAATTTTTGCGGTAAAAAAGTCTTCAACAGTTCAGCTTCCTTTCTCTATAATGCAAAAAGAAAAAACTTTAATTGAATTACACAAAGTATCTGACATGTTGTATAAATAAAAATCTACAACTTTAAGACAACACAACTTGTTCATTGGAAAAAAATACAAGCAACTTGTCTTAAACTTACAGTGGTATATAAAGTTTATATTTGGAAATTTTGATTAGTATGATTGCAAACTATTAAAATCTTGAATACCTGTACAAATTTTGATAATTTTTTGTGCAAGACATACGATCTTTGCTTCATAACTGTAATATCCTTTTTGCCTGAATCCTTGTGTTGTCCATTTTTTATTGGATTCGCATATAAATTGGCAAATTCCTTTTCTGTACCGAGGTATAATGGCTTTATAAAGTTAACCATACTGTAATCTGCAATAAAAAAGAAATGTAGCTTGATATAATAATGCTATCCGCAACTGTTGTCACAAGGTATACAAACATTCTTTTAAATTATTTTGAATTGGAGTTCCAGTTAAAATAATTCGCTTTGGAGTTATGATTTTAGCGACAGCTAAACTTATAGCGGACTTGCTATTCTTTATAATATGACCCTCATCGCAGACCACAAGATCCGCACCTAAAATAATTCATGTTAATTTACTTTATTTCTTGTGATACTTCAATTTAAATTACCAGGTTGCAGTAAATATTTGTTTACTTTTTCTCGAATACTCTCCAGTTTTGTAGAACTTAAATTTCCTCGGTTTTTATATGAGTGATAGAACACAAGAGTCCGGAAAGCTTCATATCCCACCAATAAGCAACCAGCTCGGTTAACAGATGACAACGACCAATCTTCCAATACTCGTAATTTATCTGAAATATCACTAAAGTAAACATGTTAGAGTGCTCTAGTCGATAATGATCAACGAGGAAATACCCTGAACCCTCTGCGGAGTAGATATTCGAATCATTGTACGATTCTTTTATACATACATTACAAACAACTCATGCCAGGCACGCATATTTACGCGCTCTAATTACTGAGCAGTTATAGCAGCAATTGAACTTGAGCTGCTACTTTCCCTAGATAAACTTTCTGAATCAATCGTTTTTAGAGCGTGATATATACCGAAACACAAGTCTCTAGTATATAAAACTATAGATAATAAGCAAAGGACGGGCGGCGGACAGACGGAACTAGATTGACATTAATCATTTACCTGATCAAGAAAATATATATTACTACTGATGGGGTGTGACACCTTTTGTTTTACCAGTTACGTATATTTTTACAAAACCATCATACCGTTAATTCCCATTATCAATGGAGATACAAAAAAAAATCCATACAGTTACCAAACGCAAACTATCATTTCTATTCCATATAAAACGTTAAAAATATATATATATATATATATATATTTATATATATATATTATATATTAATATATTATATATTATATATATATATATATATATATATATTTATTTATTTATTTATATATATATTTATATATATTTATTTTTCAAAATTAGAACTTACGATGAATCCGGAAAAACGAAAACTTTTATATGAGTCTTGCTTTTCAGTGGCCCCAACCAGCGTTGCAGTTCATCAGCCCAATTCATAACTGTACTCTTAGGACACAGAACTAAGACTTTGGTTGTATTCAGTTCTTTGTATGAAATAACGGTGTGCAGTAGAGCTATTAACTAATATATATACATTTAAAAATCATCATTTGTGTCCATAATTTTTATTCAATGATGCTTCACCTGTAAAGTTTTTCCAAGGCCCATGCAATGAGCCAAAATGCATCCCGAACCAGAGTGTTTTTTAGAGTGATCAATTCCTCCATAGCATGAATCATACATGAACTTAACTCCGTCGATTTGATGTGGCTTCAATTGTTTCACGATGTCGTCATCGACCTTTATAAATGTTTTTGTGCTCTCCATGTAATCAAGTATTAAATCACCTTTTTTGGAATTTCCAGATTTGTTTTTTATTGCCTTCGATAGAATCACATGTTTTTTTTCCAGCCTTCGTATCCTCTCACTTTCTGATTTTTGAGCAGCTCTTGTCTCATTAGCCAACTGATCCATACGAAGCATTGGTTTAATAAATCTCGTTTTTTCTTCAACTGGCTCTGGCTCAACATCAGAATAATCACTTTCTGAACTAAGAACAATTTCTTCGTTTTGATTACGTTTTTCCGCTTCACATAATAATTTCTCCAATGATTTCTTGGATTTATTTTTGTTAATAAAGTTATCAGTCGAGAGTACTTCAAAACTATCAGATTCTTTGTTCTCAGATTCCAATTTAGTTTCATTAGTTTCATTAATTTCATCGTCCTTATTATATGGTTCGCTTTCAAAAACTTGCAAAAATTTGTCCACCACATCTCCCTTATTCTCATCTTCAGTTGAAGATTCTTTTGAGAGATTGTATTCGCTTTGATCCGAAAGACCAGAATCACTGTTTGACTCATTTAATAATTGCTGTTTGATTTGCTCGTTAAATCGTAGCAGGTATTGATTCTCCGTTATAACCTCATCTTCACTCTAAAAAATAAGGGTTTGAGTAAAAAATTTTCCATTAAGAAATTCAATTCTAAAAGTAACATTTATCCATATTTTGTTTTAACTACATACAAACTCACTTCTTTGAAACTATTTTCAGTATCGTACATCTCCAAATCATCATCCAATACAGTAGGCATATTCGCAGCTTTAGTACCCACAAATTTTTGATTAATTTTATCATTCGATTTGATTCCCCTGTTTTGGGTATGTCGCTTTTTAAGTCCATTTAAATTGGTGAGCCTATTAATTACAAAATATTATTATGAGGCATTAAAATTAAAAAAAATATTAAAAGGTATTTTTAACAAAACATTGCTGCTATTTTATATTTAAATATTTCCATTTTTGACGATGCTTAGTATTCGATGTTATTGTCGATTTTGGTGATTCTAGCTCTTAAAGCTTACGAGATTTACTCTGATAACTAAGGTTCGATGTTGTGTTTAAATTATGTCAAAAATGGATAATAAGAGGAAGAATTAGTTAATCCGATCACTCCAGATCGACATATTTTTATAACATTTTGAGATACAAACCTTTCTATTTCTTTATCCGTATTATTTTCGGAAGAACCTGAATTTGTGTTGTCATTGTCAAAATCACGAGATGTTTGCCAAAAATTACTATTGTTAAAACCTAAATTAATATATTTACTAAGATCAATACCATCGCTGTACTCAAATTCTCTTTTCAAACTATAAGTTTCATCCAAAGGTTTGGCTAATAAATTTCGATCTTTTGGATTTTCGTCTTTGTTAGGACCATCCAAACTTTCACATTCACTCTCTGTAGTAGAGGTAGCAGATGTATCTAAGAGATACTTTTTGGCGTTATGATTAATTCTACGCCTTTTTTTTAGCGAACCTTTTGAAAATGTTTGAATAGATTGATCAGATGTTTTATTAATATTGGCAACTATCTTAAGTTTTTTAATTTTTTCAAATATATATTCTTTGAACTCTTCTTCTGTTTTTGAGGATAATGATTTGCATTCATTATAGAAATCCTTTACAAAATCAATTGTATTCGTTAAAATAGTACTTAACACACTTTTATTTTCAGCCATGTGCTTATAAAGGCTTTCAAAATATTCATCACTGCCCTCAACTTCCAAGGGTTCTGAACAGTTTTCTGAAAGAATCGTGTTACTCCGAGTTAGACATTCATTAAGAGGATTTTCATCAGCTTTCTTATCGATATTTTTTAATTTAAGCTGTTTCATTTTATCAATTGTATCATCTATGAAGTTTGTGACATTTTCTGGAATCGTTTCAACAATGGATCCATTGGTTATAATGTAACTCAGAAGCACATCTTTAACATTATCCAACTTAGGTTGACTTAACACTTCTTGAGATGTATAGTTATGATCATTTAAGGCATCCGAAAATTCCAAATCATTCTGTGTATCTTGTTCAACATCTTTCTGCAATGCACACATTTCTCCAACGTTGATGTAACTTGGGGTAAGTTCATCGCTGATTCCTTGAGCTGTCTCGACTTCCACTTGACATATTTGCTCCATTGGCAAATCCATGAATGTGGTCTCTGTTATTTTTTCATCCTCAAAAGTGATTTCGCTTTTGATGTGCAGGTGGTCCTTTGACACTGTACCTCCACCAATTAAATCGGATTGCAATAAATTCACATTCTGTATAAAATCCATTTTTAAACCTACAACATAATGTAAAAGTATGTTATTTCGTTTGTCCATAATTCCACAATGTTATGATTCATGTAAAACTAAACAGGAAGCAATAGAATTACCATACTATATATACCATATATATTATAGTAGACAAATATTAAAATTCTCTTTAATCTAAAAAACTGTTTTCAATTTTGTAGGTAAACAAATGCAGACTTTATCTGATATGATGAATTATTTTGATAATGGCGATGTGCGATACATTAATATCGATAGCTTAGTATTTTCGTGTATACTTATATTACTGATACCAAATATCGCTTTCAAATATCTAAGCGACTAGCACGAGTAAAACTGAACCAATACAAAATGAAGCAAAAACCTAATTAAAAAGATAAATTAAACATCATTGCTAACTAAAAGTGAAATTAAAATTATATAAAGCCTTAAAAAAATTAGTAGCTAAGTCTTAGCCCCAATATAAGTCAAATCTTTATCAATGGGCTTCCTTTATTTCAGATCGTAGAAATAATAATTATTGAACAATCACAGATGCTGCATCATTTAACAGCTAATTGTAATTATGAACAGCATACTCGGCAATATAAATATTATATAAAATGAACATAAGGAATGCCCCAAATAATTGATAATATGAATTTGTATTAATTGCAACATCGATAGTTCGATATCGATAGATAGATAAGTCAATTTTAATGTTATTACTCGGTTTGTTACTTCAAGTTTCTGCTTTAATTAAAGACAACAATTAGTTTACGTTTATTTTAGCAATGAAGAAAAAGCAATTGGAAAACTATGAAGAAAAAATTGAAAAGAAATTCAATTCGTTGCGATTTCCACCTAGAGGAATACCAAAACATGTCCTCAGTCGCTCACTAAAAATAGTTAACGATTCAAATGATAAATTTTGGTTAAAAAAAAACTTATCATGTGCCTCACCAGTTCACTATGAACTTCACAATCATTCCGATGCTTACAAAAAGTTAAATTTAGCCCGAAAATGTATGTTAGGACGAGACTGGCATAATTTGGCAAAACTGTTAACATCCAACCTAGTTGGCGATCGCTTAACACAAAAAAGTTCATATCCCGTATTTTCAGAAGTAAGTATACTACTTTATGTACAGGATGAAAAATGAAAATTAACTTCTTAAGCTGAATGTTTTATATACTTAAGCATGCAACTATTACCGCACTGCATTACAAAACGAACATTCTCAAAAAACACTGATGAGGCCAGTGCTCGAAATATCCAAAAACGAATTACACAGAATCCACGTTAAATGGCTACTTAGCTAAGCTATCAGTTGAATTCATTTAAAATTACTATAGATTTGGAATTCCTACTCTAAGGCCTACAGGATGAAAAATGAAAATTAACTTCTTAAGCTGAATGAAATTTAATTGTTTTATATACTAAAGCATGCAACTATTACCGCACTGAATTACAAAACGAACATTCTCAAAAAACACAGATAAGGGCAGTGCTCGAAATATCTAAAAACGAATTACAAGGAATCCACGTTAAATGGCTACTTAGCTAAGCTATCAGTTGAATTCATTTAAAATTACTATAGATTTCGAATTCCTACTCTAAGGTCACTTTTTTAGACCCCTGAGTCTAAATAGATGAAAGAGCTCTATCAGTAATTCCCTAAAGACCTTAGACTTGCCTTGGCGACGCATCGCTGAAGCAAGTAGGGCGCAAAGCCAACCCAAAAAATGGAACCGATATAAGAAAGAAAAAAAATTTCATAATGCAAAGACTCTAGCTCCAAGACGTACGAGATAAAAACTGATTTTCGATAATAGGTAACTTTAAAACGGGAATAATTTATTTTAGCAACTTTTAAGTCGACCTCTTATATGTTCAGAGATCGACCCCTTCATATACGCGGTCCGACTCAGCTCATATATATAATAGAAAATATAATGTATCGGGTCTGCCACGCCTGCTTGTCTGATATATACATTTACGCAAACCCATTACACCCTGATTTCCTGTTTTCAATGGGTTCAAGGTAAAAGAAAAGAATTACTAGTTTCGTAAAATTTTTGCACTCGTAAAAAAGATCATTAATATTTTCAATTAAAAATTTAAAGATATTTTAAATATTGTCCTAAATTACAGTTACGTTATTGGCATTAATTTCAATAAAAAGATATATACTTTTTTTTGTCTATCTAAGCCGCTTTTAAAATTGATGTTTTTAGCTGTTCTTCATTGGTATGCAGTTTTTCTGAATTTCTATTGGGAATAGCTTTTACATATATTTTTGATGTTGATGCAGACTATTTAATCCATCTAACTGATATTAAGAAACAGTTTTTTATTAAAAGTTTATTATTAAAAAGTGTTTTAAATTACGAAACTATCTACATTATTTAAAATTTAATTTTCTTTTCAGTATGTCTCTATATTTTTAACGTTGGAAGATCCCGAACTATTGCTAAAGCTACAAAGGACTATTATACCATCTACATCGCAACCCCACAACAAATCTACAAAACTTGAAAATGCAGAAATATAGTATAAAGAAATGTTTATTATAAGTAATAATATAAATATATAATTACATTATTAACCATTTCTTTTATATTAAAGGTTACCGATTCGTTCTACAAGAAATAATGTAATCCGTATTATTCAACAATAGGGACATATATATAAAAATACCGACACTAATTTCTACGACCCGATAGATTATTCTTCTTGTCGTGTTCATCTAACATTAAACTGAAGGTAGATTATCCCATGTAGTTCTAAAGCACAAAGCATTGCCTAGAATTTAAAGGCTGCCCTGCACTTTTAGCGGTATCCATCCCTTTTCGTTCACTCCGTTTAATTGTGCATGGCTTTCACACCCGACTCCACATTCTTGATCCCACAGGAAACCAATTCAATGCTGAATTTTTTTTGACAGTATTTCGTTGACAGTTTGTTAACATACTTGTGCCTTTTCTTTACTTACTCGGAATTTCATTGCAAGTTTAACACTTACAAAAATGTTAGAATCACTTTTAATCTCGGTACTAAGAAAATCGAAGGAAAATCGATATCTTAAGCGCATATGTTAATTTTTTTTATCTATAATGCCAAACTTATGATGATATTTGCTCGATCAAGATTGGAGTGTTTAATATTTTTAAGCCTATTAAAAATTAAGCATTTTGAATTCTCATGCTCAATTAGTCGACAAGTTAAGTGAAATATATATCCGGTTATCTATTTTCGTTTCGACAATTACGTTATATTTTACATTCGCTTTTGACTGTAATATTTAGATTGTTAGTATGATGTGTTAAAAGGTGCACTGTTGGCAAAACGATAAACATATATAAACTTAGGTTTATTTTCAAAGAACGTATATTAATATTGTATTGAATAAAATACTTGATTAAATATTATGTTATTGCTCCTAAATGTAATCATGTTCGTGATGTGTTTAATGATTAGTTATGCACAGAGTTTGTATCCGTAGCGTAGTTCACACTGAAAAGCACAATTCCTTTCATCTCGTGTCGGCCGTGCCCCGATTAGCCCATTAAAAAAGTACGTATACGCTAAAATAATCAAGGTTTAAATAAAATCGAAGATCCATAATTCATTAGTATAGGTCTTCTTCCATGGAGAAATCTGATGTTTCTCCAGCATAGAGTGAACTGAAATGAAGTGAATATATTTACATATATAGTAAACATTTTTTAAAATTCATTCTTGATCGTACTTTACGGCGCGACTAGTAAAGAATACAATGCGCTTCAACTTCTTGTTGTAGAAGAAATAGTTGAAAGACCATAAACAGCCAGGTTCCCCAAACGGATCAGAGCTTAAGTCCGGATTATAGCTATATATATCGCATTCCGACAAGTTCACCTCATCATCTACGGCCGACCACAAGGGCTGACGCAGAACCTGGTACTGATCTCCAGCTAAGGCTGATAAATTTGAATGAACGGAATTCATAACCCATGGCAAAGAAGGTTCTTTGCTAAACTCATGCGACTAAAAAAAAAATAAGAATATGTTGTTACAAAGAGATTTTCAATGTATCATAGAATTCTTTTCGAAAATACCTTTGCATCTGAAAAATCGTAATCAGGTTCAAATGACGCATTTAATGTTGCAATCAAGTAAAATAAAGTTTTGCGAGATATTGTGTCACATAAAATTACGCCTTCATCGCCCGATTGACTGTTGTTGCGATGAAAATTTGGTGAAAGATCCGACAATGTTTGCGGAGGCGATAACGCTTGTAAATCATGGCCGTGCGTCTCCGCTGTAAATCGTTTGTACAATACCTTCTCGGCTGCAACCATTTTGCTAGAAAAAAATTAGATATATATAAAAGAGATTGTAAGATACCTTATCTGGATTTTCAGATATATGCAAAATGATGACTTCGACCTCATACTATATCAAAAAAAGCGGTTCTAATTTCAAAACTGTGAAAAAATAACTTTTTGTGATTTGCGACACCATATATTTTTAATCGGGTATCATATTTAAATTTCAACTATCGCTTCGGTAACGCATTCGGGGCGTTTATATATAGCAAGCAAAATACTCGATTAGAAGGCTGATTTGCAGGTGTCATAATACGAAATAACATAATAGGAGGGCGAACTTTAGCTAAATAAAATAGTTTCATATAAACTTTCTTCTTGACATTTTTCCAGTCAGAGTCGTTGCCTAAAGATAACATGAAAAAGAATTAATTTTATTATTTGAATTATGGAGGCAAATGATAGATTTTTTACAAATTCTTTTCAATTAAATTTTTAATTGACGGTCTCAGTTTTGCAAGTGCCTTTATACATATTTATATTAAATATTAAAAATTAATTAATTGGAAATTTCATACCAGGAGTAGCTTTCAATTCGTCCAAAAATTGTTATTCCGCCAGTTTGTATCGAGAGCGCATTATTGATAGCTTCGAAACGCGAGCTCTCTAGCAACTTCATCTTGGTTTCCAGCAGTTTCACTCGCAATCAGTTCACCTTCAAGATTGTCTCTATGAGCAATATCTTTCGAGTTGTGTAGCCTATCTAATAAGACAACCAACGTAGGAGGCGTTTTTTGAAACGATGATTATTAGTATTCCAAATCAATCAATCAATATATAAAAATTGATTCAATGGTCCTTAGGCGCTTTGCGGTCTTTTTGAATATATCGGCGTCTTGATGTTTCTCGGTTGGTTTGCTCTTGATGAGTGCATCGCCCAGAATGTAGTTGTTTGAAAAATTGTACAATTTCTGAACATGGTATCTGGATGGACTGTGATTCTCTTTTTAACTGCCACTTTTTTCTCGACTTTATAAATATGCTGCAGTCTGCACTGTTTCATTAACATTACAGTTAACCGAATTTCCTTTAAATTTTATTTGATTGCTGGTACTGTTTGGTGCCGCTAAATAGTGTTCTTTGTTTTGCTATATTTTTGTTTGATTATTTAATTATTTTTGTTGTATAACTTTGCATAGATGCACACATACATATGGATTTATTTGTGTTTTCTTTCTAGCTGTGCATGTGTAGATTCATACATACGTCTTGTTCCGCATAAGCATTAACATAAGCCTATATATGCATATGTATTTATATACTAAACACTTCTGTGTATACTATAAAGGTATATTTGTTTTTATTTTCGAAAGTGCTTGCAATGACCTTCGTATTCAGGAATACGCAGATATAAATATGGCGTCGAAAATTCCCAAAAAGACGCCGACTCTTGTTTGATTTATTTTGTTAAACAATTTCTTTGTGATTTTAAGCACTTTAATTTAAAAATGTTCAGAATCCATTAAACGAAACATATTTGAATATTCCATTTGATGCTTTTAGATTTACATTAGCTACACAAATATATCGAGCTGAGAATGGAGCTAAATTTTTCTTTTTATCTCTTTAGTTTTTTTTACATTAGTCTTGTCTGCTGAACACAGGTTTCATTTATATGCTGATAGTATTTAATTGGTGAAAACTGAAATATACTAAAGAATATCGAAAAGTATTTTTACATATTTCGCATACATTATTTCGTCAAGATAGCGCACGCAACTTATATTTATCAGACTGTAACATTATATACGACGACAAATAATTCAATATAACATTGTAAGTCTTCAAAGTTCAAATAAAGGATAAATTATTCAAATTGCAATATACTTAGAAAAAAAACTCATTTCAATATGAGACAATTAAAACCAGCATTAGGCTGCAATTGGGCTAAAGTGCTAAAGAATTGGC
Organism: Drosophila hydei; assembly: GCF_003285905.1. NCBI lineage: Eukaryota > Metazoa > Arthropoda > Insecta > Diptera > Drosophilidae > Drosophila > Drosophila hydei. Next base: position 6,793,090 of record NW_022045678.1, read on the forward strand.
AATTTTAGTATATGTTTATCCGTATAAACTAGAGTTAAAAAGTTTTTTAAATCGATTGCCGTACTATTTATGGAATGACAATTTATCAAGAGAGTCTCTCTTGAGCTTATTCATCGACTATATATAAATATTTTATTGTAATCTAAAGGAAGGCAAGTAAATAGTTGTTGAAGATAGATGAAAACGGTCATCGTTTCTAATTTCAAAAGATTTTTGGAGACACCTGTGAATGCTTTCGTCATATTTTAAAGGAGACTTAAAATTAATCTTTACCAGCTTAACCATTTATTTTTTATTTACCTTTACAAATGATATATTTAAAGTCAAATAAGATTTTACTATAAATGTATTTCAACTAAATCTATCATTAATCAGATGTGTATGACGAACTAATATAGAACTTACGGCAAAAAACGAACAAATGATAATTAGTCTGATGCAAGTAAACGAGCGATACTAAGACTAAAACCAACAGAACGACATAGAATAACGATAGTATGGAACATTGTTAATGAGCTCATTGCAATGCGTTATCGAACTTGTTCAGAAAAAAAAACAATTCAACTCTAATAAATATATACTCAATAAATGTATCGCAATCGGATAGATGAATGAATAAAAAATTATAAATTATAATTTTATAAAGTTAACAGTGGATTGAGTAAATCAATGTTTAATATTGTGTGAATTGTATTTACGTGTGGAAGTCTATACTGGCATTTATCAAAGTAGACACAAAACCATTGGGTGTTGCCCCAAATAGTAGATACATTTTGCATTATAAGAAGTTCATGTAAATTCAAGTAACTGTCAAATGAAGTTAAAAAAAATACTATCAAATACATATGACTTCATAACTACATGCTAATACTTATATGTGTACCTATGTAATGAATTTCAGATCAAGAATTTTGTATATAAGATGGCGGAGGGAAACACTGGAACTACTACAGAGGGTGCCGCTGCTTTGGCTGCCCCACATCCCAACGCTGAAGTAATCAGGGGACAAATATTTGAAGTTGGTCCCAGGTATAGGAAACTAACATATATTGGTGAAGGAGCATATGGAATGGTGGTGTAAGTATACTCCTAATACACATTAGATATACATACATAAACCTTTGAAGCCCTAAGATTACAGTTTACTTGTCCAACGCGCAGTATTTTGATATGTACATGTATATGCATGTGTTTCAACAAATGTACATACCACCATACAACTCACTATTTACTTACTTTATGTAGTTTAGTTAAATGTTGTGAACTTATCAAAACTAACCAAACAACTAGACTAAGATAAAAGATTAGAACATATATGTTCTTACACTTTGACATTTTATATATTTATATGTATATAAGGAAATGTTCTTACTTGAATCAAGTTTTCCGCTACTCAAAACATTAGATATGACAGATTTGCACTTGATTGCCACGCCCACGAGTACGACATACAACAAATTAATCTATAAATTTATTTATATTTTAATAAATAATTTTTTAATTTAAGAGCTAGATTTATTTTAGTAAACCTCTATATTTTAAAAGCTTTTAATCTTTAATTGTGTATCTCTTAAAGATGTAATTGAATTAATTTTCTTGCTTGGTTTTGATCGTTTGTTTTTTAAATCAGTAAAACCAATCAAAAACTAACATCATCCGGAATACGGAAAAAACAACGTTTTTAAGAAAACAAATCTTACCTATTTTAAGCAGAATTACATTTTATGAATTTCTTTATGATCGTGTCATCCTGTGCATAGATTTTGAAATGGTTTAGTAATTGATAAATAAGGAAATATTTTTCTACTTTTACTGTGATGTTTTGAGATAACATAATGTATATTGTTGAAAACTAAGTAAACAAATATTTATTATTGGTCGAAACTGCACGAGACCAGACTATGGAATCTATGAAGTATATTAAGATAATGTATTAATATAAATTTCAATATGTGGCGCAACGAGGCATCAACCGTTTAAAAAGTATATATATATTCTTGATCTGTATGACGAGCTTAGTCGATCCAACCATGTCGGTCTGACTGTTCGTATGCATGAGCGCCTCGATCTCAGAACCTATAGCTTGAAATTTTGAGAGAGCTTGTTTCTGAAAAATATATGTCGGAGATTCAGTATAATTGTTTAGATTGTTTTGTTACCACACCATCACTTTCTTCACCTATCGACAATAAACAAAAAGGTCTAATTTTTTACCATAGACTAAAATTAGTCTCTCGATTTGCTTTGCAATTTGCTGCGAGTTGAATATCAGCCAGAAGTGTATTGCCAACATATTTCAACCATGCCGTTTTCTTACTCGCACTTGCAAAACAAGGCAAATAAAGACAGGACTAATTTTAGGTCATTATTACAGATTTCAGCATCTATGTTCAGTAAACAGTAACAGATAAACCAATAATAGTTCTCGCATTTTTTATACATTGAACCCAATGGGAATTCAGAAATTTGCGTGGCAGATCATATAAAGTATATATATTCTTATTCAGGATGACCGAGTCGGTCTAGCCATGTCTGCATAGTTCTTTGAAACCACAAAGGCTGGAGACTTAAAATTTTAATATATACTCATGTACCCGATGCGATGTAGGTCTTTATCTATAAAATCGATACACTAACTTAGTATTTAAGTAGAGATTTTGAATATTTCGGATTTTGGATACATCTCACGTTCTACATAATAATGGTCTTACTCTACATTTTATAATTATATATTGTTATGTTCACTTACAGATCTGCTGACGACATGTTGACAAACCAAAGAGTTGCTATCAAAAAAATTTCACCCTTTGAGCATCAGACGTATTGTCAACGAACGCTAAGGGAGATAACCATTTTAACCAGATTTAAACACGAAAATGTAATTAAAGTATGCAATTCTGGTTCATTTTAACTATGCTAAACATTTTTTCATTTAGATTATTGATATACGTGACATCCTGCGAGTAGATAGCATAGAACAAATGAGGGATGTATATATTGTACAATGCTTAATGGAGACTGATCTGTATAAACTACTTAAAACTCAGGTGATTTTAATTATAAATGTTTTTAATGACCGTGCTATTTTTGATAATAGATTGATTTGTCTTACTGTAATTGTTGATTCGGTTCCTTTTCGTTTTCAAAAGTTTTTTTTCTAATATATAGGACGAGAGAAAAAATTATTATATACAAACTGACTTCCTCATTCTTGCTGTTTATTATAAGTTCTCGTTATAAGTTATAAAAAAACTAGCTAATACAATTTTTCAACTTTGACCCAAGCTTGTTTATTTTTGCGCTAAAACAGTACTAACTATTTTTTATTTTCAGAGGCTGAGTAATGATCATATCTGTTACTTTCTGTATCAGATATTGCGTGGCTTAAAGTATATCCATTCGGCAAATGTTTTACATCGAGACCTTAAGCCGAGCAACCTTTTGTTAAATAAGACATGCGACCTAAAAGTGTGTATACTTATAATTAATTTTTTTTTTGTGACATGTTACTTATACAGTAAAAATTTAAATGTTATTCTTATGTAGATTTGCGACTTTGGCTTGGCACGAATTGCTGACCCAGACCACGACCATACTGGTTTTCTTACAGAATATGTAGCAACAAGATGGTACCGAGCACCTGAAATTATGCTTAATTCAAAAGGATATACAAAATCCATCGATATCTGGTCTGTTGGATGTATTTTGGCCGAAATGTTAAGCAACCGGCCAATATTTCCGGGAAAACATTATCTTGATCAACTCAACCATATTCTTGGCGTGCTAGGATCTCCATCACAGGAAGACTTAGAATGTATTATAAATGAAAAGGCAAGGGTTAAGACAACATTAATATATGACTGATTGCTAATAATTGTCTTCTAGGCACGAAATTATTTAGAGTCTTTGCCTTTTAAACCAAATGTGCCATGGTCGAGGTTATTTCCAAATGCGGACGCTTTGGCTTTGGATTTACTTGGTAAAATGTTAACGTTCAACCCGCACAAACGAATTCCGGTAGAGGAAGCGCTTGCACATCCATATTTAGAGCAGTATTATGATCCTGGCGATGAGGTAAACTTAACGCTTCAATGATAAGATAACGGCTTATCTTTATATAAAGCTAATTATATATGTTTTACATTGTAGCCTGTTGCAGAAGTACCATTTCGCATTAATATGGAAAATGATGATATATCGCGGGACGCTTTGAAATCGTTAATCTTTGAAGAAACGTTGAAATTTAAAGAACGCCAACCAGAACAGGCGCTATAAAAACAATTATTAAAAAATAAAAAATCGCATCTTTAGTCATTTGTTTTATTATGATTTTCTTTTCTTGTAATATGGTACTTTATAGAATACAGTTTCTCATACCATAATTACTAAACTATACTAACGTATATAAAATTTGTCTGTCTATGAACAATGCCCTTTATTCTACATAGTTACTTAGGTAAATCCATCACAAATAATTAAATACCTCAAAGAAGTCAACACGAAGTTTTTAAATATTTTAATTTAAAAATCTTTAGTTACTTATTTTTAAATTTGTTTTTGGTTTTTTTTTATAAGAGTCTCTAAGGTTATCTTTTGTGTGTCGATGATATGCATCCCACTAAATACAGTTTTATGTTGTAAGAGATCAATGTTAAATGTAATTTATTAGAAGCAAAGCGGTAGTAGCAAAGGGAATTTTCTTAATGAAGAATCAATTTTTGAACGAAGCGTACCTTCTATGACTGCGTTATAGTTTTCCGATGTTATTAAGTATTTTATGTTTGTTTCAGCTGTTTATAACTGATTATGGAAGTATCTCAAAGAATTATGTTTGTATGGTTTGGTGATGCTGTATAGCTTACTGCACATGTAAGACGTGCTGTTTGAAATAATTAGTAAGAAAGCTTACTGCTTTCTGTATGAATAATTAAGCAAAAATTATCTAAATTTTTTAGCAAACATCTTAAAGTTAATTAAAAACACATTTCTTTGATTTGATTTACTTAACAGGAAACTAAATAAATACATAAGTAGATTTTTAAATATCCAACTCAATACAGTATATCTAAAAACTTTCGTAGACGATTTAATTTTCATCTGATCCAATCAATATTTTTTTTAAAAGTGTTGTCGTAAATCAAAATAAAATTTGGTGTAAGGTGTATGTAATTGAAAGGTAGTTTCGGGCACCTCAGAAACGGTATTTATTTATCGTTAAAGAAACCAGAAAGCAAAAAAAAAACATAATCATAAAGATCAATTCATTACAACTTTCTAGTTGTATATTGCACGTAAACTTATTCAAGTGAAGTTTATTCTATGTGTTTACTGTGTGACATATGAATCTAAATTACTCAAGTTTTCAAACTATTAGGATATAAATAACACACCTATATTTTTTTGTCGTTTACAAATTACAATTTTGAAACTTCAATGTAAAAACAAAACACACATTTTCATCCTTAATTAAGTGTCGCGTGATTTGAAAATTCTCAAAACTAATATTATAAGTATAATATATAATATATAGATTTATTGAAATACAACATATTTGTATATGGTCAATCGACCTAAATAACAACTAATGTATGTGCATACGGGCATTTTCAGTCCAATCGAATATGTTCAATGCAAAACCTTTTACAACTTCTATTTTAATGCATTAATTGTCTGTTGTGTGTATACGTCTACAAGAAGGAACATCTATTACATTTTAGATCTTATAATTTATGTAAGTTATTTTTTGAGTACACAGGCAATTTATTCTCAAAATCTCTGTCTTATACTACAATTAAATTGTTTCAAATATTTAAATCAGAGATCAAAATAAAAATTCTTCTAAAAGATCTACAACCTATTGTCCACAAAATTTATTTGGTCATATCGAATATCGCTATTTAATATATTGTTTTTAATATATGAAGTCCTCAATACACTAGGTAAGCAGAGTTTGCTCTGGAAAAATTTTGTGAAAAACTTTCGTCTTGTAGGTGATAATTTGAAAATTAATAAAAACTCATAAACATAAAAATTGTATTCCTTTTCAGATTAAAATTAAGAATATGTTATGTTTTTCTATTTTTGCGTGTGCAAAAAAACAACATAAAAATTGAAGAATCTTGTCTTGACTGTTTCATTCCATGTATTAGCTAACTTTTAATATGATGTCCAAAAAGTAAACTGATTTTTGTTATTATATATATAAATAATTAAGTCAGATTATCTCGTGTGTAATGCCCATATGTACATTGTAAACACAATATAATCAAACATTTATTTGAAACATTTGACTTAATATCTTGAAGACTTTATGGAACTTTAATATGTATATGAATGTTTGTTCTCAATTTGCATAACATTCAAATCTTAAAAAAATTATTTTATTATTTCACAAGAACAATAGAACTTTGTTATAATAAATATATAAAACCTTGATGATGATAATGATGGAATATAGTAAATGTGTTAGGACTGTTTGACTTATAAAGGAGAAGCATTTAATTTGATATGCATACTTCCGTATATGCACTAATATAAACAAGTTAAATTAAATATCTTTCCTTTTACATTTAAAACAGGAAAATTTTCATTGGCCATAAAATAAATTGATATATGTATTTACAGCTACGATTGCTTCAATGTATGCATTTCAAATAAACAATTTACTTTATTGAAAATGCACTATAAACAAAGGTTTTAATTTTTTGTAAGCATTGTTAATAAATCTCTAATCTTTGTATGTTGAAATTTTGAATAATTAAAAAGTAATTATCATGTCTGATTTCAAAAGTTCATTTTTTATCTACTGTAAAGAGCCCTCGGCTTATCTCGAACTTAAGCAGGGTTGAACTCAGTCGGCTAAGAGCTCGTGACAACAATATTTGTATTTGTAGGAACCAGTAACTATCGTACTGTTTAGTGGTATTTGAATTTGTATATATGTACAATATATACATATCTGTATATGTACGAGTAAGATTACCCTGCCTGAGGTACTTCTGCTATCCGCAAAGACGCGCCTCTTAATTGTAAACCTCCTCTCAGGATCTTCGAGGATTGTGTTCAAGGGCACTCCGACTGTAACAGTTATCTATTCTCTTCTTATTGGAAAGTACTCGCTCTGCACACTCCTAGATTTTGCCAGGACACACGCAGTATTCTCCTGCGGGTCGCAGAAGTACCTCATCACTGCGCTGCTCTCCTATGGCTGAATTTGCTGTATGCTACCGCTTTAAGCTAATGGTTTCGAAGGGTTATTGGGTAAGTGACGCGAATGTGTGGGAGCGAAAGAGACCTGCTCTCTGACCCATATATATATATATATATATATACATAATATTTTAATACCATTTTTTCGAGCTGAACATTTAACAATTCGGTGGTTACATAATGTTCCAAATACCGCGTGAAGTTGCCAAAAATTTATTTAGCTTTTAAAGCACAAATAATTATAATTTGTATTATCAATTTTAAATCAATTATTTTACATATTTAGAGACGAAAAGAAACAATTGAGAGGAGTAAGAAATCTGCGATCAAAATGTGCTATGTTATTGTACTTTAAGCAGAGGAGCAACTTCTATGCGAGGAGGAATATGAATTTACGATTTTGTATCGATTTTAAGGTTTTATTTCTTAAATGAAACTAAGAATAATCCCTAATATATTAATGTTGATAACATTTCCCCTGTCTGTTAAGTATATAAGAAAAAATTAATTGGTTGTTAGGTTTTACTCTGCTATACTCACATTTGTATACTTTTTTTTATTTTTATTTTTATACCATTCGAACAATAGAATGAATGAATGAAAAAAGTAGTCACGCTGAAAATACAATATGTTTAAATTTAGGGTATATAATAGTCGAACATCTTAGAGCCCCCTTAACAACAAGAAATATATAACAAAATCCTTACAAACATTTGAAAAAAGTAAACCCATTCGTAACGCTTAGCAACCTTAAACGTATGTATATCATGTTTTATTGTCAAACATAACACAATATTACACAACTGAAGCGCATTATACGAAATATATTTTGAAAATATACATATTTATCGAAAATAAAGTCTTACAATGTCTGAAAACGAAGATTTCGAGTCCTGTGGCTTTGCAAATATCACGGAGCAGGTACAACAGCCAGTACTGGAGCCCGAAGAGATGGGAATACTTCCGCCCAACCATCCGTTACTGCGAAGGTTTCAACTCTCTTTGAGGGAACATCTTTTGCGTACAAAGAACAAGCTTGAAAATGAGATAACAGATATTAAGTATCATGTTAAGGCCAAAGAGGAACGCCGGGAAGAACAAGGATTGGCATTGTATGATATGCAAAATAAAATTGCATATCAGGAGCAACAAATAAAAGAAATATCTGCACAAATTGATGAGCATATCGAAAAACGACAACAAGAAGAAGCAGCTGTTGAAATTCTTAAGAAGGAATATGACGAGAAAATCAAATTGACAAGAACTCAAAAATCGTTATACCATACCCGAATGATGGAACTAGAAGATCTGCAAAGTTTGGGCAGTAATATAAAAAATTGGGCATATGAAGTCGAAGATGAAGTTAAAAATGCAAAGCGGATAGTTAGCCGCGATGCTCAACTGCAAAAGCAGCTGTCAGAGGAAAAAAGAAAGTCGGACATACTTTTTTATCGACTCGATATGGAAGTAAAGAAAAAAGAAGCCGAGTTGCAATCAATTTCGGAAGATGAAGTTGCAATTAAAGAGGTCGTTAATGTCCTTAATATGAGTATTGCCGATGCTAATACTGACTTGGAGGCTTTACAAAATGAGCATAAAAGGCTAATTCAGGCCTGGAGTGAAGTCATCATAGCAATTCAACTAAGAGATAAAATTCTATTTCAAGTTCAGGATAATATACGGTATGTATTATAACTAAATAGTATTGACTAGCTTTAGTAATAAATTCAATTAAAAAAGCAAACAAAAAGAGTCAATAAAACTGAATTCAAATGGAATTGAGGCAGTAAAAAAGCAAATTTCGAGAGAAATGGAGCTCAACAAAAAGCTGGAATCCTTTAAGCAACGATTGGCCGATGATATGAGTAATCTAAGTAGAGAATGTAAGTTAATACGTTTAAACAAACTCAATAAAGTTATTAATTTATATTAATTTATAGGCCAAAATGAAGTTGAAGCTTTACTTGCTCTGCAAACCAAGCTAGACGAGTTTCCAGATTTTCTGGCACGCACCGAAACGGATTTACAAGAAGCAACTCGCGAAGGAAATAAATTAATATCAGAAATGCGTAGGCTGGATCTGGTCCTAGACAAAAATCACCAAAAGAAATTTCGAACTGAGGAAGCCATCTTGAAGTTAGCTCAGGATCAACTTATCACTGATAAAGCTAGTGCATATCGCTTAAAATTATTGAATAAGGCGCAGGAGCATCGCCGAAATGTTGATATTTCTTTGTCGAAAGTACAAAACCAATTGGCATTGGCAATGCTCGATGTGGAGAAATTGCGAAGCGTATTGTTTAATACAAAGAAAGAAAATGACAAGATTCAAGATAATTTAACTAAAGCTGAAGAAAAATCAAATAGTTTGGATGAAGAACTAAAGAAAATACAAAATAAAATTGAAATCAAAATGCAGCGATTCGAAAAGATAAACAGTCAAATTGAAGAGATTCACAACGCCCATGGTGACGAAACTGGGAATCCAACTGAACTTAAGGTAAGATTGATTGATATTGTTTTTTGACCCACTTCAACATAGTCTAAATTTGAGAACGAAAACAGAGCGCCTAAAGTGCTTTTCTTTTGCCAGAAACCATTCGAAATGGCAGTTTAAGCTACAATAGATTTATTAAAATATATATAAAAGGCAGAAGATGGAGTGCAGATCTTAACCAAAAGCAACAGCACAGGCAATATAGTCCTATTCATCAGTCAGTTTAAATCTCGTCCGTAATATGTTTCTAAATTTGTTTCCTTACAACAAATCTTAGGGATATATTAAAAAATGTTAACAAAAGTTTTTTTTCTGTTGTAAGCCGTTCTAATATCGGACTTAGCTGGCTTGGCTTAAGAATGAGATTAGGTCGTGTGCTATTAAGTTACCAATTGGTTCAAATTATTTGGTACATAAACAATATATATTTTAATTGTTTTTATCATTCAATAAAATTCAAATTTATTTCATAGATAAAGCAAATAGAAAAATCTATACACGTGGGCGAGCACCAAATCAGAGAGCATCAACAATTTTGGATAATGCTTCAAAATCATTATGTGAATTTGACCCATAAAAGAAGCGATCAATTACATGAAATTCAGGTGACTAGAAAACGTAAGTATCAAACTAAACTATTAAGTTATAGTAATAATAACCATCTTTGATATCCATCAAAGCGAAGAGATATTTGCTAAGTTGTATGTAACACGAAGAAGAATCGTGGCAGACTCCAAAAAGCTTACATGAAAAGGGTTAGCAGCAATGTCAATGTAGCCATGCCCTTCTGTTTAGGCCGTGTCCGCATTTATTTCCGAAATTACCATTTTTGATCTTCATGAAAAATTAACATCGATGTTAAACGGGCATTATACAAATCGGCTATGACGAATAGCACATACCTTTATTTTCACCTTGAACCCATTGAAATTGGAGTTTCAATTGTTTTGTGAAAACGGCCTCATAGAGTATAAATATTCTTGATCAGGCCAACGAGCCATGTCTGTCTTTCCACCATGTCCGTCTAGACCACTAAAGCTAACGTATATTCCTGTATACCATATGTAGTATGAATTTATATTTCCGATGGATAAATCCGTAATGGATAAATCAGAAATTTGAATTTAAAAACTGCATCTAGACCAAATATTATTTGCTTTAACTTATATTTTCAGAGTTATCAATCATAAAGCAAAAATCACTGAAGGTGGACCAAGAATTAGAAATATCTGAAAATAAGGCAAGAGATCTAAGACTGGATATTCAGAAGTATACCTCAAAGTTGGAGCTTCTCAATGAGAAAATATATACCAAACGAAAAACTCATGATGTCGAAGAAAGCGAATACGAGCAGGAGCAGTTTGAACTTAGCCAAAAACTAAAGGTAAATCTTCCAGAATTTTAGATTAAATTTGACCAAGGATATTTTCAGGACACCGAGATGAGTACATTAAAACTTGAAAAAGATATAAATGAACTGTTAAATGAAATTGAGCTAAGCAAGGACCTGGTACTCGATAGCCACAGAGAAGCTCTATCGTGGGAAACAAAGCACAAATTAATTGAGGAAACAATTGACTGGACTAAAACAGAGCGCTCATTGAATGGTGAAATTGGAGCAATGAAAATTGAAATTCACAGAATGACAATTCGCTTCAATCAATTAAAACGCGCCCAGGAAAAATTGGTTCAAGATTTGGAGCATTGTGTGATGCATCGTGAACAAATTTTCGTGCATGCATCAGTCAAAGAACACGTTGATGCAAAAAAAAAGAAATATAAGAACGCATCTCAGAGCCAAATAAAGCTTGAGGAAGTTCGCAACAAATCAAAGGCTATTCAAAATGAAATAACATTCCTTTCAGAAAAGCGCATTGTAGATAACGTCCATAATATTGAGCGTATGGTCTATATTTTGCGAAAAAATCAAAATGATCTAAAAGAAGTTTCAAGTAAAGATGTCTCTATTCGAGCTCAAATTGAGGATGCTCTTCTATCAAAACATTCTAATCTGGAGCAAATAATTCGAAAACAAAATCGAGCTAAAGCATTTCGCAAACTAAGTCTAATGAAAGGACAACATAAAATTGTTAGATCAGAGAGCACCATTGAGCAACAATTACAAGCGCAAATCGAAATGAATGATACTCTAATGGAAATTGTTCAGACCTTAACTAATGATTATCCTGACAAAAAGCCGTTTTTTTCAAAACTCTTTAATTTCTTAAAAGAATGAAAATGTTCAAATTATAAGCAATTTAAAAGATAGTTTTATTGCATGAACTAAAAAATAATTAAATCAATTTGGAATGATATCGAGGTTTTTATTTATTCATTTTTTGACACACAAAACTCTTCCCAAAATCAGATAATAACATACATGGAAGTAGTGTGTCCCAAGGGTGACAAACATAATTGTATGCATTGAAAGACTCAAAGAATACGTTTCCCATAAGCATTTCCTTTAAAAATTTCCCACGTTCTTAATTCTTCTGCCCCAGATCTTTTTTGATTACACTGTTAGTCTTAATTTATTCATTTTAAATTTGAACAACGCTCACTGCTTTAGCCCTATTAAAGCCACTACGCATTATAATAATCAAGGGAAAAACTTATGACAGGTATACACGGGGTTAACCGACTAAGGAGGTACTCTGAATCCAGTCTTACCTGCGTTGTAAAATATGCTCAACATAAACTTAAAAATTTGGAGTGCTTTGATATATATTTTCTGTAATTCTATATAAAAAAGAGAAAGATCTCACATTAAAGATTTTGTTAGAAATTGAGTTGAATTATGACGAAATTATTATAAGAGAGTTTTTAAAAATTGATAAATATAATATAAAACGCTTTCATTTCAAACATAGTGAAAATAAAAATTAATCTGGTATATACAACTCCAAATTGATTGAAAAACTTACAACACTTAATTCTAAAATTCTACCTTGAATTGTAATATTCGAATTACCATGCAGACATATAGGAGGGAACTTCCTCCACTTTACATAGCTTTGGCAACAATGTACCTACGTCGGTATAGTAAGGATGGCAACGCTTTTGAATTACTTGTTCCTTCCGCTGATAGGATGATGGTATAGGGATGAAGCCCCTCTGAATCACTTCTCCAGTAACTATCGAGTAAATGTAATCATTACCAAGTGAAATGTCTATAGACGCGTTGATATTCCATGCCACTTTAATTGCTTACATACACTAGGGCCGTTGGCAGTGTACCTCTCCTCTGTCCGTCTGTTGACAATTGTCCGAATGAAATTAGATGCTGTGTTCGATGATTAGTTGTGATCAACTAAATCAACTAAATATGTCCAATATAGCCAACAATCATACATTGTAAGTTATTTTATAATTAGCGTTTGCCAAAAGCAAGTGTTGAAAGAGAGCCGCAGCATTTTCCCTAAGACCTGATTTCATGTGGTGCGATTTCTGAATATTTTGTATAGCTACCCTGCTGTAAACGTTACTGTTTTTGAGTCCTTTACGCGCATGCTGTTCCTTGTAATCTCTTTCAAATTGTATTGGGTCCACATAAACATATTTTTCTCTAGCTTTTGCATCTGCAAAAGTGCTTTTTTCGAAACAATAAATAATAATTTAATAAAATAATAAAAAATAATTTTTACGTTTATTTTGCATAAGAAGGGGCTTCAGAGCATAATATTTTTGTGAAAATGTACGTAACAGTCTGAAAGAGGCGAAGTAATAATCCCCATAATCCCCTACGAGCTCAATCGACCTAGATATGACCATCCGTACGAATATCGTATATCGTAAGAAATACGAGATCTCTTAAGCCACAAAAACTAGAGACAGCGAAATTTTTCGATAGCTCATTTCATTGTTATCGGTAAGAACCGAAAATTACCTTGCGTATGTATTTGCGTGCATGTGCTCTTTGTAATGTATGCATTAAATAAGCTTATAATGATTGGAAAATCATGTACTCACAAAGTGCAGGGTATAACATAGACGTACAAAACTTTCATTGAGTGTAAATGATTTACGTCTGATTAAAATTACTAGAGGGACCTTAAGAACCTCAAGAGAGCCATGCTTCCATCTGTCGGTTAAGCGGAAAATCAGTGATGAGGACCGCATTTACTCCGCAGCTCAGGCAGTCATTCGAATACCAAATACCATGAAGCCGTCTTATAATTTATCTAAAAATATTCTTAACACCACAAGTTATGTATAAATGTAATACCTCGGTGCCACCACGATCATCAGTTCAAAGACCGGATCAGGGACTGAAACCTTTGGGTTAGGCATTGATCACAGGCCAACAGTACCGAAGTAAACGTATAAGATAAATACTATAAGATTCAATATTAATATTCCGATCTCATTGGGGAAATTGAAAGAATGTTCCATAGATTGGGCAACAACAATCCCTTAAAGAAAAGGGATATCGACAAAGCATCTTAGTGCAATAACGGTATTCATAAAATTGACTGTCAGGTAAAGAGTTGTCCCTTAGGGGATTTGTTCAAGATCATAATAAAACCGTTTGATCTAAAATTTTGGAATACGTCTTTACACTTTTATCTAAAATGTGTAACTTCAAACAACTCTTAAATACCCAAAGCAAATCATCTTCGTAAACTTTGTGGTATCAAAAAAGGAGCTTTGTACGAAAAGATACATTTTTTAAGATTGCTTCGAATATTTAGGTGTTGCATTTTCGTCTGAAGGAGGTAAAGTGAATCTGTTCAGTTATTATTTGAAATTTATTTCAACAAGAGGTTCAAACCTTCTCGAGAGAAAAATATAGAAAAATCATGAAAGAAGTTACCATTCTCATGCAACATTTTAACATTTTCATTACAATTTGTGGAAAGGGAAAAACGCTTTTATAATCATCAAATATACTTTCTCAATATACTCACACATACAATCATTGGAATCGACACTTCAGTAAACTTTACTTTAAATTACATTAAGACCTATCAAACAGCAGGTTGAAATCGCGTAGACGAAAATTATTAAAATTACTGAAACTGCCTCTTTAATTTTAAATTTCGCACAAAGATTACCAGTTACCAGTTTATTATCCATCACCCTACTGTACAACAAAAATGCACTTGATGTCATAAAATACAGTTGCTAATGAAGTCAAAATAAAAGAAAATAGAAAATAAATAATATAATAAGAAGCAAATGCACACGCTTACACGCAATTTTAACATTTATAAAATATAATAAAGAAATCATTAGGTATTTTAGTTATAGCATCAATTATCGATATATTAAATATTGCTTTAGATAATATCCACACTGTTAAGCTGGAGAGCGCATGCGCGGTTTATTAGTTGCGTTTTTTATTCGTGTGAATCAAATTGTTGAACAAAGTTTTTCATTAACATTCTTTAGTATGATATGTGAAATATTTCTACTTATTCGTTAAGATTCATCTTGTGTATGCACGTAATTGCTGAGATAAAGTGGATTAAGGCAAATTATATATAATACAAAAGAGTTACAAAATAAAGTTTATGTTATATATATTATGTATATTTATATATATATATATATATAAACATATATTTTTGAAAACGTGTGTTCACAGAAACAAATGTGTATATAGTAATAATATAATTGGAAAACTGCCAGATTGATATAATGAGATCTGTAGGATATAATTGTATGGACAAATAAAGTTTTCATTTGATATAATAATCAAGCACACTAAATAGTTTCATTCAGACAATAATGTATTTTGTAGTAATTAATTGTTCGGCTTACTGCCTCCAGAAGCTGTCAAAGTAAATGTTTATTTTTTTATTTACGAAATCTGAATCTTATTGCATCATGTCGCAAAGTCCGAATGAAATCCAATCAGCTCCCTAAGTAAAGATACATCATGCATGTAGCAAATACATACAAATATAGAGTTAAGTCTCATTTGCTATATTCATACAAGGGCACCTTGAGGCACTCCAAAAAATAACATCAGCAATATAACAAGTGCTAAATAAGTAAATAGTATAATTAATAGAACAACAAATCAATTAAGTGATCGGCATTAGTTCTTAATATAGTTTTGTTAAGTTGACCGGTTTCGGCTGGAAGTTATATAGTGAATTCAACAAAATTGCCGAAATTTGTATTGTAAATAATAAATAGCATCTAGAAAACTTAACTGAAGCTATTTCAAAGGCTATTCTGCAGTAATAGAGTGCGCTGAGTAAGCAATAAACTTATTGCTTGGGTGCAGCGCGAAAGCGAACCTGTTATCATGTTCTCAGCTCCGCGGCCGCCAGTAATTTGTATATAAAGCTTATACGTACACAAATGAAGATTGATATTGAAAAACGTTTTCAAACTTAAGTTTTTTTCATCATATCTCCTAGGTTTTAAGAACATGAATAATCTTATTTTTCCATTTATTATTTGATGGTATTAAGTATAGATTAACTTCGTGGGAAGTCCAAAATAAAGATATTGACTTTTTAATAAACGTAATCAAGTGTTTTGCATTCAGCATATTATCAAATTATAATATATATAAATATATATTATAAAAATATATAAATTATAATTATTATTATTTATTTTTTAGTGATATCTTTATAATATGGATAACATGGAAATATCAACTGAACCATCTTTTCTTGAAGTCGAGCTTCCACAAACGCTTCTTGAGTCACCATCAGTTTCCACTTTTTTACCAGATGAAGAAGCCTCTATATGTCCTTTGCTTTCCAGCAACAGCGCTTTAGGCCAAAGTTTATTATCTCACCCATTATGCCCAAATATTGTTGCAAGTGATATGACCTCATCTAATATAAGTAATACAGACTGTAAAGCTGATACAAGTTCTTCTGGAAGTAGTACAGGCATCGCAATGGATGCAATAGAGGCGACGTCAAGCCTTTTTAACACAGTCAACTATCATCATCTACAAAACAACAACATTACAACTCAGGTAATTAGGACCATGTATCAGTAAGAATCTTGTATAATCTGATTTTGACTCTTTTTTTTATGGAATGGGAATTGGAAATCAGGGTATAATGGTTTTGTTAAAATGTATGATCAAAGCGACGAGCTGAGTTAATCTAGGAATGTCCGTGTGTCCCTCCGTGTAACCGCAGTAGTCTTGTATTGCTTAAAAGCTAGAGACTTAAAGATTTGAAATGTATACTCGTGTAAACCATATGCAGTATAAGTTTATCATTTTTTAGATTACTACACCAGAACATATTAAAGTTTCTATACAGTTTTTCTTATATTATATTTTTTGACACGATTGTCTTTTATTTATATAATTTTTAATCTTAAGTGTCCAATTTGCCTTTAACTATAAATCAGTAAAAGATGTAGTTTGCTTACAAAACTATATATTTCAAATGCTGTATTAAAATATATAGTGTTTCCCTTTTTGCCAAATTGTGCGTGTACCTAAAAAACTAACATTTTTAATTAATGGAATATCGACATTGTAAAAATGTATGCTTCAAAATCGAATTTCAATTTTCCATTAACTGAAAAATTCCTAAAAGAACGAATAGCACAGTGTTAAGCGCATTTTCATGTGGATAAATTACTAGTTTTTATTCATTGTATTCTTCTTGCCAGGATGCCAGCAGTCACTGCTTGAAAGGAAGTAGAAGTCAATCAAATGACACTCCATCTTTTGTATCTTGGAAATGGCCACTAATTAGAAAATGTACATTTTTCTTGTTTGTTTCTGTAATTTTGGCAATATGCTCAATAGTGGTTGCTACCATTGTCAGTATGCCAAGAACATGTAATCCAAAGTAAGTAAAATATATTAATATATATTGATTAATATATATAATATTAAGTAAAAACAATTGTCTTCTATTTTTATTTAGAACTGCTTGGTACCGAGGAAGCGTTCTCTATGAAATTGATCCGGCTTTCTTTAAAGACACTGATAATGATGGAATTGGCGATATTAATGGAATAATAAACGGAATAGATTATTTGGCGAATTTAGAAATATCTGGAGTGCGACTCAACTCTATTTTTCCATCTGACGTTCATTATGATAGCCATATTAATGGAACATCGATAAATATAATAAGACCCGAACTAGGAAACCTGAGTAGTGTAAGAAATTTAGCAAACCTCTTACACTTACACAATATGAATCTTTTATTAGATTTGCCGCTGCAACACGTGATTGCTGCTCGAAGAAATGCTGAAGCTCTTGATGTTATTTCTAAATCGATTCTACATTGGATTGATCAGGGAGTTAATGGGTTTTATTTAAAGGGACTTGAAACGTCTACAAATACAGAAGTACTCTTAACGTTTCTGTCAGCTTGGAAACGTATACTCGGGCCAAATAGAGTACTTATTGTGGGAGAAAATCTTTTAAAAAATAAATCAAAACCAGAACTATCTGCTATGTTGGAGCATATCGATTTGGTTGACTTTGTTTTAGATATTGAAAATGATTCCCAAAAATTTAAAAATTACACAGATTATATTTTGTCGGAAATGCCAATTGGTGACGACAGAACTTGGGTTCACTGGTCGATCGGAGGAAAAAACTTGAATAGGCTTAATATGAGTCAACCTATTATATCGAAAATGTTTGCCGCAACAATTATGCAGCTCATTTTGCCGGGGACACCAAATATAATGCATGGAAATGAAATCGCCATTGCTCAGAGCAAAAATCACAACTATTCAGGACAGCTGACTCAACTTTTGGCTGACCAATTGTATACTTTACCGAATCAAGCGATGAATATGAAATCACTGGAGAAACTAAAAATAGTACATAGGATGATAGCGTTACGCGAACATTCACCATCAATTTACAAAAGAGTTATTTGCAAAGCTAACAAGAATAAGTCAAACACTCATATACTGACACACAGCAGTGCCGACATTCTGATAATAGTGCGAAATTATCCACGTAAAAATTCATTTGTATCAATAACAAATTTCGGAAATACTAAAGTTCATTTAGATTTAACATCAAAGTTTTATAGTGGAACGCAAATGCTTGTTATTGGATCAAATGATAAAATATATTTTAAGCAACTTTTAGTTGATGCATTTAACACGATTGTAGTCAAATTGGATAAGTAGCAGCTATAATTGGAAATGAGATATATTATTTTTAAAATTATGTATGTTATTGAATTGATAAAAAAATAAATTGTTGCCCATTAAACTGATACTACCACAATTAAACAAATTATAAAATCTGCACAGTGCCCGATCCGACACAGTTTAAGTACAGCTCCTTGACAATTTTTTCCGAAACTTAGTCTGTTAGCAGAATGATTTAAAGTTACTCTACAGTGTAATGACAGGTAAGTTGTATAAGGTTCACTGACCCATTAAAAAGGGTAAGCTGGGGTATAATGGGCTTGTTAAAATATATGTACGTGGTAGAATAAGTGTTGAAGACCCCATAAAGTATATATATTCTTAGCCAGAAAGACACGATAAGTCCATTTAGCCCTATATGAACTTGTGGATTGCAGATCATATAACAACTCGCACTGCTTTACTCTAGCTCGATTCTTCAACATTTGCGCTTATATTTAGACTATATTTTATATATATTTAAGGTGTTCTGAATATCCATTTTCAATGCTCCCAACCCATTAGTAGCGTTGGTAGAGACAATGCCCTTTGACAACGGCATCAATTCACTGCTTTAATAAAAGTTATTCAACAATTAATTTCCAATATGTGTTTGTAAATGCGCATGGGTTGCTTGCAATGTTTGTATAAAATAATTGTAGAATGAGTGGAATATCACCAATTCGGAGGTTTCAACAAATCTCCTAGTCGTTCTGTTCCGACTATAGCACTCTAACTTGTTTTTTTTCACAAACTGAAGACAAGTCTGTAGAGGTAAAACGCGTTGGCTATGAAATGTAGATTCCCTTCATTCCATTCTGGTAAGTAAGTTTTTCTTCTTCCTTTTTTTGTCTGCTAGTCCACGCTATGGAAAATATTTATAAATGCAGATACACGACTGGAGTTTTCTCCCTTGTTTGTTGACCATATTTGATTGTGTAGTTTAAAACTAGTTCGAATAATGCGGGTAGCATGATTTTAGTCGTCGAAAATGCTTGAGTTTATGTGAAATACATACATATAGACGTGCATCGAACTTCGTGAATGTAAGTAGGTATAAGTATATTTAAAAACGCAGATCGGTCAAGGTTCGAGGTACCAAATACTCAACAACCCACAACTAGAGCTTGGTTACTAGTTTAATTGTGATCTTATAATTGGTTCCTGTAATAGTTACACAGATTTTGAATATTTTGGATTTTGAATTTCTCGCCCCTTTCAATTTAAATCGTAAAAACGTAGACTTCCGTCTTAGCTAATGCACAAAGTTTAATGCCACAATCTCTTCCTGAAAACTTTTTAAGTTCATTTAAGAGAATAGTTGTTCAATGTTAAATTCCCACAATAATGTTCGTACTGTAGTACCACAGAGCAGAACTGAGCAGAACTATTATTAAAGTCGTCTGTGGATGTCTGTATACTTGTTTTTCATACAGTTTTGCTGATATTAGAGTAAGCCCACGTCAGGCGGTAACGACGGAGAGCAATCGTGATGCGTTACGCCCTTCACGTAACCAGGTAAAATATGTGTTTCCGAGGAGGAATAAAACAATGACCACAACATGACAAATTTTACGGTTTCTACTCATAAACTTAGAAGAGGTAAGTCAGTAGACGCGGTCAACAGTTGCCAGTTGGTTTCTGGTTATAGTTGTTGTTCGAGTTACAGTTATATAGATTTTCTCGTTTCACCACGTCCCCAATGGGCATAGGAATTTCTACAATTCATATATTTTAAGTCTCTAGCTTAGAACGGCGAAATATTTTGATTTCACACCGGCTGACTGAGTATGCACTTTTCACTTCGCGAAATCACAGAAATCCACATGCATGCATAATTACGGCTCAACGTGGGCTGCGCTATGGACTGTAATGTGTGAAATTAGTTAAGAATAGCCAAGTCACTACTATATATCTAAAATAAAAAAAAAACAAATATTTATAATCTGGGTTTCATTATTGAATATGAATATGGATATACAAACTCTATTGCCGGTTGTAAATACCGAGATATATTTTAAAGTCTGTCAAGTTCATGGCTTCAATAACAGAGTAAAAATTTGCAATCTGTTCACAGGAAGGGCACTTTTTGCGAATAGTCAATAATTGACTTAGGGACTAAACTTTTAGGATTATTCAATATTATATGTTAATGTTATGTCAAAAGGATCAGAGGGACAGCATTCAATTATTACGCATTATTGAAAGACTTTCTATGCAAATTACAAATATTCCGCAAACTGAGGTATACTTAATAGGAATTTATACGACGAGGTTATTAGTCTTAAGAATATATTCATATACTCAATACCCTTTATTTACTTAATTATAAATCTAAAATAATTCAGTTTATTACTAAATAAAATATAATTTATTTATTTATATTATATTTTAAATAAAACAAACAAAACAAGTCAAATAGCAATACATACACGTATGACCTAGATGTAAAATTTCTAATCACCATTATTATCTTATAATATAAATAAATAAAGACAACACTTTCGGAAGTCCGAATCTTAAATAGTTAAGTCGCTTGTAAATTTAAAAATGACTCAGCTTTTGCTCAATTATTATACATTAAAATAAATATTTTGTTCGCAACGAAAAACGAAGATGACTAATAAAGTTTAATTCTATCATAGTCTGTATTTAAAATACGTGTAAGACTTATAAAAATAAAAAATTCTGTGAACTGTTTGCCAAATTTTTTTTTACAATACCCTAGATTTATTTAAAATACTTGGGGACAAATTGAATTGAGTAGCTACGGCATTAGGATCTTCACATTTAGTGCAGGAGTATATCTGTATGAGCGCCAGGCAGTTCACTTTATAATAAGCTGATTGCATTTACGATTGTTAATTGATTTAACTTTATGGATTCCAAAACTAAATGAGAAGTTAAGATATAAAATTAAAATTCAATTTCAATTGATTCAACAGTTTCGTAAAACGACTTAGTCTATGATTTTTTTATTTTTTATATTTAACAAAAAGTTTTTCTCAGCGGTCAATGAGTGAGTATTATGTGCACAACAAAATAGAACGGTCCAATCTAACAGACCAAATATGTATATATGTTATTAAAGAGGTTACTGAAAGCAGTATAAATAGTCTTCTGTTAAAACCACTGCCATATACTAATTTTATTATTGTATACTATTAAATACATATATATATATATATATATATATATGTATATATGTATATATATATATATATATATATATATATATATATATATATATATATATATATATATATTTATATAAATATATATATAGATTTAGGAAGGACTAAAAAAGGAAGCATGTAATTATACCAACGCGAACGCGGCTCTTTGGGTTGTATATAAGATTAAGATTTTACAAAATATTTGAGAAAAAATTTACAATATACACAATACAACCATCGATCAAAGGATATTTTGTGTAACTTTAAATCTTGTGGCATAAGTACTACATTATATTTTTTTAAGTATAAAGCAATTGATGAGCCATTTACGATTTTTAGATGTCCTTCGTTGGTAAACAACCAGTGTATCTAATTATAATGGTATAACAGTTCAAGTTTTGTGTAATATTATAATAATTAGCCTACTTTATTTACATTGCCAAGGTTTTCTATTATTTTTAACACTGCTACTCAGCAGGTACCATATTTTGCTCCAAGTCTGGCTTAGTGTCATCTGGATCCAAGCTCAAGCATTCTGCAAAGTAATGCTCCATTGAAGAATACACATGCTCTAGCACTCCATTTAAATCATGACCTTCGTCAGCATAAGTCTGTAAATACAAGTAAGCATTATTTTTGGAGTAAAACATATAGATTTACAAAATTATACCTGATATCGATATAATATATTTGCTTCTGTTAATGATTTAGCTAATTGAACACCATGTACGTAGGGTGCTGTAGAGTCTGCTAAGCCGTGGATTAAAAAAAAAGAATTTGATTTAATAAGTCGAGCACGTTGAGTTGCATCAGCTTCTACGTATCCTTTATAGTTTTCTGCAGGTAGACCTAATATGCGTTCAGTAAAGGCAGAATCTAAAATCATTTAAATTGCTTTGTAAACGAAAAACAATGAATTGGTAATAAATTTGTATATCTTACTATAATATAACCAATCTGCAATAGGGGAGATTGATATTCCACACTTAAAGACATCTTGCTGAGTTCCTAAAACCATTGACGTCACATATCCTCCATATCCCCAGCCCCAAATTCCAACTCTTGTTTCGTCCAAGAAACTTATGGTATCCAACAAATATCTTAAAATTAAGACAAATTCAAATTGTTAAAATTGCATATGACGCCTTACTCTCTTTTAGAAATTATTCTTACCTCAAAACAGATATTTGATCTTGAACTTCGACTCCTCCCAAATGACGATATAAAGACTTTTTGCTTTGACCTTTTGCTCCTCTAACATCCAAGCGCACATAAATAACATCATTTCTCGAGGACATGTATGTTCCCCAATCTATTCTAAATTTTTCGGAAACAGACTCGGAGCCCGGCCGGCCATTCCTGGAAAATATAAGAAAATAAGTAAGAGGTAAGATGAAGTCTGATAGCGTGATAATGTCATTCCCATATGTGTGTATTTGCCATAGCGTCTCTAGTATTTGAAATACGTTTTTTACTAATTTATGGGAAAGGGGGGAGTTTCTAAAACCCAAAATATATAAAATCAGTGTATTTACTACAGAACAATTTGATGTTTCCATCTTTGGCAGTATTCAATCTATGCTTAAAAACTAAATCAAATTATATTAATCTAGAGAATTGTAAGTCTCTAGACAGACTCAGCTCGTTGTCCTGATCAAGAATATATCTACTTTATGGGTTCAGGATATAACTAAATTTCATTTTTCATAACTAACAAATATTTATTAGAAAATAATTGTTAAATATTTAGTGAATGCAGTCTTTTTAAAATATTTAATAAATACATACACTTCGACAACAACCGGAAACGCTGCGTCCCGGAGTTCTTCTCGCCAGCTAGGTGGCAAAAGCAATTGCACTTGCGCCCGACTCCCATGCGGCAATGGTATTTCAAATGACCTCTGTATTGGTAATGCTAGTTTTTGTAGCCTTTCTGTGTAGAATGGTCGCGTATCATATAATATTTTCACAAGGCTGTGTGTCTTTTGCGTATGCACTCCAGATACTGGTAATCCTGGACCTTGACACTCGAGAATGTAGAAATCAATTCCATAGTTCGTTGCTAAACCTGTTGATGGTGTTATAAAAGCGTCAAAATGGGAACAATTTGTATAGTAATATCTGCTACTCCATAGAGCTTCGCCTAAATCGCATGTTATACACTGTGGTTCGCTCCTGTTAATAAAAACAAAATTATATTTAATATAATGGAAATCTAAGGAAGACAGTCTACTTACTTTCTGGTATCATCATGTACGGGATCTTTTACTGAATACAAGTGTCTTTGCCCTGGCTTTTTGTCTTGAGTAGCAAGATAATACACCATATGATTCGTTGTATCCCAACACAAGATTTTTAAGACCTTTTAGAATAAATATGACAACATTATTTCTTTTTTATCGAGACGAATTAGGAGCATACTTCATAGCGGCCGTGGGATATTACAGAAATTCTCTGCTGCGATATTGTAATGTGTTTTATATGGGTAAAATGATCATTTCCCGATTCTTGAACGCCAGCCAGTAGTAAGAAACTGTTCCCATCAGGGGAAAATACAGGATGCGGAAAAATATCTAGCCATTCATCTTCAGGCGCCCGCTCGGAATGAATCTTGAAAATAATAATTATTGATCAATTATATTTATATACTTATATATATACTTACTTCTGCACATGCCCAATTTGAATCCTTCGAGCACGTTGCTATTATACTATAATTTTGTGAGCGTACCATAAAAACTACAGATGCTTGATTATTACTACCGGATACCCAGCCAGCTGATGTTATGTAATAATCTCTATGAAAGGAAAATAATAAATGATTTATAAACATTTTATGGAATCTCTATTGCTATATATCAACTTACTGATGAATGAGAGAAGGTGGAGGCCTTAATTTCACTTTATTTATGGACGTAAAATTCGTTATATCGACTATCCACAGCTGAACTTCTGGATTGGCAGTGCCTGGTGTTGGGTATCGTACATTTTTAGTTTCAGGAAATGAGCTTCCCGAAGACATCCCGCTACCAGCAATTATGGCTCCAGATGATAACCAGGGATATGTCATCATCCCGACATGACTATCGTTAAATGAGGCGAAAATAAAGTGACTTCCGTCAGTGGATGACCATATAGCTTCCGGTATATCAAAAATTTCCTCTAAAATAAAATGATTGTTTTATATATATTGTTTGTTAAATATATATTAAAAAAATCTTTATTAATTTTTTCCTTAAACATATTGCATAGTACCTATATGTACTATTGAAAATGTGCCTATTTTTTCAGAATTATAGACGTATAAATGACATGTCCATTATTATATCTCTATACAGCTTAAAAACCTGACTTTAAATATTATTATTAAATATAATATTATATAATATATTTAATATATTATGAAAACCGGAAAATGTAGTTCTAAAACTTTAAAAGATATATATTTTCCAGCTTGCCATGCCCCGTATAAGGTATATATTTTCAATTTCATGTCTCTAGTATTTTAAATAATAGCGGTTCTGTTATATACTTAATATTTTCCGACTTCTCTTTGTTAGACAAGTGTATTCAAGAGTATATATTGAATATATCAAATGGTTTGCGTTCATATAATACGCCTATCAAAATTAATTCATGAACCGAAATTCAATAATAAAGCAGGAAGTAAACAGTTGAAAAATATATAATTACCTTGGTAAAGCCAATCTGGAACTCCGTTATAAATATTATTTTCTTGCCCTGTCATTGTTATTCTTATATCTTCTTCCATGGATGGAGATTGTCTTACAAATATATCATTGTCAGCAACAATAATGATTGAAGTTGTATTTCCCAGCCAAGCAGCATATTGAAGTCGGGTTCTTTGCACCTTCGATGAGTCTTTTAGCTTCACAGGCATATGGTGGTCATTATCTACATCATAGATTGTGTAAAACGCAGTGAACGATTTCTGAAATATCTAAAATTCACGCATTTTTAATGAATTATGAATAGGTACCAGTATTCAGTCTACTTACCTTTTTTACATTATGTCTGAATAGGACATATTTAAGATCATGTGAACATTGATAGCCCCTTACATTTAGTTGACGTATGGTATGGTTTGTAACCAAAATATTAATTGAGTTGACTGATGTATCTAATAGGGAAAGCCCTCCATCATCTGATTGAAATACATATTTCTTCGTTGTCACCCATGATGGCTGTAATCGGGTTGGTGTCAATTCACCTTGCAAATATTCATCGAGAATCATTCTGCGACCTGACCAATATAGTAGTTCATCCACATATCTGTAAAGATATACAACCACTTTTAACAATCAAGAACTACACACATTTATCAATATTAAGAGATTCCACGAAACTGTTTACCAAAGATTACCATGTTTTAAAAATAGTAAGTGTGCTTGGATGGAAGATAAAAATCCTGCACAGCGATATTATTTCATTTATCAATCGCATTATATATATATATATATATATATATATATATATATATATATATAATATATATATATATATATATTATATATATATAAATATATATGGTTATTTGATGCATTATATTGCGAACATTTTAAACCTGAATTGCCTACTGATCTTGCAGGATCCATAGCTAGTTGATGGATTGTTCGGATACCTTAAAATGAAGCAGACTTATTGCTACAGGTTGCGGTATTCCATTTGAAAACTTGAATATCACCGCAAGAGAAGTCTAGCCATAAAATGTACTAAAGCATGGAATTACGAATTGAGATCCTATACATTTTACCAATGTCACCTGTAAGTCTAATCAAAAATTTGCGAAAATAAATGTATGTGCGATATAATGCAGTAAGTTAGAATTACCCAATGATGACTTTGCTTTATAATAATCAAATATTCCGCATAGGGTTTGTTACTCTAGCAACTTCCCAAAATGTATGCACCAAATCATCAAACACATTGTTGTGGTTATTGTAGTCATAACAACTCAAAGAAAAATCCAGCCCCCATGATCAGAAGGACATAAATAAATTGCCAACCAGATCATCTCCCACGGCGTGATGTAAATTTTCAGTCATTTGTCAAAATGCTGACAATTTCATCCTTAATGACCTTTATCAACCATTATTGGAAGAAGTTTTCTCCCAAGTGGCCTGAGCGTCCTTGTCTAATAGCTGGAGAACGATCATTTATTTTATTTATTATCAAATTAAGCGTTTAAGAATAGCAAGAATATTACGACTATCATGGACTGTCAAAAAATGGAATCAATCCGTGTTCTACAAGCTACATCCAGTCTAAAAGGACTCGCAACTTACATTCATCCATTCAGCAGGAACCCAGCTTATGTCCCCTTTTACTCTTATGATGCTGCAGATAAGGCGTTTGTCGCTAAATATCAAAAAAACATGCGCTAAACTGCATATGCAAATGTTATTTTAGTGAAAATGTATGTACCACGCAGAAGAATCCCATAAAGTATAATTATCAGAAAGACAAAATAAGTCAATCTAGCCATACTCGTGTACACCATGCGCAGTAGGACTATACTTTTTATACCCTGATCTTATTGAAAATGGTTAATAAGGGTATAATGGTTTTGTGCACATGTATGTAATAGTCAGAAGGAGGCGTGGCAGACCCCAAAAAGTATTTATATTCTTGATCAGGACAATGGCGTCGATTGAGCCCTGTCCCTCTGTCTGTATGTGTGAACACGTCGATCTCAGTATATAGAAGAACTAAAGACTTGAAATTTGTTGTGGGTCCATGTATAGAACGTGCATATCAAGTTTGAGTCAAATAATCAAAATTTTGTATTTAGTTTAATGTATATTTTGTACAATTTTGATTTTTAACCTATTTTGGATAACGGCTTAAAATTTCCGCAAATTCTTTAAATTTAAATTCAGTTTGAAATAGGGTCAATATGTGAAGGATTTTACATTTTGACTAAGCTGACAATTACTCGAATAGACAATAGATTATATTCTGAAAATGAAAATCCATAAGTAATAGAAGTTATTAAACAAAACGTTTAACCAATTTGCAAAAGAACGGGGCACGCAGCGCCATGCGTACGTGCATTCTTTTCTAGAATCTTTTCTATGATCAAATAATCGCAATTGATTTCACAATCTGTACAATAATGGCGTTGGTAGAGGTGGCACTCGTTGCCGACAAGTTCTGGGTTCGATGCCAGACAGGAAACACTTTTTTAATTTTTTAAAATGCGTAGACACTGTTGGTTCTAATCTTGGTGACGTATTGTCGGTTTTTTTATATTTGATACATTGGAAATATTAAAAAACGCAGATAGGACTGGGATCATTGCATCTCCTAGTCGGGCACCCTGAGCTTTCATAAATGGTTTTCAACAATTTTTTCCATTTTCTTATCATTGATAAGCTTCGGAAATTCAACTTCATTTTCCTTCAAGCTAAGCTTATGAAGGACATAAAAGATGGAAACAGCCAATTTACTGTACGATTTTCTATAATGAATACACAGATTTAGTATATTTATGACTTGGGATACATAAGCTCTATAATACAGCCCAAGATTTAGTATACATAATACAGCTGTATAATACAACCCAAGCTTAGCAGCTTCGTAAGCAGCGCTGTAGGCAGACCGCGTGCTTACGTGCGTGTATGTGGTTATGCACATGTGTAAAGAACACAAGTAAAGAATGTAAAAAGAAGGGTAGGATGAATTAAAATATCGCCTTTTCATACTGTATCTCCTAGTTGACTTGAGCACTGTTACTTGTTAAACTAATAGAAATTGATTTTTAACTTTAAAACATTACAAGAATACCATGCAGAGTAAGAGATCACGTTTAAACATACAACAAAATGTCAGAATCTCAACTATGGTGAAAGAACTATCTTTGAGCCTAACTTGTTGGCGTATTTTAATGTTAGCTATCCATCGTATACTAAGAGAAATACAGTTTGATGGACTCATTAAAGCAAAATAATATACTTACCCCAGTAAATATATAGCAGTTATTATTCCAGCTATTACGAAACTGATAACTAACAAAGAGAATATTATACTACGCCAGTTGTGTCCTTCATCTAAATCTAAATCTTGATCTTTTTGCTTTGGATCCTGAACTTGCAATGTCTCATCCGGTGGAAGTCTCCATGATCCGCCTCCACCTCCGCGATCAGCAGTCACATTGGCATGCATCTTTTTTAAATCCAAGCAGGATGTATTCAAAAAAATAGGTAAAGAATTGAAGTTATGGCAATACGATGTGTGCTTCGGACGGTCTCAGAAGTAAAAAGCTAAAATAGAACAAATAAAAAGAAACAATTTAGTTTATTTTATCTAAGACTATTTTCAAACATGAGTTGAATAAAACTATATATTCTATATATATTTTATAGGATCTGCCACGACTTTGTCTATCTGTTACATTTGAAAATATATATAAGCGTAAAAAAATAACTTTAATGGGGACTCATTACAAATATGACTATTCTCCATTATGGGAGAATTATACATTTTAGAATTTATAAGTATGCTCATGTTAATTTTTGAATATACAAATACTGCAATGCAAATATGAAATAAAGCAGATTTTATGAAAAAGCATCAACACAAGTTTGCAAGTTAAAATTCATTGAATTGTTTGACAAACTTACTTACCTTAACCAAATCATCATGCCGCTATTTTCTTTGTCATCGATTTATATTGATAATTGGGAAAAAAGTCAACAAAAATCCTGAAATATATAGAATTTTATTAAGCTTGCAAGACATAAATAAGCCAACATTTGAATTCTCTTATTATTATTTTTAATTAGCACGCAGCAGAATGATTAAAACGACAGTAATACACAGGATTCTGGTTACCTCCTAGTCCGGCTATCTTATTTATTCTTGCATAATACTTATTCTGGATCCGAAAAATAATAATTTATTCAAGCAATGTTAATTCCAATTTGCCACGCCCTAATAGACCGGCCCTATAATTTAAAGAACTATATGAAATTCACAGACGCATGTTTCAGACTCTACCATACAGAAATGAAACGTAACAGTTAAATTCCTATAGTAAATCTAATTCCCATTGTAATCTGCGCTTTTATCAAAACATGGCTTGTTTGTAATGTATGCATGACAGAATTGTGGAATGAGTGGAGATTTGGGGTAGCATAGACTAGAGCACTTTTACTTGATTTATTTATTGTACAAACATGCTACAGATACCAAACTATAAATTGCACTTAAAAACGCAGGTTGGTCTGGGTTCAAGATATCTACGAGTCGGGTACATCCCAATAGAGCTTTCTTTCTTATTTTTTATATAAAGTAGTTATAAAGAAAGATCGTTGAGTTCCATATACCCACCATCTGCACAATACTCATTCCCGATCTAAGCGCTTCCAAAACTTAAGTGAATGAGTATTACGTAGTCAGTAGGACCTGACTCAAACATTCTAGATAAAGGTAAGCTAGATATTTTAAAAATATATTTAAAGGTAGCAACGAGTTCTTTATGGAATGTGCTGCGCTATTACTGCAAAATTCTTATTATTATGGTCAAAAGTAATAATTGGAAAATACACAAAATAATGATATTTGAAAACATTTTGAAGACTTATTATATACGATCCATAAAACATATTATATGTAACATATAATTCATTTGTATGAGTTCTAGCAATTCTTATATGTTTCTTGTTCTTGTATGTATAATACATTTTCTAATAGGACCACCTGATTTATCAAATACTTCTTTGTTTTTATGTTGCATTTTTCTTACCAATATACATTGATGATCTGGCTATACTGTTTATTTCTGGTGTCATTCACACAATACATATTAAGAATGAAACGTCGTTATGTATGAGTAAATAATTCATGTTGCGTCCTCCATAAAACTATAAATACGATCACAGAATGGAATGTGAATTGTGACTTTTGCAACCTGAAAATAAAACGGATATACTGTTTAAAAAAGTATGTTTAGCAAAATTAAAGTATGAAAGCTCTAGTCGGGGTTCCCGACTAGAATATACCCTGATCATAGTCCTTTCTACGTTTTTAATATTTTCAATAGTTTGTATAGAGCATTAAAAAAAAAAAAAAACAAATAAAAACGTACACAATGACACCCAGATTCGAACCAACGCTGCATACGCAACGCGCATAAACTCTACCAATTCCGCTACTTTATAATTAAAAAAAAAAACAACGTCCTCTCGCCGCCTGGCATCGAACGCAGAACTTGTCGCCAACGAGCCACCACAGCACTGCATGTGCAAGAAGTTGCAAATTTCAGTTTAAGGTGCGGCTATTAATTCATGCACAATTCATTAACAATTTCGATTCTTGGAACAGTAGAGAATACATAAAAATAACACGTGCATAACAGTTTGTTTCATATATTCGATAACTATTCGCATTTAATTGTTATCGAATAAAAACATGATTGAAATGCAGTTAATAAATTATATCTCAGGAGTCTTAAGCGCTAGAGCCTCCAAATTTTGTTTTATGTATACTTTATGCAATTTAGATTTTTTTTTAATTTTGGATAATGGCTCCAAATTTCCCCAAATTTAAGTTTAGTTGGAAATAGGGCCATTATGTGAAGGCGTTTGCATCTCTATATGTAGATTATTTGCTGAAAATTTCATTAAAATCCATTGAGTAAAAGCGGAGTTGGTAGAGCTGATGCGCATTGCGTAGAAATTGTGGGTTCGAATCGTGGTGTCGTACTGTCGATTTTTATTTGGTTGTTTTTTAGTACTCGATACAAACTACAAATATTAAAAAAAACGAACCCTGTGAAGCGGTGATATTTCAATAGCGTAAAGTACATTCACACACATACGCATACCCGCATAAGGATGGGCTTTGCTTTCTGCACTATTTACACAGGGGCATATCTAAGCGTCTCTAGTAATTGAGCTGAGCTACGGTTAAACAAGTATGAGTGAATAACTTTTGCTCTAGACGGATTTTCGTAATGAAAAGTCCCAAGTATTTAAAATGCGATTTTGTGAATTGGGGTGGAACCAATATCCAAAATATACAATATCTCTGTATTCATGACAATAACTTACTCGGTAAATCTGAAGTCTCCAATATTTACGGTATTTAAGCTTAGTTTTAAAAACGAAGCCCATTTATCGATTATTATCGATATTCTTAGATAGGATGAGTTATTGAAAAAAGACCGCTGCGTTCATGACATGGTTAGATCAACACAACTATTCGTCCTAATCAATAATATATATACTTTAAGAAGTCTGCCACGTATCCCATTTTTATACCCTGATCCCATTGAAAGTGGGAAATGGGTGTAATGGTTTCGTTAAAATATATATTTCAGACAGAAGAAGGCGTGGCAAAGCCCATAAAGTCAAGCCGAGTCCATTGAGCCCTAACTGTCCGTCCCTTTGTCCGAATGTGTGAACGCGTCGATCTCAGCATCTATAAGAGCCAGAGACTTGACTTTTTTTGTAGGTCCGTGTCCGTCTATCGATAACCTGATCGAAATGCAGTTTATATACGGCTTAAGAGTCTCTAAATTTTGCATTTATTTTTATGTATATTTTATGCAATTTTTATTTTTGTTATATTTTGAATAACGGCTCCAAATTTCCCAATATGTAAAGTAATAAACTGAGAAGTACTCAATAAAAAATGTAAGTAAAACAGAAGTTATCAAACAAAACGTTTGCCCAAAACCACCTTGCAAGCAGCGCAAAGAGTGCAAATTTTTCCTATGCATGTATATACATGCATTCAAATACGTACATTACGAAATTATCAGTGGCGGTGTTAATGTAACTGGAGGCGGCGATCGTTGTCGACAAGTTCTGGGTTCGATGTCAGGCGACGAAGGGACGTTTTTTTCTGTTTTTTTTTTTTTTTTTTTTTTGTAATTTTAAAGGGGCGGTGTTGGTAGACTTGATACGCGTTGTGTAGGCAATATTGGCTCGAATTTTGGTATTTATTTCTTCTTTTTTTTAATACTCAGTAAACTATGAAAATTTTAAAAATACAAATAGGATTTGGATAAGGATATCTCCTAGATACCCTAGAGCTTTCTTGTTTCTTTTCTTTTTCATTTACATTAAACTATTATATTTCATATTGAATATGAATTGGTTCGATGCTTTCAACGTAAAAGCATAACATTTGGCATTGATCCACACACCAGCAACGTTTAAGTTGATCTAGATAAAATAACGCATTTGTATATATATGATTTTCTCATATTATTCCCTACCTCATAGCAGTATAACTCACCGATTGATTCACGTATTTTACATCTATTTGTCACAAAGCTAAGTTGAAATATTAACAGTTAGTACTCTGACATTATAGACCCCAATTAAATATTTTGCTTGATTTTCAAAAGTTGTATTTCAGAAGTAAATTTAATTTTAACTGTCCTCTAAATAGCCCTGTTACTTAGACAGCTGGCCAACATTTATTTTATCATTCAAATCAAATACATACATACATATTGTTCTCAATTTTAGAGATAAACAGTTATTTAAGTCGAAAACAAAAGTTGTAATAATTGTACATGCAATGCCAACGAAGAATATGTAAATTTACCCATGACGATCAAAATGCATTGTAAGCAGGAAAAAATCAAAAAGCGTTCAACAGCCCTTAAAAATATCATTCCATCGATTTTTAGTTCCTTGAATCAATTATCGAAAACCCTTGCTCATTATCTAAGTTTGCATATGAGCACTTTAGGCATTCTACCTTGAACCCACCCTTGTTAGGCGCCTGATGCTGTTCTGTTGTAACGTAACATGTGGACAAAGTGTACGCTTTTGTACCCAGTATTGATTTAAAATGAATGTAACCAAAAAATGAATCAACTTGTTGAAATGTATGTAACAAGCAGAAGGACGTATGTGTGGCTACTAAATCATCTATTGATCTACATAACAGCTCCCTAACCTTTAGTCTGGCATTTCTTACACATGAGAGTGGGTTAGCTTTAAAGCTCAATTCGTTCTTTCTTTATTTTAACTTTCATTTTTTTATCTTGTTTTATATCTATAAAGACTCAGTATCTATTGTAATTACCAACGAAGCTCTTTTAAGCTCAGTGTTTATTTAGCAACAAAAACACCTTTATCTGATCAATCTTTTAATTTTTGTTCAAACTTTTAAAACTTTGCAGCTCTCAGTTCTAGATAACATGCGATTAAATCAATTAAAGATTGAAGTTGACTTGAACCGCACCTTTTCAATACTTACGAAATTAAATATTAAACCTAGATTTTTAGTACCGGGAAAGGATAAACGGATACATTTATGTTTAGGATGCCAATATAGATTGGTCCAATATGAAAATGAAATGTTCAAAACCAGAATTCTAACACAAGTCGCGCTTGGAATTACCGACAGCTGAATTCAATAAAATGTTTTTCGCAGACAAAATTAATCTGCTATTTACATAATCCCAAACATTGTTTCTTAATAAGTTTTAATACTTTCCATTAGGACACTAGGAGTCAAACCAAAATCTGCTACGCAACGCGCATCACCTCTACTAACACCGCTACTCGATGTTTGTAAAAAAAGCCTTACGTCGACTACAGAACATTTTTCTGGTGTATGGATAGAAGAGATCATTTGCTAGCTATATACGGAAAGATATGGAATTTTGCGGATTTCCACGCCCTAGACACTTAATCTTCATCTTTTTGCCGAACTTACTTAACACACTTAACGGAAATTACCCCAATAGTAGAGCAATTTTTAGTGATTTACACACCATTTCATTAGTTTTTAACTCAAGAAGACAGGAAGTTCAATATGTTCAACAATTATGCATGCTAGCTTGTACAAGTCTAAGGTAAATAAGGATCAGTAACTTTGGGCAGTAGATTGTCCTGTGAGTCCATGTCGCAGCGATCAGTTCATACTTTAAAGATTATAATATTCTGAAATCGAAGCAAAATTAATGGCCCCAAAAGGCTCTAAATCTCAAGAATTAATTTGTAGTTTAGCGCAATGCGATTTAATTTCCTTTAAATATATTAAAGCATGTACATTTCACTTCATTTAAAGAGTGTCTATGGGAGGGAAAAGCTAAATTTTGTAAGTATTAACTTCAGTTAGCTCCAACGATTAGTGACATTATTCTGACACCAAAAATAATAAATTATCAAAATTCCACTCTAACCAAACCAAGTCATTTACAGACTTAAACGTGGTTACCTTGTAGACAATGAATCTTAACAATTTATTGATACTGGCGGAAATGTGGATAACATTTTCTCGGCGACTCTAAATAAATATGCTCGTATAAATTTGCTGATATAACATCATATATTCAATAAATTCTTCACTCATTAATGCTCATTAATGCTAAATACATTTACATTTTCAACATTGAAAAAATATAAGTTCATATTCTTTTGGCTTCTATGTTAAGTAAGCTCTGTAAATATGTATATATGTAGGACGACCGTGCAAGCTTGTTTATATGTGTTTACTTATGAGGGTAGACATATGTACATCCATCCAAATACTCGAGTCACTATACTATATCGGATTTTGATTTACATTCATATAGACACATTAATTTATAAATTAAATCATATTATATGTAAGTAAATGGCAATAACACTTATTACATTTACACTTACATAGAATTCTGAATACCTGTGTAATTACATAAATATTCCTTCATTACGCTACGTTTTTATTTGTAAATCTATAGTATGTCTGTTAATATTCAACTACTCAAATTCGCATTGTAATTAACCTTTTCCGGTAGTGTTATTTCAGAAGTAATTATGTATTTTTGTACATATATATTAGCGTATTTGCACAAACGTGCTCGAGTGTACA
Organism: Drosophila hydei; assembly: GCF_003285905.1. Lineage (NCBI taxonomy): Eukaryota > Metazoa > Arthropoda > Insecta > Diptera > Drosophilidae > Drosophila > Drosophila hydei. The sequence goes on from NW_022045678.1 coordinate 6,828,907, forward strand.
TATCTTCGTATATATTACATATATATGTATATATACATACGCATGTTTAGGGACTCGTGCGCCAAAAATTTCATGTGTTCATACCTATTCGGTATTTAATATAATTTCATATTTATTTATATACATATACGTATATATATATATGTATATATATATATATATTTATTTATATATTCATAAGCAATGCTTATTCATTTTACAAAACACATTTAAAAGTTAAGTCCTTATTTTTTTACACAATCAAAACCTTCAAATTGTAATTACGTACAGACACACACATAAACATATCTCTATAAAAACATATATGTATGTACATACTTTATTGATAGCCAAAAACACAAACACTGGTTTTCAATAATATTTAGTGGAAGACCATTACCCAGCGACAGGCAATCCGGGACTAAACCTATTTCCAGATGTTGTTTTAGAATTGTAACAAATGTACTGCTCTTGCGAAATACTGAGAGGATTTTTTTGCAACGGCATTCGGGAAATGCTGTAAGTACACTGAACAAAATACTGATAATGTAAAATATGAAAAATGAAAACGTTCGCAATTTCGAAATCAAAGAATTTGCTTAAAATTGATTACCCTCTTATGTATCCTCTATATATTCATATATATCTATATGCACATAAATGTACAGAACTGCATATACATGTATATTTATGTATATATATATATATGTCTTATTTTTTACTTTTTGTTCAGTGTAGGAATGTATACTAATAAACCGTAAGGGTGACTTAAAAAGTATTCCTGAGATTTAAAAAAATTATTTATTTCTCAGAAACTTATAAGAAATATGCAGTAAGTAATATTATTAATTATTTAATTCATATTAATGTTTACGTCTATACATATATTATTATCATATTTCTAAGTTTTATGCTTTAATACCGAAATAAAACAAGTGGTCAAGTGTTGGGAAATTTTCTCTTAAATGAGAGCAATTGCTATGCATGCTCTTTAGGTAAGGAACGAGTTTCCGGGGTAGTTCTATGTTAAGTTTATGTACTTTGCAGAATTAGTTGTCTCCAGGAAGTATTGCATACAGGCTGTCAAAATTAAATTGTGAATTTGTTTTTTTTTTATTTTCAATTGTAAATGATTTTCGAAGACTATTTAATAAATTTTTATCTCTTGTTCTTCTTAAATGAAACAATCGAGTTCTTCTATTGAGTCGAAATTAAATTTAAATTCTCAATAATATTATTAAGCTGTTAAGTTCATCAAATTCTTAAAAGCCCTTTTTCTTTGTAATTGGTTGTCAGATTAGGTTATTGTTATTGTTATTGTGACCATCAGATATTATTGATCGATCTTGTCCGTCCGTCCATCCGTCCGTATTAACGCAGCAATCTCGTAAACTACAAAAGCTAAGAAATTATATATACATATGTATATACCGCATGCAGTACAATATTATTTGATCGAATAGTCCTTATTATCAATAATAATCGATTCGGGTTATAGGCGTATCTAGAATCACTAACTACTCAAGAGTATATATTGCAAGTTTTGAGATCCTAGAATCGTTGCAATAAACCAATGTATAAAATACGCATTTATCATTTTTTTTCGATAACCATTTGTGCCCGTCGTATCCTAGTTGATGATAGTACAAAAATTTCCCCAACTTCTTAAAATTTAAGTTTAGTTGGAAATACCAAGCCAATAGGATATATAGATCATATGCTGAAATTTCATTAAAATCCATTAAGTAAAACAGAAGTTATTAAACAAAACGTTTGGCCAATTTGCAAAAGCTCATGTCAGCAGCGCCACGCGCAGACATTTTTCCTATGCGTGTGCACACATACACTCAAGTGCGTGTATTCTTTTCTATTCGAAGAATCGAAATTGCGATTGAATTGTGCTGAATTAAAGGCGGCGCTCGTTAGCGTTTAGCCTCGGGCTCAATCCACCCGGCGACGAGACATTTTTTATTGTTTTATTTTTTTTTTAATTTTGAAGTGGCGGTGTTGGTAGATTTGGTGCATGTTGCGCAAACAATCCGGGTTCGAATCCTGGTCTCGTAATGTCGTTTATTATTTGTTTTCTTTTTTTTTGAAACTTCGATACAAACTACGGAAAATATTAATAAACGCAAATAGGACTGGGATCAGCGTATCTTTTAATCGGCCACCCCGACTAGAGCTTTCTTTCTTGTTTAAAAAGAAAATTATTATTTATAATATGTATATATATATACATATATATATAAAAGCTTTTGTAAATTAATAGTTTTTGGTTTCGTTAAATTCTAGGTAGCAATACATAAGTGTTTGTGTGTTTACTTCTTTTTTTTTCAAGCTTACCAGCCTTTTCTCGAAATAAACGCAATATTGGCCGTCCTCGTGCGTTTACCTGTTTATCTTGCAGCTCTGAAGATAGAGCCTAGGCCTGGGAGCCGATTTCGCTACGATTTCAAATTACACAAGTGACATTTCTCTGGTCATATTTTGATTCCTATGGCCGACTTCCATTACCGCCACCTTAGATTAGTCCGCCTCAGTAGTCGTTTTACAAATTCAGCGCAAAGTATTGGTATACGCAACGCTGCACACATCCACACGCATCGCATGGTTTTCGTTAAGGACTTGCTTGTGCTCCTCCGCCAGCAGACTCGTGTTGGGCTTTATGCAGATAATGCCTGTATAAATTACCTTACTCTGACTCAAATCGAGAATTTTTTGAAGGTTCTTTAGCAAATCCTGCCGTAACTTCAATTCAATCTATTTCATTTTTCAGGTTATATATTCATGGTCGTTCTTTTTAGCCTTAATTTTATCTTTAATCGCAAGGTAAATTTTTCTCAATATGTCAATATAAACCATTCGGTGAGTTCAGTCGGCATTGACAACAATATTTTTAATTGTAGGCACCGGTAATGGTAAAGCTGTGATGTTTGTTGGTATTAGAGTTTGTATATATTCTCGAGGTTTTTCTTATATGAATAATACAATTCTCTTGTCATTGTACAAGTTATATTATCCTGCCTGAGGCGTTTGCAAGACGAAGTAGATAGTCTTGAACGTGAACGGTACAACAAATTATAAATAGATTATAACTGAAAAGCTACCTTAGTGAAAAGCTGCTTAGATTGATATAAGAGTTGTCATCTGATACAAATAGCTCAAAGAGAACAGAGGAATGAAAAGAATGGATGCATCCGAAATATTTAATCAATTTGCTCCAATCAATATAATAGAAACTCTAGACGCTGTCCATTCATCCATTCATAGCTTTTTAACTTTTCATGCAACATAACATGTTAATAGGTAGAAAGTTCCTAAGAGCCTGCAAAGTACAAATCATCGCCATTAATAACACACTATGAGAAAATAACAAGTACAACATTGATCGTGTACATCATATAAATAAATGTAAGTCAACAAGAAACTGGAGAACTAAAAGGTCGTAAGTTTGAACATCACGACGTTTACACTATTGAAAAACGCCCATACAAATGCCAGCAAACAATGGCCGAGATTAGTCATTAGTTATCGCAACCTTAACGAAGTCCCAATAGATAACATGTATTGATAGAATATTGGACAAGTTATGTAAATGTCAATATTTAATAACTAATTTACCTAAACTATCATATTACATTTAAATAGATTCTGAATCCATCCCAAAAACAGCCTTCTCAACTAAGCATGGTCATTACGAATATATACGTAAGCATTTGGTCTTCAAAATGCACCAACAACTTTCTAGAAATGTAAAAACAAGCTTTTGGAGGATCTTATTTGTAAAGATTGCTTGGTATACCTAGAATACATAATATTGTATGCCACTACACTTAAATGAAGCCCTGTTGTCACCTGAAAATTATATTAAAGCATATCATAACAGAGGTATTAAAACAAATTTATAAAATTTATATATAAAACTAATATTAAGTGGCAAGATAAAATCATGTTTCTGATCGCAGAAAGAATTAAAATCACTTTTAGATTTGTGTGGATTTTACAGAAACTCAAACCAATGACACTTAAACTATAGAAAGGCGCCAAAATTAATATTACCTATCAAAAATACATTTCAAGAAACCAAAAAATACTCATTACATCAGAACCCGTTCTGATCTTTCCCAATTTTAATAATCAAATCTCAATAACAGACACGAGCAATGTAGCTATAGGAGAAGCGGTTTCCCAACAAAATAAACCAATCTGATAGGCAAGTTCCTTAACACGAGATCGATTACAATTGAAAATTACTATTCGCAATATTAAAGGCCATAAAATATTTCGGATCTTACCGCTTTTGAGATCCCAAGCGACCACAAACCGATAGTAAGTAATAAAAAAACCAAAACCTAAAACGGCAAAGTATAGTATAGCAACTTAAACCAGCAGCTTAAACCATTGGTTGAGAGGACTTTTAAAGAGAAGTAAAATTAACCTCAAGTTAAGTTACTAGATTTAGTACCAGCCAGAGCAAAATTGTCAATCTTTTGTCGAAATTTTTAGAAAATTAAATTCGTGGCATTTGATTGATGGCCTTAACGTGGAAAAAACTGAGCTTTTTCATGAAGATTAGCGTAAGCCCACAAATGTTAAGTACTGGCATTCATAATATAAAATTTCTAAGTAATTTTACACAAATTGACAAGAATCATGTAATGGTGCTTTCGGATCTCTACGACCATTTGTACGTATAAACACGAATACTTTATTTTACTATCGATAGCTGTTGGTATACGACTTACATGTATCGATATATTATTAAATTTTGATTAACTTATTTGTTATTAGTAATCTTTATTTTCAATGTTAATTTTTTATGTCATTGTAGTTGATTTAGATGGAAAATAATCTTAGATATTCGAAATATGCACTCGTTAATCGACAGGTAGAACTAAGCAAATCTGGAAATATAACTTCATCCGATGAGAATCCCACTTCGTATCTCGACAAACAAATGGTCTTTCCTGGATCACTAATAAAAATTATTGGAACTTCTGATGGTAAAGAAAGTCACAAATGTATTGTTCAAATTGTAGATTTCAATGCCGTTACAAATAACCAATTTTACGAAATCAAAACGAGTTACTTGGTTAAAGTAGCTGAGGATATTTGGCCGTATGTCATCAGCATTGACAATCTGGAGAGTCGATTGCGTTTAGTTAACAATAAAGGACTATGTATCTGGTTAACTAACTTAAAGGTTAATGACATTTTGTGTGTACATGGAGAATTGTTTAAAAGCGGAAACCTAAACTTTGATTGTATTATCCGTTACATTGGTCCTGTGCAGGAACTCAATTCCGTAGGATATTTTTTTGGATTGGAAATTTTGGTTTGTTACTTAGATGTTACTCGTATATATAAATTCTCTACTGATGGGCGTATGCATTTATATATATATATTTTAGCACCTGAATAATGGCCCCTCGCCACAAGCCAAGGAAATTCCGTTCGCTACAAAGTACATGCAGTGTGAACCCAGTTTAGCAATATTTGCCACAGCTAATTGGATAGCACCCATTTCAAGTGAATCAAGGCATAAATTATCCGCAAAACAATTAATCAACGAAACTATAGATCGCGTGTACACAGCTATTGTACCATCAACTTTGAATCTTCATGCTCAGCGAAGTGATAAGTACAAGAAACGACAGCCTACAGCTCATTTTTATGATTCATTGATAGACACAAACGCAGATAGGAACACAGATAAATACGATTCGGAAATAATGACTGAATCTATGAAAGGTGATGATACTATACCGATGAACGGGAAAAATAAATATATGGATCATAAATTATATTCAAGCAACATTCCAGTACCTTTAGACCGTAAAGGCTCAAGTCCTTTGAGTTTTCAGAAAAATACAGCTAACGAAAACGATATATTTGGCCCAATCAAGAGTACCGAATCAAATATTAAAGAAAGCGATAACAATATTATAACTAAGAATGAAACTGAAAAGTCTACTAGGAATGAGCATAATATAATCGTTGTTAATAATCGTCTAGAAAAAGAAAATGTTGATTTAGCCGATTTGCTTGGTACCAATTGGCCGACAAATGCCGGAGGAGCTGGTATGATTTTAAACAGAGCGCAATTAGTGCCAAAGCCACATGACAATAAATTGGAAACACCTGTTCCATCTAATTGTACATATGAAACTTTTGCGAAACATAAAGATAAATTTTCGCAAGAATATACTGCACCCATAGAAGTCAAATCTAACCGTGGTAAGATCATATTATAACATCCCACTTTACCAATTCAGTTACACAAATATTTTTTATAATCCCTTTCCATAATGTATGATATCTATGGGCCTTTAATATATGAAAAAATATGAAATATGAAAACAGGATTGTGTTTATATAACATTTTTTACCTGTCGACAATTTAAAACTATCTTATCAATATTTCATGTTTTTAATATCGGATTAATATGTCTGTCTTTTTGATCGTTAAAGAAACTCAAATCCTTTTAGAATTAATCTATCTATCGCTGCCAATCCACTTTGCAATAATCACACGACATACCGCTTTCTATGTACACATAAATATATTTATCTTAATTATGTTTTTTTTTTTTTTATTATTGAACATTTTTTTCTCAAACCAGAACTTCTTACACAGAAAATCAAAAAGGGAACAGACCCGAAAAAGCGCGTTTACTTTAGACTCTTAGTGTATTTTTAGAACTTCATTTTGTACATTTTATTCATACATTTTTATTATTAGAATGATCGAAAGATAAAATTATACAGTTTGCATGTCCGACTGCGTTTATACCTTAAAAGACGGAATTAATAAGATTTGACAGTTATGTGTATATTTAATTATTTCTGGCAATTGAAAAGTATAAACAAAATATTACTGATATTTATGTATATAATTGTATATTTATATCATGTATATAATTTGTATATTTAATTCAGGGTATCTGGTAGCTGCTATTCTTTTTTCTTTTGTCACATATTTTCATACACAGAAAAGCTAAAAATAAATTTGTCGCATCACATACCGAAAACTTTTGTTTTTCATTATCGGTATAATTAAATAAGAGACCGCCGCGAAATTCTCTCGGTAATTTTTCAATGCAATAATTTACGGCGAAAAAATATATGACTATTGACATATCGGCATATACGTTATCATGCAAAATGTATAATATTCCATTGACCGTTTTAGAATTTAGTGTACCAAAAAGAGATAACTACTTGGAAGGTATACATCATACTTGTTTATTTCGCTATAATTTGCATCCAATTAAAATGAAAGATTAGAACATTGATTTGTACCGCTAATCCTGTGTATTTGTGTTATAGTGGTAAATAATATGCCACAACATTTTTAGATGGGCTGATCGCAAAATTTCATCGCTCAAATTATTTCTGTGCTAAAAATAAGAAATGTATGTTATAGACAGAACCGTATCATTTTTAAGCCGTTAACCACGTTCTAAATTCAATAAATAAATTTAATTAATAAAATACTTAACATTTTTATTAAGATTTATAGTGCAGAAAATATTTAAAATGTTTGTATTTTGACATCGATATTTGTATATACAATTTATTATTTGTAATTCTTATGTTTTCGAATGTTTGAAACTCGCATTCACGAAGAGAAATATTGGATTTGTACAATGTCCGTCTTCCTGTACGTCCGTCCGGCAGGCCGTATGAACGACAACCATTTCGCCACTATTGAACATACAGACTTAAAGTTTAGGGCCGTGGTGAGAACCAAAGATCTCAAATATATAGTCAATATATTTGCGTCCATTACAAATCATGTAAAATTGTATATTCCCCAGTTTTAGAATCCTGTAATGTGGATCGTAAGTTACTATTTAGATCTTATATTATATATTATATATTATATTATATGTTATATTTTGAAGACTATTGGTGCTAGATACGTAAAATTCAAGATAAAATTCAATTTTTAGTTACTTTTGACTTACTCATTTAAGTATATATATGCGTTTTAAGGACGTGGCCATATCTTGAAAATTTTCGAATGAGTACTGTGCAGTAACATTGTTTAATCTATTCAATAACATAATAACATTAATCAATAATATAATAACTTATTTCATATATAGTTTCAGAATTAAGCAATATAAAGTTCCAGAAATTACATGAAATACCTGGAACGAAGCTCACAATTGGATCTTTGGTAGAAGTGTTTAATTCTGGGGTTACTGATTTGTATGGCGTAATTCGGTGGATCGGAATACCTTCTAACTCGAAAAACATATTGGTTGGAATTGAAGTCGAGGATGATCCAAGCTTAAGGAATCTTAACACATCCGATGGAACTTATAACGGCGTTCGGTAATTTGTAAAATAGAATAATTGGCAGATTTTTCCGCGTTTGGGTTTTTAATTCCGAAAGCCAAGTTTTTTTAATCCAATTCAACATTTATATCTTTTAGATTATTTCAGTGTCGTGAAGGGGGAGCCATTTTTGTTCCGTCCAACAAATGTGCAAGCGATCGAAGGTTTGTGGATATAGAGGGCAGTTATTCATTTGGCGCGGTCTCAACGGACAGAAACTCTATCAAATTTGGTCATGTTGATTGTCCTTCAGTGCTAGGAGCTGTCCCACCGTTAGGCAAGTATTCATTAAGTAAAAGTTATGAAAGTTATCAGAATATTCACCCCAAAATTTGAGCTTTCGTGCTTTATGAGGAATTATTTTAAAAAATTGAATAATATTTTGGTGCGAATATAATTAGATATGCAATCATTTCAAAAAAATTTATTTTAATCGTTAACTGTGCTCATTCGTTTATAACAGTCCATAAATAATTATATATAATATACAACCGTATTTACCTACGAGTTCTGATTTGTCCATTTTTTTTAATATTAGTTATAAAAGATATAGATGGATTGGAAGACATATGCGGAAAATTTAAAGGCATTCAAGGGCATCACAATTCGTGTTATTTAGATGCAACATTGTTTTCCATGTTTACTTTTACGAGCGTATTTGATTCCATTTTATATAGAAAACCAAACTCTGAGGTAAATTTAATAAACAATTCAACAAAATATTTTTTAATCAGTATTATATATATATGCAATTCAGGACATTTCACATTATAGTGCTGTACAAAATGTGTTGCGTGATGAAATAGTTAATCCATTACGAAAAAATGTTTTTGTGCGAGCAGACCGTGTCATGAAATTGCGTACATTTTTGGATCAACTTAGCTCTGTAAGTGGTTTAACCAGTGAGGAAAAGGATCCAGAAGAGTTTTTAAACAGTTTACTATCACAAATTATGAGAGTGGAACCATTTTTAAAGGTATATTTTTCAGTAATGAAAATATTAACAGTTTTTCAAATAACAATTATTTTATTTTAGCTAAGCTCTGGACAAGATTCTTATTTTTATCAACTATTTGTAGAGAAGGATGAACACCTTACGTTTCCAACTGTCCAGCAACTGTTTGAACAAAGCTTTCATTCATCCGACATAAAATTAAAAGAAGTTCCGTCATGCCTTATTATTCAAATGCCTCGATTTGGAAAAAGCTACAAAATGTATCCTCGCATTTTACCTTCGCAAGTTCTGGATATAACAGATATTATTGAAGACTGTAAGTTATCAAAGTTATCAGTATCGCTGAAATAGTTGTTAAGTTAGGGGCAACTCCGTGCTTAATAGCTATATACCATCAGGTAAATCAGACATATAGTAAACATTCCGCCGTAGAATTGAAAATTCTCCTATATTATGAAAATTTTGAATTGGTGGTGATCTATTTAAAACTTTCAAATTATATATTTTATTGGAATGTATATAATATATTTTATATTTATCAGCTCCACGTCAGTGCTCCGTTTGTGGAAAACTTGCTGAATTCGAATGCCGAGAATGTTTTGGTAGCTTGCAGCTAGGCTCTGGTCTCGAGTGTACAGCTTTTTGTCAAAAATGTCTTAAAGCAGTTCATATGCATGAAAAAAGGTAGGTTCCCAAATGAAAATTATTTTTTTTAAATAAATGAGAAAATAATATATATTGTCAGATCTCATGAATCAAAGAAACTGTCTGTGCCAGGAGACTTCAAAGTAATGGCCGATAACATGACCTTACCCCGTCTTTATATGGAGCTATTCGCTGTTGTATGCATAGAAACATCGCATTACGTAGCATTTGTGAAAACAGGCTCTGGACCAGATGCTCCTTGGTGCTTTTTTGATTCAATGGCAGATAGAAAAGGTAATTTTTTATGTATGTGTTACCTATGCAAGGTTGACTTAACATTGCAACAAAAGTAAAATAATGTGCTATAGTAAATGCTAACAGTTGGGTTAACACACAAGAGAAAAATTTGATACATTAAATAGATACTCCTTCGCCTCTTAACGTGTCTTGAATAATACAAAAGATTGAAACATCCAATTCACATGGTTTTGATTTTGGCAAACTTCTGTTCTATCTAAATTTGATTAATAATATAGAAGAAACTTATTGAAAGACCAAGGTCGTTTACTATAGTACATACAGTTTTTTTTTGACACAAACATCTTTAATTTATTCTGCAAAAATCAATGTTTGTGATAAGGCGACTTTATTATTGCCAATCTTTATGAATGGTGGACTATTTTTACGTTGGCACATATGTCGTCGTATCCTTATTCACACTTGTATAGAAATTCAAAAATGAAACTGCCACATGCATTTTGCTAGAGTATAAATTGCTCAGTTTGGTCCGCAATATAATGAAATATGAGTCGCTGCTAGCAAATTCAGATATAGAAGTGAAGTGTTTGCAAAACTAATTTAAATTGCGAAGCTGAGGATTAGTTATTTAGTTAGTTTCTCTAAGACGTATAGTGAGGCACCCTAATCAGCTTAACTTTTTAAATTTATATAAAATATGTGCTGATGCTTTTGCTTTTACTTTGTTCTAAACCCTATTATCTATCGTTTTCTTAAGCAAATGCAACATTTTCCATAACTTAGCGATATTTCGAAAAAATTGGGTCGAATAAAATAACATCTTCATCTAAATCCTGATCCTAATCGTCATTGATTTTTCCCTGACAGCTTTTTTGCTCATTGATTATATTTTACTGCGATATGCCATGAAAAACTTTGTAAAATTTATGAAACCTTTCTCAGAAATTACTATTTCGTCATCGTTTCCTAAGCCATCAACAGCTAGGGAACCTTTAAACAGAATAGAGAGGTTGAAAAATGTATTATAAAAGCAATTCTTAATTTTTAAAACTTTTAAGCCTTTAAATATGATTGTGGCTCCAAATGTTAGATCACTGAGAGATTTAAAAGATAGCACTTTTGAAATTTGTAAATAGTCTTATTAAAGCGCACATTGCATGTCCGGTGCAATTCAAAGAAACTAATTCGAGGGTGCATTACAACTCTGCAAGAAAATCTGAATTTTGTATAGCTTAAAGTAGTATAAGATATAGCTTAAGTAGGCAGTATCATATTTGCATGGTTTTTTAATAGAAATCCTATATATAAAAACTTGTAAAAAATGTCAATTTCAAAATCAAAGAATATGAACTAAAAAAATTTTTTTCTTTCCTGTACGTATTGTTTTTTAATAGGTGAAAAAAACGGATATAATATACCGGAAATGATATCTGTTCCTGAATTACCTGAGTGGTTATCTGATGAGGGCGCTCGGCATATTAATGAAAGGTCCGCAAACGACAAAGCCTTACCTGAACACGCTAAGCGTCTATTTTGTGACGCATATATGTGTATGTACCAAAGCACAGATGTTATGATGTACCATTAATGATGTATTTGTTAGTAAACTTTAATATAATTTAAATTAATAAACCCCTAATAAAATTTACATTTATTTCTGTAAGTTTTGTGATTATTATATAAATATTTTATATATTATAAAGCGTAAAGTATTATTGAATTAAGCGTTAGCTAACTATCACTCTAGGTGCCCTTATAAAACATTGCTTTCATCCATAGGTGTAAATGGATGTAAGAGTGACCCAACATAGAAGCATGATTAAGATATAGCAAAATGCGCCGAAAAGTTCTCAGTAAATTTAGTAGAATATATCATAGTATAATATAGCATCGCGTACTAGATAAAATCTACATGCATTTGAGGTTATTTGATTGAAAAATAGGTTTTTTTAAAGCTTTGTAAATGCCAGTTTGTTGCCATCAAGGAGACTTGAAATTGGGAAACAGTCTTTTAAAATCGACGAGGAATCAGATCTGAAATAATAGTTTTATAACTACGATCAGAGGGAGTTTGGAAAATCAGCTTGCCAACCGTGCTAAATTTATAGTTAGTTATTAAGTTTCCCGCATTTAAATTATGCATTCAATGCTCCGCTAAGGATAGGCCCACGCATATTAACATGTTTAAAATGTCTCTAAACTTACTTCGATAATATCTGCTAATCCCTAACCCTAATCCCGTTCCGAAATTTAAAATAAAAACTTAATTGTATAACAAGTAAGACAGCTCCAGTCGGGGTGCTAGGAGATACCCTGATCCCAGTCCTATATGCGGTTTATATGTTTCAATAGTTTGTATCGAGTATTAAAAAAAAACATAAAAACCGACATTTCGAAACCAAGATTCGAACCAACGTTGCCTACAAAAGGCGCATCAACTCTACGAACACCGCCCCTTTATAATTAAAAAAAAAAAAAACAAGTAAGAACTCTAGTCGGGGTGCCCTTGATCCCAGTACTATTTGCGTTTTTTAATATTTTCCGTAGGTTGTACTGAGTATTAAAAAAAAAAAAACAAATAAAAATCGTGAGTACGACACCAGGATTCGAACCCACAATTTCTACGCAATGTGTATCAGCTCATTAACACCGCCACTTCATACATAAAAAATAAAATAATAAAAAATGTTCCATTGCCACCACGCCTGAACCCAGGGATTAACCGCTTACGAGCGTCGCGTCTACCAACACCACCACTGCACCGCTTGTAAAAGGAATTGCGAATTTGAGCTTAAGTAGCAACTGATAATTCAAGCACAATTCAATCACGATTTCGATAATTCGAATATAGAACACATGCATTTGAACGTTTGTGTGCACATGTATAACAACAATTCGTGCGCTTGGCGCTGCTTGACAAGTGATTTTGCAAATTGGCCAAACGTTTTGTTTAATAACTTCTGTTTTACTTCATGGATTTTCATGAAATTTCAGCATATGATCTACATATTCTATTGACTTGGTTGAGGTGCAAACGCCTTCACATAATGGCCCTATTTCCAACTGAAATTAAATTTTAAGAATTGGGGAAATTTGGAGCCGGTATCCAAAATCCAACAAAAACCAAAAATACATAAAATATTCATAAAACTAAATACAAAATTCTTAAGACGTTCGAGGTATAATTTATTTACTGCATTTCAATAATGTTTTTATTCGATAACAATAAATAGCGAATAGTTATCGAATATTTGAAACAAACTTGACCTGCGCGTGCTATACACGGACCTACATTTCAAGTCTCTAGCTTTTATAGATGCTGAGATCCACGCGTTCACACATACGGACAGACAGGGCTAAATCGGCTTGTCGTCCTGATCAAGAATATATACACACATTTGCACAAAACCATTATACCCTGATTTCCCATTTTCAATGGGATCAGGGTATAAAAACAATAAATCGCCCATTCGCTGTCTGGCATCAAACCCTCTACCAACACCGCAACTTCACTGCTTGTGTAAAAAGTGGCAAATCTCCACTTAAATAGCAATGCAGTCCCAATTATGATTCCTTGAATACAAAATAATACACGCATTTGAATTGTGTATGAACATGTATAGGAAAAATGCGTAAGCTTGGCGCTGCTTACTACGTTTTGTATTGCCCAAACATTTTGTTTAATAGCTTCTAATTTACTTAATGGATTCTAATGAAATTTTTAACATATCTACATATTCTATTGGAATAATTGTCAACTTATTAAATATGCAAACTTCTTCATATATTCGACTTATTTTCAACTGAACTTAAATTTAAAGAATTTAAGGAAATTTGGAGCATGTATCCAAAATGTAAAAAAATCAAAACTGTACAAAATATACATTAAACAAAATATAAAATTTGTAGGCTTTAGGTCTTAAGTCGTACGGGATATAATTTAATAACTGGATTTCGGATCTATAACAGAAATTTCAAGTCACTATGGAGAAACGAACGAGCAGGGCTCAATCGACTCAGCTTGTCGTTCTGATGAAGAATAAATATACTTTATGGGGTCTGTCTGTTACAAAAAAAATGCGTATTACATTTAGACTGTTCAGTAACAATTTTGTTTCTTTGTGTAATTCTAATTTTCATTATCGATAATCATAGTTTTAGCCAAACGTATGAATTATTGTTGTTTCCCTTCCTCACACAATATTTTTTCATTTATTTTGCCTTTGAATCATCCAGAAATCCTCGGTAAATATAATTGGAGACACTTAAACGATTGCTTGTTTTAATAAAAGTCAATATTCAACATTAAAGGCAATTTATTAAATCAAGAAATTATTCGCCTAATGCTTTTTTTAATAAGTTGGATTAGATAACTAAGTAATAATTAATTTACAATGTTTTTGACATTAATTGCAATTGTGTTTTACCAGAACGTTTAGTATTTACATATATAGTAAGATTTTAAAAAGATCTAAGCCATTTTTAATTAACAATGTAAATAATAAAAATACTTTTTTTTTAATTTAAATGAAACCCTTTTTCCTTTGTTGCTGTTAATAAGCGATCTTTCATTATTTCTTCAGATGGGTAATCGGGAAGCTTTAAGTAATGAACGCAAGTATTCACAGATGGATAACTTCCTTGTCCAGCATCAACTTTTCTTACTACTGTAAGTCGAGGATGTAAATTAGCTAATCCTCCTGGCGGTAAACTACTGCATCCAGTAGTAAATTGCAAAAATGCTTTACGTTCAGAACCCGTGAAGCTCAAAAGAACATTAACAAAACGCAAAAATCCAGGACTAGAAAAAAAAAAACGAATTAGAAAAGGCAAAACAAATTAAAGTAAGTGCATTACCTATCCTTGGAGTAGCCCAGTTTCGGCTCAGTGTACGCCATTAGATCTTCACGGCTCCATTGCGGATATTGCTCTCCACATATCATCATTCTAGCTTCGGACGGGTTAAATGCGGCCAATTTATTTAATGGAAATACTTCACAGAACCCGTCATAGAATGCCTGCATTTGTTTGGCAATACCATCTTGCAACATAAAGTTGACAAGCAATTCCCAATATGCTTCTAGGTTATTTATATTGACTTCAGTTGAATAGCCATTTGGAATAAGCTCTGCGTATGTATATCCATACACAGACGAGCTAGGCAAATATGTAAATGTAAGGGCCAAGTCATCGAGTGATACTTCAATATCATTTTTGGTGCGCAATTTAAGATTATTAATCAATTTTTGTTTTTCCTGACTATTTAGAGTCCCATCTAAGTCAATGGCTTGTTTACGCATTAACAAGTCCTGTAGCTCAATTAAAAATTGATAACGTGTTGGATCAATTTCTTTCAGGTTTTCAATATTAAGGATTCCACTGAACCAGTTGCACTGTGTTAGATCCTCGTTTAAAAATGTTGAATATGTATTTGCAAGCTCGGCATCTTTTGAAACTACTGAGCTCGCCATCAGATCTTGGAAACGTGGTTTTGATCTAAGCTTTAAATCATTTCGGGATAATACTTTGTTATGGCAAAGTAATTGTAAAAATGATTTGGACAAGGGCATATCAACAAGTCGCATATCCTGCAAGACTTTGGCAATAAAAACTCCAAAAAACCAAAAATATTTTGAAACCTGCTCACATAACTCTGAGTTTTGTGGCAGAGGTGCTGGGAATAATCCACTCTCACGCCTATTTACATAGTATCCAATGGGTTGCGAGCCGTCTTCTATGTTGTGAAACTGAGGTTCGCTATGATTTTCACTATATTCATCGTCACATAACCACATACATAAATCCGTTCGTTGAATTTCTGCAGCTACTAAAGCATAGAATTCAAGTGTTGGTCCCAGCCCAGTTCCTTCTTCATCCAAAAACTCTACTTCTAGCACAGACTTTCGATTGCAATGTGCCTTCATGACTTGAATGGCCCACTTAAGTAAATCCTTATTTCGTGGAACTTTTACGCGCTCGTGCTTCAATCTGCCAACACGGAAGTCATGCTGATCGTCTCGACGAGGACTCATAATAGGAATTCTTTGCCGTTCAGTTGTAATGTCACGTTGAGATTGTAAGCAGACAATACTTCTGGATGCTCCAAATGCAGTGCAATTAAAATATAATTGTCGGGTTTCGAATGGAAATAAAAATGGACAAGATTGATTGAGATCCTCACACCAATTCGGAAGAGCATTACTTGACAGAACAAGAGGATCATGAATTTGCTGCTGTAATTTATTTGTAATTTTTTTACTCATAAAGAGCTCAGCAGGTAAATAAGAAGTTTTTTGTGATGATGCGTTATTATCGTCGGGTTCAATTTCACATTGATTAAGTGCGTTAATTTGAGTAAGCAATTCAAGCACATCCTCAACAGAGCATAGGTTATTATCCGTAATATTTAATCCACCATAGACTGGGGAATTCGGCGATAATGTAGACGCTCCGCTTCTCGATGAAACTCCTGGAGTTTTTTGTCCTTCTTCAGATTCAATATATGAGCATTCCTGAACTGTTGGATATGTTTCACGATAAACAATTGTATACGTTGGCTCCCATAACTTGCGAAATTTGTCATTTTTATTGATTTGGCTGTTTTGTAATAGTTCTTGTACTGCTCTAAATATAGTCCACTCACTATTATCCAAATCGATTTCAACGTCAGGAACACCTCCAACACCTGGGCCTCGTAACTTCAAGCCAAGCATTGTCTGTTCAGGAATGATTTGCCCGCTTTGTTGAAAAGATTCCAGATTTGTGTCTGGTGGACAAATTTCCAAATCGGAAGTTTGATTCACATTTGTACGACCTGGTCTAGGGTCAAAAGCAGGTATTAAAGCGGAAAACTGCCTTTTTAAAACAAATTCATCATCCCACGATTTGCGCTTGCTTACACCTGCCAATCTATTTTCCAGGGATTCATCATCCATAAATGTTAAAAGGTTGCGTGACACCATAACCTGTAAAAGTGTATTTCCTACTTCCTCATATTCATCCTCATTTTCTTCTTCATCGTTTTCTTCCTCCATATCATCTTCATCTTCCATATCGCCCAACAATGTCGGAGCTCTGCAGCTTTCTAAAAAGTCTTCTAACGAAACTTGTTCGCTATCACTTGATGTAGAAGTTAAGCTCATAGTTAGCGTTGGATTAATGGACGAAGTAGGTTGCTGACTAACTTTTTTGTTAGTTGTATTCGATGAACTATTTGATCCATTATTAGATGAGAGGCTAGGATAACTTTGCGCTGTACTTAGTAAGCCAGAATGGAAATTACTAGATAAAGCTAATTTTACTAAACTTGTAACAGAGTTAGGACCTCTGGAAAAAAATGAGCCTGCTCCAACGTTTTGATTACTATGTTCATTTTTATTAATATTTGTGTTGTTGTGCGACTGGTTTTCATCATTGCTTGTGTCTTGTGATGTTCGACGACGCGCAATTGCTGTGAATGTTTCTAATAGGCCAGTATGAACAGCCACCTCTGATGTAGATGATACTTCAGATGATGTTGTTAAATTGGGCACACTGATACTCATTTGATTAGGGACGGAGACAACATCATTTGTAATTTGAGAATTTATAATGGTCTCGATTTGACCAGGGAACGCTGATACCTGTGGTGCCTCATCTGAATTAGAAACATTTTGTTGGGGTAAGGAGGTATTCAAAGATTCGTTACCCATACCATCTAATATTTCACCTTTTTGAGAAGTGCCTGGTTGTATTAACGCCGAGAACTTTGCAGTTTCCTTAGGACCTAATGACACGTTCGAGCGAGGTATGTGTAATTCATCTGAAGACAGTATATTATTGGTATTGTTGCGTAGCATGTCAACACCATCACGCATTTTATCTATAATTTCGCGAGTATCTGTTGGAAATTGAGAAGCACAATGAGAACTAGCTGAATTCATTTGCCTCAAATTTATCAATAGTCCTTTTGCCAAATTATTAACAGAGTTGTTTGCATTCATTTTATTGTTTTCTTCTATATATGGTTTTTGTTTCATGTCCTTTGATACGACAGAGTTAGCTTCAGTTGTTTTAGATTCAGCTGGCTTTGCACTGCTATTTTCTTTCGAAACTTCAACAATTGACAAACTTTCTGAAATGGTGGCCAAGTCTGACATATTACTTAAGTTTATCGCAGGCATTGAATTATTGATTGTGGATAGATCCGCAATGTGTTGTAATTCCCGAATTAACGGTGATGGAATAATTGATGTTTCTGAGGAAGGTTGGTCAGAGATCGCTTCATTATAGACAGCTTCTTTTGCTATAGCTGTGCTCGACTGGTTAGTTGCAATGTGACTCTTTGCTGAGATAAATACATTTTCTGTAATGGTTTCTACAGTTTGTTTCCAAGCAAGGTTGTCGGCTGAGACAGTTTGATTGGATGCATCTTCAGGGTTTTTATTTATCTCAGTAGCTTCAGGGAGCGATGGGGTTGAACTAGATTTACGAGAAGTTAACACGTTAGTCTTATCAATTTTTTTAGGTCCTACTCCTGATGCAACTGGTAGCATTGAATTAACTCCTTCGAAAATAGCGATATTCTCCAAATTGGATAATTTTAAATCGTATTTACCTTCAGCTCCCATACGATAGGAATTTCTTACCCCATGGTCCCACTTCACATCAATCCATCCATTGTGTATTTCCCCAGTTATGGTACCTTCGCAGGACCCATCTTGATCATCCCAACGCCAATCAACTCCACGAACCACTCGTGCCCCACAAGTAATATGTTTGAGCTGAGCCCGTATTTGACGTCTTTCGCGGCGTGCTTTCGCTTCGGCTTCTTTTATAGTTTTACCAATATCATCACAAACTCCTACGACACGTCCGTAAATTTCTAATCCACTTAAACTCAAGTAATGAGTTTGATTTGAAGCGTTCCGACCATTTTGTTGGATTCTTATGTGACGATATCCTTTTGTATCATCAGAAGAACATATTATGGGCCAAGTTGCTGTGCTTCCTGGTTCTGCTAAACTCTTATCGTCAACATGATTTATAAGCGTAGTCCAGTTAATACCATCTTTTGATGCTTGAAAATGCCAATTTCTTAGTGCGGATCTCCCGTATCCTCGAGCATGACGCAAGGTGTATGCAGTAGGCAGAATAAATACTCCAAGATCAATTGAAAACCAAGCTTTTTTGTTATCTTTTGTGTGACAGTTAAGGGAAACGCTATCACGCGACAGTATGTCTTCTAGTTTTCCATAAGGTAACGTTTTACCCTCAGAGCTTGTAACTTGCACCAGACCATATTGCGCTGGATTTACCCACTCACATGTTTTTCCATTTGATCCAATGTAGTAAATTAATCCTTCTTCATCGAAATCAAAATTGTATGTAAATGAAATACCTTGATTGTTTTCACGTAACTTTTTCAAATATAAAAATGTAGATCTGTCAAGGTCATACCATTGTTTAGCAACCATTTTTAGTAAATATTTTGAGAGATTTCCAACTGTAGCTAATGGTTCTACTTTTAAAGTGCGACCCGTTCTATCAAAAAGAGTACTCTCAGAAGACGCACGTTCCAATCGAAAACGCAGTCGTTTTTGAAGTATTTGTAAACCATAGCCAGTGCCTGGAGCATCGTACAGGAACAACGGAAGCTTTTCAGTACTTTCTAAGACCGCAACAAGCTTTTGTATAAGAATACTCGCAGTATTTTTCGTATTGTATATGTTTGATTCGTCGCAGTCTCCAAAAATGCATTTTTTAAATATATCAATGCGATCTTTTAGCATTTTATTTGTTTTACAACGCGACAAATTGAACTCCCAATAGTTATTAGATAACACTGCAACCAATGCTTGGACAAGGCCTGAAGAATGCATTTCATATGCACTTACCACACCATCTTCATGAATTAATTTCGAAAGATTTGTTAGCGCAGTATCCAGGGTGCTTGACCAATTGCTATTGGAAGACACCCGTTGTTCTTCAATAGCAAGATTGATTTGCTTTACAATGGCAGTTAGCTTTGCTACTGCTCCGCGCGGTATTACTTGAGCGGACTTAAAATATTTGTTATAAATTTCACGAGATACGTTTGATACTTGAACTTTTTGGATGTCTGTCTTTGATTTAGTACGCTTTTTTTTCTCAGTGGACCATCCTGAAGCAAAATCTGCACCTAAGGTAGTTTCTGCTGTAAACGAATGCTTAGTTCCTCTGTTACTTTCAAAGATAAAACCTTGCATATCATCTTGTAGTATTGTAACTTGATGACCTTCTGTGTTGTGAATTTGCAGTTGATTAGGTTTGTGTGATTGTAACACCCAATTTCCAACAACAAGTCTTAACACACACACAGTGGGCAAAATGGGCTGTGATGGCGTACCAGGACTCACGCTGGATCGAGCTCGAACTAGTTTTTCGAGAAACTCACCACGATTTTCTGCAATAAAATATGTTGATATGTTGTATGTATGTTAATAAAAGATTAAAAATAAGAAAGATTAAAAATAAATTACGAATAAATAATATTATTTAGATCACTAAAAATTAAAAAATTAAAAATTTCGATTTTGTATTATATTGATTTTCAGACCTTTTTGGCCAACCATTACTAAATATTAGGTAGAACTCTAATATTTCTAGAGTATCAAGCTTATAAAATATATTTAATTAATTTGCTATTAGAAATTAAAAATGTGACTTTTTTTATGAAAAAATCTCCATGGCAGATATATTTTTATAAAACAGTCAAATCAAAATAAAATTTACTAACCGGTGGGCGTTCTTAAAAATGTAGGTCAGCAGAAAGTATGTGCAATATTTTTATATTTACCGGAGCTATCATTTCCATTTTCAGGGCTACCACTTGAGTACATTGTTGCCAATTTTCCATCAAGTATAAAACGGAACCAACCATTGGAACCATTAGAAAGCTCTAACGCTGCAGAATCTGACCAAACGTATAAGCAATCTCGACCTCGACAAATGCTCCAATCTCGCCAATGATAAGGCTTGCCTTGCAAAATCTCTTTAGCATCCTCCATTAAATCATCTACAATAAAATATTTAAGAAGTAAGGTTTTGACTTAATAAAGAAAATAAATTGTATAGCTACCTGATACTGATCTACTCGGCATACAATATGCTGACCCTTTTTGTGTTGATGACAAATCTGACGAGCCCGATGCGAGTTGTGATGAACTGTTGTCCTCGTTTTGATCCATTAGAGCTTGCACTTTAGAAAATACTCCCAGTCGTGCGAAATGTTCAATAAATTCTTCTTGTGTCTTACACATCAGGTCCTCAATAATGTTCAAAATAATTACGTGGCCATCTTCATCATCCTTAAAAACAAAAACAATTAGTAAAGAAAAGTAATGTCATATTCATAATAATTTCCTTATAAAATTTAAAACATTCATACAAATATTAGATACAGTAAAAGAATGCATTTTATGACTTTCGTGACTTTTTAAATTTTAAGAATTCTTAATGAATAATCATGAATCATTTATTTATTTTACCTCACTATCCAAAACGCTGGCAATAACTTCAGTTAGCAAGTTTCCAACACTTTGAGTGGCTATTGAAGTTGTTGGCTCATCGCACTTTTTACAAATATTTTTAAGAACTGAAGGATGTGCATACTGTACTATCTTTTTAATAAGACCCAAACTGGCTCGCCGGACACTAGGAAGCATAGAACCTTGAAATGTACGGCACAGGATTGGTAAAAGTAATTTTAAATATACTGGTGCCATTTCAGGGTCACCGCGCGGTTCAAGTGATGAGTACATTTGTCCTTCCTTGTTTGTCAATATATTTCCAGAAGACATCCATTCTCCTGGAGATTGTAAAATTGCTGCAACTTCCCGGTGGCCATCATCTGATCTTTCACGCGCTTTGTCAAGAGGTGTTTTCCCGTCTTCATCGCGTAAATCTGGATATGCACCAAATTTTAGTAGAATCTTTGCTATTCCGGGGCGTCCAAAACATGCAGCGTAATGGAGGGATGAGCTTCTTTGCCCTTTGTTAACATCTGCTCCTTTCTCGCATAAATATTCAACCATCTCCAAAGTACCAAAAGCAGAAGCCCAGTTCAATAAAGTTTGCCCTACGTCATCCATACAATTCACATCAACTCCGCAAGTTTCGATTGCCTCTTGCAGAGCTTCAGTATCTTTAGATCGTATGCAGTCTATCAATTGGCGATGAGTACGGTCAGTACTGGAGTCATTTCGTTTTGGTCGCGGAGCTAATTGGCCTTGATTGGTGTTAGCACTGCCCCTGTTTAATGCTTGGCGACCTTCAAACAAAAGAAGAAGCAATAAATCTGCAAATCGCATGCAGTCAAGAACGCATCGCTCATCGCCCTTTAGGGCTCTTTCAATTGCAGTGGGTAACTGAGACCTTAAGATATCACGCGTTATTGAGGGTGATCCACGACATAATGTAGACAACAGCGAAATCGTTGTTGATATTGATTGCGGTGACCGCAATTCATTTGCTTGAATTTTGCCAGCCGCACTCGCTGATGATCCTGAAACATTTTCATTAAGTCTGTCTGAGTTAAGGTTAAGGGGTGCAGGTCCACTTAATTTAGATGTAGATAGGGAGTGGTTATTACCGCTACCACCAGCATTTTCCAGACGTTTAAGCAATTCGGTAACCAAACCATATTCAGCTAGGGGAGCAGGGTCAACCCATTTCC
This sequence comes from Drosophila hydei, assembly GCF_003285905.1. Taxonomy (NCBI): domain Eukaryota; kingdom Metazoa; phylum Arthropoda; class Insecta; order Diptera; family Drosophilidae; genus Drosophila; species Drosophila hydei. The sequence goes on from NW_022045678.1 coordinate 6,851,784, forward strand.
TGGTAAAGCGATCCGCCACAGAAGCAAAGCATTTTAAAGCACCATCTGATACCAGTGTATCCTCATGTTGTAATAAAGTGCTTAAACTTTCCACGCAGTTATCTATGCATGGTGAATTCGGTTCCACTTTAGTGCAAAGTCGCGAAACGACAGACATGGCAGAATGTAATGTGTCTTTATGAACTTGGGATCCACAGTCCCGAATAAATGACAACACACAGTTTAAGCCACTTCCTTCGAAAACGGCTCCTGCTTCTCTACTGCATATGAGTTCAAGAACTTTAATGCATTGCTCTGCAAGATCTCGCGATGTGCGTGAAGATAGGTCTGCAACAACTAATCGGTTGCAAATTGCTTTAATAGCACCATCTATGGAAACAATTCTTCGTGTACACTCTGCAGACACATCCAGATAGTATGTTATGGCGCGTGCAGTAACTTCAAGAACATTTTCAGGTGCAAGCTCATCTAAAAATATCTTGCATAAAGCTGGCAAAAATGTTCGAGGAGGACAACTGAAAGGAACCAATAAACACAACAAACACGTTAATAAACAAATTTGTAACAAGTAAAGATTAATTTATTTGACACAGATGTATACACTAAACGTTAAAACATATTATTCTTGGATCGCAGGGCATCCATCAGACTATTATTGAAACAAGTAAGATCCCAGTCCTATTTGCGTTTATTAATATTTTCCGTAGTTTGTATCGAGCATTAAAAAAAAAAAAGAAAACAAATAAAAAACGATTGTTTACGTAACGTGCACCAACTCTACCAACACCGCCACTTTATAATTAAAAAACAAAAAATTAAACAATAAAAAATGTCTCGTCGCCGCGATGATTGAACCCGATTGATTTAACGCTATCGAGCGCCGCCTCTACCAACGCAGCCAATTTCAATCGCAATTTCGATTCTTCGAATAGAAAAGAATACACGCATTTGAATGTGTGCGTGTACACTTTACAACTTTACTTAATGGATTTTAATGAAATTTCAGCATATGATCTACATATCCTATTGGCTTGGTTGAGATGCAAATGCCTTCACATAATTGCCATAGTCCAACTAAGCTTAAACTTTAAGAATTTGGGGAAATTGGTATCCAAAATCCAACAAACATCAAAATTTGCATAAAATATACATTAAACTAAATACAAAATTCTTAAGACGTACGAGATATAATTTATTAACTGCATTTCAATCATGTTTTTATTCGATAACAATTAAATGCGAATAATTATCGAATATTTGAAACACGCGTTCACACAACCGGACAGACGGGCGGACAGGGCTCAATCGACACGGCTTGTCGTCCTGATCAAGAATATATATACTTTATGGGATCTGCCACGCCTCCTTCTGCCTGTTATATACATTTGCACAAAACCATTATACCCTGGATTTCCCATTTTTAAAAAGCCAAAGTAAATACAAATGGTACATTGTTTATAATTATGCACTAACGTTCGTACTTTTCAATATGTGGAATTAGGAATTATGTAGTTTGGAATTAATGTATGTGTATGTGTTTAACTTATTCGATTTCAAAATAATAAATTTACCTTTCAAAACATCGATCAACATTATCTGACATCAAAAGAAGCATACATAGCTGCTCTAAAGCAATTAATTGCATATCCCTTTCATCTCCTTGGCCCATCGACAACCACTCCAGTAAAGTTTCGGGATCAACATCGCCCATCTAAAAAAATTAAATAGATTGATGAATATTTTTAAAAAATCGATATCTTCTGCTCTGATAGCATATTGGATATCTCATAATTTGAAATATTAACGCTGAACTCGTAGCTCAGTTGTACATTACGTTTAAACAAATTGAATTTTTACAAGTGAGAATGCTCTTGTAGAGACTACTCTATTATCAGATACCCAGGACTCTGCGATGCGGTGATATTAGCGACCGCGCTTAACAACCTAAGGAAACTAAAGTAAATTGGATGTTTCGGTCTATTGTGGTATTCAAGCTACGCTTAAAAAAAAAGTTAGATTAAAGATTTATATCGATTAGGAAATGGGAAGATTTATTGAAAACCGGAATTCCATATAAGAAAATTGTTTGAGATATAAAAGTAATTTAGTTTCTATAGTTTATATAGTTTGCTAACATCTAAAGTTCACTAACCGAATTAACACTTGACGCAAAACATCAACCATCAACCTTACACAAGAAAGTATATAGTAACAGTTTGCGTGATTTACCATAACCGCAGACAGAAGTAAACTTAAACATAAAAACTATTAAACACTTGATAGTGTTGAATAAGTTGTAGTTGATTTAATGAATATACCTTGCGATAAATGATTCATTGGCCAAATAGACACACACAAACAAAACAAGTCCCTTAAACCAAACTACCGGTTGATTTGCTCAATCATCGCCTATGTGTATTACCTACAGTTCTGCTGATGAGAGCGAGGTATTCTTGGTTAAAAACTTTCTGACCAGCTTTGGCTACGTCAACGTTCCTACCATCTCATTTCAATTCTCACGCGATTATTGTCTTTGTTGTCTTTATATATTTGCAAAGCGCTGCTTAAATACCGCAAAAAATGGAGACAAAATTTACAGTGGGGATTTCCTGCAATAAATAAAGATATTTTGTAATTTCGGATTATGGATACCGCCTCTTTTCAAACTCGCAAAAACGTATTTGAGATATAATTTTGCTACGGCAAGTACATCATAATCACGCTCTCCAAATTTGATTAGGCCCACTGCCTGAGCTCCGTCGTAATCAGAGCGCGTGCATATATGTGCGTGGGCATTCATTGATATGCATTTATAAAAGAAATGTAGATTTATTGGAAGAGTAATTCTTCGCGGGCTTCAGGGTATCCAGTAGTTAGCATTCCCAACTAGAGCACTCTTGCTTATATTCATTTTGAAACACTCAAAAAAATGCACTGAGCTTTAATTAATGAGCTCTTTGCCAACTTCACGAATTAACATCCGATAACTTTTATGCAAGGCGAAGCTTTTTTTATTCTATGCGTTACTTACATTGTCTCTTTAATTTCCAACAAAATATACAATAGGGGGATAGTTATATCTGAAAGTAATATAAAAAAACATTAAATTCTAAAATAAATTACACAGTGGCGAGTGCACAACTTTCAAAACATACAAATTTATCTCAAGATAAATTTAAAAACATAATTTAAAGAAAAATTAGAAACAGACTTCATTAAATGATGCTTCAAATGATACCTTTGTAATTTTTAATAACTATATAATATCATGTCAATCAAATAGATAACGGCACTGGCGGTCCCTTTTGCTTACTTACTTTTACTTCACAAGATCCTGTGTTTCCTAATTTTCGGTAAAATTGTCATTATTTTATCATATATGTCAACAAAGTAATGAACCGAATCAAAAATAGGAATTTTTGGGAATTAGTTGAATTTATGGTACCACTTCTAATCTCTTAAATTTAGTTAAATGATGAGAATGTGTAACGGTAAAGCACAGAATAGAACGAAGACTACAAAAATGAGCATGCACATAATCGGGCATAAATATATATATATATATATATATATATATATATATATATATATATATATATATGTGTGTGTGTGTGTGTGTGTGTGTGTGTGAATGTATGTATGTATACAAATATTTTAAGTACACAATTATTACGTTTTATTGTATATACTTTTAAATGCTTAAATATATACGAAGATTAGTTATATAAACTATAAACTATAACAAGAATTTTCTTTGAAAATCCGTTTATATATTTGTAATATTCTAGCTTTTTCGTCATTCGGAAAATTGAACAAAGCACACATATATACACGTGCATTCAATAATTACCTTAAGCACCATAACTTGGCACTGCATATCTCCGGCTTAGAAAAGTTATTTCGCTTTACTTAAATACACATTTGCAAATTTTTCACAAGTTATTTTAGTATTTAATTTTTTCTTTAATATTGCCTAAAATTAAATGTCTATTGAAAACACACACATACGTTACATACATTCACATAGAGCTGGGAGCAATTCGATTAAAATTTGATTCTATCGATTAATTCTTTAAAGGTAACACGCGATATTAAAAAAACGCCATGTTACAGTTTTATTGCCTTCTGTTAATAGGTATATATCTCAGCTAATTGTATTAAGCACTGATCACACTAATTTAAATTAATTTTATGATATTTCAGATAAGTTTACTAAAATTGAGCGTGACAATCTACAGCTACCTCGCCCCCAAAACGATGCCCTGTCATTACGAACTGCGTTGAGGAAATAGATATCAATAGTCCTGATGGCAGGAAAAAACAGTACAGGCTACAAAGCACACTCACATAAGTTGATACACAGGCAGTTATGGACTTATATGTACACACAAACTTCATACACACATGTAAAATAATATGAGAGCATCACTTCGAATTTACAATTTTATCTCAACAAACTGCATTAACAAACGCAGAGCCATATGCATTATTTATTCTCTGTAGGCCAATTTCGTTGCTCTCGCTAATATCACATTCATATATATTATATACATAAGCATTTTATTATTGGCGTGTTCCATTTCTTGCTACGTGCTTTTGCCTATTGCCCAAACGTTCTGTTCAATAATTGTAATATATAAATTAATTAAAGCTGGTTCACATATTGGCTACATCATAACAAATTAAAATTTTATAATATATGTATGAAATGCTACTTTTTACGATATAGTTTAAAAACGGAGTTTCAATATTCTATTTAATCTACATTACAATGCGAATAATTATAAGTAATTTGAAAATACAGAAATAAATTGATGTCTTTAGCTTTTATATTTTCTGAGATGGAGTGACTAACAGACGGACAAACAGACATACGAATGGCTAAATCTAATAAGCAGTATTATTCAAGAATATATATATTAATCAAGTCTGCCGCGCGTCCTTCTGTGTGTTACATACGCTTTCTCAAATCCATTATATTCTTATTTTTAATGAATTCGGGGTATAACAACCTGAATTTAACCGAGCCAAAAAATACTCTATACTGGTACCTCATAAAAGATTGACCATTAAACTTACTTATCTACTTTCACATTTTCGCATGGACAATTATCCATTTCAGCTATTAATAAACTATTTTGAGCTACAAATAGATAGTTACTACTTATTTTTAGCAAGAATACCATTTTTTATCGATTTCGATGTTACGGTTTCAATATTAAGTTTCTTGTGAATATGAACGTAGCTTTAATGGTTAATCCAATTTATTGATTGTTAATAATGAGTGAAATTTGTTATTATGTTAAAATGGGTCATTGTAACTATAGTGGAAACGCACAATTTGTGTGCAAATATTAATATATTGAATAATCGAGAGCTGCTTTGAGCAATTTAAAGAAAATATCGATATGTTATCCGATTTCTTAAACACCATAGGTTTTTTAGGTTCAAATCGTTGTACATCCCTATAATTCATAAGCTTAATAATTCTCCAGTTTTATTCCGCAGAAGTAAAAGACCGAAGTTAATAATAATGGTAAGAAAAAATTATAAAAAGTGCTTAAATTGTAATGTTATATTACTACCTACATTAGTAACTAATTTTCAGTACTATTTGTAAATATTTTAAAAGAAATTAGCAATTATTAATTATCGTGTCATACAGACGGACAAACAGATAACATTCAAATGACCTTATCAGTTTATTGTACATTTGATTGAAAAATACCAAAAAAGTATAAGTTTTTACATATAGATGCATTTATAGTAGTCTCTCTAAGAATCTTTTCCTAACTGCCGCCTGCAGTAGTTGCCAATGTCTTATTGATTTACACGTTAGCACCGTTTTCCATGAAGCTTATCACACACGTACATAAAGTAATGCATATTTCTATATATATTTTAATTATTAGCGTTTTATGTTTATTCCAGCCCTAAGACATAGTAATTACAAAACGAAAACTCGGTGTCATGAAATTCCATGAATTCCACACTAGTTTATCCGAATCGATGTAACATATACATATATACAGAAATCTTAATATTCTTACCTAACCCACACGCAATCACAATCACAATCTCTTCAAGCTTCACGAACTTTGGACAGTATTATTAATTTCCTTCCCCGGCAATGAAAAGATAATTCGTTGACATTGATGTCAAATCATTAATAAGTTTCTGGATTCAAATGAATTTTACATTCATATTGGCAGATTAAAGTAAAAGTTATATTCACAGATAAAAACTTAAAGAATTGTATATAAATATATGACACTTTTCTAGGCAACCAAAAGTTTTAAATGAACTCAATGTCTTTAGGTTTAAGCGAAATTATTTGTGTTGTACTCACTTGCGAACATACTGATTGATTTTTGCTTTGCTATGAGCAGTTAGTTGTTGAATAATTTCTTATACTCATTCATGAAGTTAAAGAGTAGACATGAATTTTGGCCGATGTCCGTAATTCTGTTCGTATAAAAAAGCAAACCATATTGTCACTATTGAAGCTAGGAGTTTGGAGTAATTATTCGTTTGTGCCGGCATCTGATAATGTAAAGGGTATATCATTATCATTAAAAGTACAAGAGACTTGAAATTTGTAAGAAAAGCTCGTTATCAACCCAAAAACTAAAAGATATATATTGGATACAATATTTTTTTATTTTCATTTTGTATGTATATAATTAGTATTTAGTAATATGTAGTTATAGGACAAATTGAATGTTTAAATTGAGGTAGTGAAATATATAAAATTTCCCTAAAAAGAATAGGTGCCAACTTACAGAAACCGAATAAGTAAATCGTTTTTAGTAAAATATCGGTTTGTTATGATTGGGGTACTAAAAATACTAAACATCTAATTTGTATATATGTTTTTAAAAATTTTTAATAGGCTGAACCAATCCGCGTTGTTGTTACTGGAGCTGCTGGTCAAATAGCTTACTCCTTGCTTTATATGATTGCCAGGGGAGAAGTTTTTGGAAAAGATCAACCGCTTATTTTGCATCTGCTTGATATTCCGCCAATGGTTGGAGTTCTAGAGGGTGTCGTTATGGAGCTTTCTGATTGTGCATTGCCTTTGTTGCGCAAAGTTGTGCCCACAACGGACCCGCTGGAAGGATTTAAAGATGTTTCCGCAGCGTTTCTTGTAGGCGCAATGCCCCGAAAAGAGGGAATGGAACGCAAAGATTTGTTGTCTGCCAACGTTAAAATATTTAAAGTGCAAGGCGAAGCTCTCGACAAGGTTGCAAAGAAGGATGTAAAAGTTCTGGTTGTTGGAAACCCAGCTAATACCAATGCCCTAGTTTGTGCCAACTACGCTCCATCGATTCCACGCGAAAACTTCTCGGCAATGACACGGTTAGATCAAAATCGCGCAGCAGCACAGATCGCATCGAAACTAGGCGTCCCGATTTCTAACGTTAAAAATTTAATTATATGGGGTAATCATTCTTCTACACAATATCCAGATGCAAGCCATGGAAAAATTCTTATTAATAACGAATGGAAAGATGTTGTTGATGCAGTTGGAGATAATGCATATTTGGAAGGTCCATTTGTTGAGACTGTTCAGAAACGTGGTGCAGCAGTTATCGGCGCACGTAAAATGTCGTCAGCCATGTCGGCAGCAAAGGCTGCCTGCGACCATATGCACGATTGGTGGAATGGCACTGCACCAGGAAAATTTGTTTCAATGGGTGTGTTTTCCGATGGAAGCTATGGTTCGCCAAAAGACGTTGTGTTTTCATTTCCTGTTGAGATCAAAAACAAGCAATGGAAAATAGTTGAAAACCTGGGTTTGAGCACTTTTGGTAGGTCCAAGCTGGATTTGACTGGCAAGGAGTTGGAAGAAGAGAAAAATGAAGCAATGTCTGTGTTGGATTCAAATTGACTAACCGGCGCAGGGGACTCAAAACTGTAAAGAACACTTGAATCAATTACACTGTTTTTGGGTTAATCTCAATGGACAACCATATTTTTTTCGTGTTACGCATTTATAAAATGTTAATACAATGTTTGTAAATAATATATATTAAAAATATTCTTTGCTATGTAAAAATAATCCAATACTTTTTATTGAATGCCTTTTGGCTTTCTAATATTTTTATGTAATATCGATTTACGGATTTAAGACGATTTAAAGAAGGCAAACACATTTTATGAGATAAAATTAAATTTCGACTTCTGAAGCCTATTAAAAGGAGAATTCATGTTGCAAGTTGTAATATTACAAGTTCAAAGATATATTATTTAGATCCACAGCACAGGATAACTAACGCTCTTCATCAGTCTGTATGCCTAGATCTCGGATTTATAAGAGTTCCAATGACTATACAGGTTGATCCTCAGTCGATACCCTTTCCTATCAAGCCTCAAATTTAGCAATTAATTTTTACATAAAAAGTACCCATAACGAATACGAAGAACGACTTGCATTACTGAGTTGTTGACGTATAAAGAAAGTTTATATTAAGTTTGGAAATACTGCCAATAAAGCTGATTTTTTGCTTGAAATAACAGATGATTGTAAAAATGCCTAAGGTAGGTAAATACATTGTTAACAGAGGTAACGGCGTACATATGGCTTCAAATACTTTTAGAGTAAATTCATAGGGATGTTTAATAATAAAATCTTTAAAATGTTTGAATGTGGAGATAAGGGACTGGATTCCATAGTGTGAATCCAATACACTTACTATTCTTATTACGGTTATGTATCATAAATAATGTAGCACATTTCCTTTACCTGTGAAAATCGCAAAACTCAACATATTGAAAAATTTAACCGTCCTCGTAAAAGTAAACTGCAAGGATAAACAATACTACTGTTGATAAAGAACTTGCCCGAACTATCATTCCATTCCAAAAACAACTAAAAAATAGAATATACAGAAACAGATTTTTTCATTCTGTGAGTGGCGCATTGCCGAATATTTTTTGAACTACCATAATTGAAAAGTTCTTTCAAAGTAGGTTTTTAAAAAGGAATAATTTTTTATTTACCGAATTACGACAGCTTGGATGTTGTGTTTTAATTTTCGTACTGTCTGTTAATTAGTTGAAGTCGTTAAGACTTGTACATTTTAGTTCAATTAACAACCTATGATAAATGATAAGCTATTAGACCAAACATATATATCTCTATCCTCCGGAACTGTGACTTGCATATGAACTATTCATTTGCATTCACACGACATACTTTACACGAGCCAGCTAATAATCTGATTTAAACCGACTTGCAAAGTAAATTAATGGCATTAACGGCCAGAATAGAATTTTTTCTTAAACCTTATAACTAAACTCTTTTACAATTATAATTTAGGAATACATTTTAAATATTGAAAAACAAACTTACAATGTTCTTATCGATATCATAAATTTATTTACCTGAAATACTCACCATTCCACTACGATTCTTTCAGACCATTCAAAGTATCGATATATCTGACGCAAAATCAATTTAAATTACTTAAATGTTTTAAATAATGATCGAATTTAAAGCATTAGAATGCTCCCCTAAATTGATGTCTGAATAGCAAAAATTATTTTCAGTATTTAGTATTTATTAATTAAGTATTTTTTTGGTTTTTGTCAACGGCCCCATTCATCCATTATGGTTTTTTAGATGTCCACACAACGAAATCAATTGTGATATTAAAGAAAATATTGTTTCTTCAGAAAAAAATCATGGATTCGGTTGAAAATAATGACGCCAACCGTGACGAATTAATTATACAACAGCAGCGAGAAATTGAAAAAGAGGTAATAGTTGTAATAAATCTAAATAATAATAATACAATTTTTTTGTTTTTAGATTAGCGACTCAACACCTCTGGTCAGTGAGCAATTGCCGCTTAATTGTTTACAAGCCGAATATAATGGTGATGAGGTCTTTACAGATAAGATACAGGAACTATTTAAAAAATATAAATTTATTCGGCGTACTCGTCCCGATGGTAATTGTTTTTTCAGAGCATTTGCCTATTCGTATTTGGAATATTTAATCACCAATAACAGTGATTATCAGGAATTCCAAAAACTTGCCGAAGCTTCGAAAGACAAGCTTGTAGAGCTCGGTTTTCCAAGTTTTACACTAGAAGACTTCCATGAAACTGTAAGTTAATTATCTGTTAGACAATTCGTAATTATAATAATTTAGTTGTTTATTCTTTTCATGTCAGTTTATGGATGTAATCAAGCGTGTTTGTCCCAGCCATTCGGAAACAACTGAAAAAGTTAAAAACGAATTGCATGCACTATTTAACGATCAAGGGTATTCCGACTATGTAGTTGTTTATTTACGTCTCATAACGTCTGGGAAACTTCAGGAAGATGCTGACTTCTATCAGCATTTTATTGAAGGCGATTTTTCAATTGAAGAATTTCGTCACCAAGAAGTCGAACCCATGTACAAGGAATCAGACCACATACATATCATCGCGTTGTGTACAGCATTGGGAGTTGGTGTGCGAGTTGAGTACCTAGATAGGGGCGAAGGAGAACAAGTTAAAGCCCATGATTTCCCTGAAGGATCAGATCCAAAAGTGTATCTTATATATAGACCGGGACACTATGATATATTATATCCTAACTGAAGTTGACATGGAAAACTATGCCCAATACAAATACATATTTTCCCATGCTCATCAATAAGCAACTATAGTGCATAATACCGTTTTAGACTTTAGTCAACTAAGTCAAATAAGAAATATAATATTCTCAAACCATTATTGCGACAATTTTTATTTTGATAATTTTGTACATACATATGAACTTTAAGATTGGTTTCTTAGATGACTTGCAAATCTATAATTAATAAATTTTTTTTAATTGTCGACGGAAATTATCTTTATATATGTAAGTACATACGATTAATGAGATAATGTTGGTGAAACAATCTACTTGTCTGTTAAAAATAGCCAACAACTTTTCTGTAAAGGAGCATAGTGCGATTTATGAATTTAGACTACCGACCAAACTTCCTAGCAGTGTTGTAATTGACAGTGGACAATTTTTTCAGAAGGCTATCCACGTCTGCTTTATACGGTGGCTTTCTGTTAATTACTTCAGGCTTACCCAATTGACAAGTTATGACATTTTTTAATTTTAGCCAGTGGGCCTTGCGTTCCTTATTCTCCCTTTGCTGATGGCCTTTGAAAATACATCTTTCACGACGTATTGCTTGTTGTTGACATGAAAACGATGTTAAGAATTGCAAAAATCCTATACAAATTCCCAGAAAATATATAGAGAAGTTACGCATGTATATCTACGCCTATTTAGGTAAGAATCCTGTGTTATATATGCTATAGACCGACTTTTTCTAAAAATTGGCCAAAAATGATATTTCCATGCCTACCTGGCAACCCTGGAAGGGCGGTATATTTACATATGCATATGTATTTCATTGAAAGTATTTGGACGCTGATTTCTTGATTATTGTATAACATTAGTCTCAAGTCAAGGATTTGTTATCCTTGTACAACTTTGTTTCTTAACGAAGATTACAGTCAAGCGCCCACTCTAATGAAGTTATTCTATTCCTTATATTTCATATTTCATCATATTTATGCTTATTCTCCGTTCCCTGCTCTCTCAAATATATGCATATATATATATATATATATATATATATATATATATATATATATATATATATATATATATATATATGTATAAATATATATACATACATACCTGGTACTTTTTAAGTTTTCTATATATATCAATATATCAATTGATTTTCGACTTTTTAATTTGACACGGATTAGTAAATGTGCAGGAGAACGAGATTGGCTAGCAGCTATCAAAGTGGTTAAACAATAGTAGGAAATTATAGTACTCGTGAGATATCAATTCTAAAGAGTTGTATTTAAAAAGCTTTAGCAGGCAGGTAACTTACCAAAATCCAAAAAAAAGTACTGGCCCAAGGGTCTTTGCTAGCTTTGTTTTTAGTCATGTTCGAGATTCGCATATATGTATATTGTTTAGAAGAAAAAAACACTGCTACTTATAATTCGGATTCTATATGAACTGTCTAGATTACAAAATGCGGAGTTGCCATGGTAAATAATGAATACCTGGTTGTCAAGATTTTAAAAGCGCTTTTGCATTCAGCACTATATTATTGTTGTTTGTAATATATGAAAAGACCCATTTTAATACGGAGTTTACACTGCTTTGATTGAGGGAAAAGAACAGCTTCTCTATTGAGATTATTCTAACAGCAGATATTTTAATTCATTAAAGGATGAGAGATTTTCTTTAAATATTTTGCGATCGCCCGATTGTCTAAATATATCTATACGTAAAAGTAAACTAATGTTTAAATTCTTGAAGAAAACGCCTATGGACAAGGCTTAATGCTGGATAAACAGCTAATAGGTGACTGCATCGCCACAAGAGGACACAACTCAGTTCTTTTAAACACAGACATGGGTTAAAACACAAGAGGGATATGGTATAATTTTGGATTGGAGTTTTTCTATGAACTCGATCTGAAAATGGTTTCTATTGAATATATTTTTGCACTTTGTTATGTGATATCGGCGAAATAGGAGGAAATAATTAATTACAAATCAATTTAAAGACGTAATTCTTTCTCCATTATTAGTATTATAGATCTTAATATTATAATTAGATTGTATGCGTATGCACAGTTGATAAAGCTTAGATTTAATCTATTGACACTCATTCAAATATTTTGTTTATATACAAGTAAATAACACACAGATGGCATTCTTTAAGCTTGAAGTAAATTAAATATAATTTTGGCAGTGCCAAATTCTTAAATATACATCATTTCAGCCATCGAGGACATCTTCTTAGGAATATGCACCATGGTGTCGAAATAACTAGCCAACTCCACTATGGTGATATCGTCGCAATTTCTCGGGCTTACTCCATTGTTGCCTGCTTCCTGGGAACATGAAAGTTTGGAACTGGAAGTAGACCTGGAACTGGCCATGGAGGTAATCCTGCCAAGACCACGATGTTTAACTGCCTGGTCATCTCCATTATTATCGCCATTTCTGTGAAGTTTTTTTTGAGGCCCTGTCCCTCGTTGCTGACATGTTATGAAGTTTTTTGACATATGCAAGTTGTTGTCCAACGGGTGCTTCTTAGATTGAGATTCATCCAGCAATATATTGCATTCGCTGATTAGATCCCGAAAACTACAAATTCCAATTATACTTGACTTAATGTTTATATTAATTCGCGGCTTGTGACAATTTACGCGATTTCTTTCGTCTAGATTTAATGGAATCGAGCGACGAATACGGGTACCAAAACCACCTTTCGTATATAGATTGTCATGCGCGATTCGTAGTACAGGTTCACGTAGCAGATTTCTTTTCGATACTGTAATATTGCTTCGTTTCAATTGAATTTTATTCACTCGTAAAGGATTAACGCAAATTTCAAAATTATCTGAAGCAGAAGGAACTGAAGTATTCAATTGCTTATCGAAATCATCAACGTTGCTCTCTGATCTTCGACGTATTCGGCGCATCTTACAATGAATTATTTGCTTTGTATTTTGTATGGGTGCCACAATTGTTTCAGTGCTGGATGTAATGCTGGGACTATAAAATGGATTTTTGTCACATAATCTGATGTGTTCCCTTTTTGGTGTTATTTTCAGTTTGTCTAAATCAGCTGGCAACTCCTCTGTAGACATTTTTTCATTCTTAGCTTCACATAAAATGTTATAAAGAATTTATGATGTATTGTGTGCAGTATGAATATCGAATTCAATTGCGTTATAATTTTTGAATGACTTTTAATTTTAGCATATAGCTATTAGTCTAATATTTACAATTTTTGTATCAGTATTGATAAACGTACAGAATTGACAGAAATATATTGTGTAAGTCGTTCTCACTGACTAGCATCAGCATTTAAATGCACGTTTAACAATCGGAAATTTATCACAAAATAAAAATTATTCAAACTTATTTTTACAAAATATACGAGTAATATTCCAAATATAATTATTATTGAAAATGAAGGAAAAAACTTTAAAATTTATTTGCATTATAACTAATGCAGTTTTCAAAAAATAAAAAAGTTGATAAATTCATAAACATATTCATATTTTTACTCAGTAAAAACGAAACTGAGTAAAAATATGAAACGAACTTGTAGGTGCTGTTGGCTGTTAAAATTAATTGCTTGTTTTGATTTAGTTTCGAAATAAAATTACATTTAGTTTGAAAATAAATTACATTTTTGTATTGCTGATTTTGATTACAATATAAATGTTTGAGTAGTATCTCTTTTATATTCTCTTTAAAACTTTCTAGTAATCTGCCTCAAAAGTTTGAATTAACATAAGTGAAGTTCAAAGCGAAGTTCATATTCAGTCGAAAACACAACTTTACTCAATACTACATTGGCCTGCAGTTAATTCTTATCCAATCGTCATTCATCATCATCATCATCTGAGAGATTGCAGATCTACCTCTAATATAGTTAGTGTACTACTTGACAATTGAAGCGCCACAATCAATCGTATTAAAATTGGCAATCATTAAACATATCTTTATCTATTGCAGCAAATAAAGATCTATACATTCTTTGTCTCAAGCGTATATATCCCAGTTTGTCTGGTGTCGTATTTAGATATCTAATACATATTGCTAACAATAGTTACAAATTTGGAAAACTAAATTGCAAACTCCCTGAACAGAAGATGACGAAGTCAATCTTGATTAGAAGTCGCAGATTTCTGTCTATTAAACACGTATTACTGAAATTGTCGCACAACCAACAAAGCTAAATATTTGCAAAATTTAAATTGCCTTTCAAAGGCAATAATCCAAGATTTTGGCGACAATGCCACCCTCTTGACTAAGTGAAACACGAATGAGGCCTTTTCGAATACGTCCGGGGTAATGATCATCCTCGGTTACTGCTGTTCTCGTTATCTGTGGTGAACGCTGGCCTCAAACATTCTATGAGCCCAGCGACTGATGCTCCGACGATGTGAGATGGGCGATCTGTCACTTCTTTAGTACAAATACGCTGTGGTTGCTATGGTGGCCGAAGTTTTTGGGCGAATACAAAGCAAAAAACATGAATTATCAAGTCATTATAGAATTCGTTTGCTAACCTCAATCAAATACCATGTACGATTTCATTGCAGCAAGTACTGAGGCCGAGCAACAGCACTTTAAAGCTGCTTTGAAAGGCATTTTAACTATGTCCATATGAATATGATCGAGCCCAGAATCCAGGGTTCTTCTCATGGTACGTTGAAAAGTTGTGAAGCAAAGATCGCTTAGAGCAAGCTTTCTATCTGCAAAGCCTTCAACACCTATGATTTGTGCTCGCTTACTAGGCCTGATAAATTATTCGTCTTCGCTTCTTAGATTCGCTTGAAGTTAATACCGTATATATGGTTTACGATTGCGACATGACGCTTAGATGACGAAAATGTCGGGGAGAAGTTTAGAATATCTCTATTATTAGTACTGTACTTTGTTTTAGACTGGATCAATCTGAGGAAGTGGCATAAAAATTTTTCCTGTAGACAGCCAAAATTGCATTTGTGATAAAAGCACTCTCGCGTTTGCTGTCGAGGTCGGTATCGATCTTTCCATCATTGATTTTCATCATGATATTTTTCACCTGAGTTCCTTCTGAGTTCGGCCGTAAGTTGCGTAAGCGGATTAACTTCGTTGATCTTGTTTCCCCCGACGTCCAATATCATCCTTCTTACACAACTTCAGCAGATGGTGTGTGGACTAGCGCCTTGCTTCCAGGATCGGGAGCCAACGCCTTTCATGTGGTTTAACGGAAAGCATTAACCCTGCAGTTTCGACAACTTGTAGAATATGTTGCAACTTCCGCTTTATTACTGTGCTGTGGAGTCAGCACGATATTCTCTACCGCTGTCACTATCTTGACTTCAGGTTGATAGTGACGAGGTCAAACGTGTCGAGATCAATTTTCGGCTAAAATGTGGCATACGTATTTTGAGTTTGAACTGGACTCGAATGAATCCAGAAGATTGATTCCGCCCGCATTTCCCGCAACCCGCAAGGGAAGTGAGTGTCATATTCTTCCTGACACCCTGCGTAATCGCTTAACCTGAGCCGTCGATGACATTTCGTGGTAATCGTTATTGCTGCTGGTAATAAAAATTATATAATATGAAGCGTCAAGCTCTTATAGGTCATCTTATAGGACACCTCGATCTTCTGATCAAGAATATATATACTTTACGGGGTCAGCCACGCCTTCTTCTGCTAGTTTATATTAACATTTAATCAAACCCATTGTACCCTGCTCTCTCATTATCAATGGGTCCAGGGTACTAAAAAATTAGATTCAGAGTATGTTGATGAATATATGTCAGTTGCGTTAATTTATTTAGGATTTCATTTTCAAAATTTTGATTGGGGCAGAGGCTTTACTGTGCGACGGCATCGATGTGATTCGATTCGATTCATCTCAGAACCCCACAATGATCTTACAAGGCATAAAGCCAGATAATTTTCAATGGGATTAGAGTCTACCGGAGCTCTTGAAAACGCCTTTAACTGTATTTTGTGAGGGCTCTCATGTTCGTCCATTAAAATTTCCTCATTATCTGGACATAATATAACACGATATTCGAATTAGTGTTCAGACTACGCCGTAGTCACTGGAATCTACAGGAATTTACATTAAACAACTTAACAGTTATAAAGCATAAACGATTTCTAATTTAATTTCGGTCTACACAAGACCTAGTATGTTTACTCATAGATTTGATGTTTATGTAAAATGGTTTTATTTTTTCCATCCGTGAAGAGTATTTCAAATACTTGAAGCTTGCGCTAAGGCAAATAAGCATTCCATTATTGTCCTGTAAAAATTTCATTAAGAAAATCTATCAAGAAAACTTTTGTAATAATTAAAAGCTATAATAAAGCAAATACTGCAGCCCAAGCCCAAGCGTAGCCGCTACGTAAGCTGCGCAATAAGAAGAGCGCGTGCTTATGTGTGCTTTTGTTTCTATGTATATATGCATGTATTGTTTGTCATGTATGTATAAAATAACAATAATTGGGATATCACCGCTTTGTAGGGTTCATGGCATTTCCTAATCGAGTCTCGAATAGAGTACTCTTTCATGTTTGGGAATAAGGGCGCTGATTCATTTGAGTATTTATGCATGAGATATAATAGTTTTGTTAAAATTCTCGAAAATGTGACCCGATCAACTATCAATTGAATCGATTTAGTCCTTCCCATTTTCACGTCTTTATAAATGAGAGCACAGGTACAATTTTATTTTAATTCATATTTCTGACTTTGGATTGATGCTTCATGTTCCATGTGTTAAATTGAAATCCATTAAATCAATCAAAATTTCCGACGAAAGCATACTTCTGGTAATTTTTCAATACTTGTGCAATTGAGATGAAATTCGGAAAATAGCGTAAGATGGTTCTCTTGAATGAGATGTTTGCTAAAATCCTTTCATATTCCATATTTCATATTAATTGTTAGTCCTTGTAAATAGGAATTCAGAACGCTTTTGTGAAAATTTATGAAACGCAGAACGAGGCGTGGCACACCCATGAAGTATACATCAAGTAAGAAATATAAGCTGAAGTGGTCGAGCTCTGTTACATTTTTCACACTATTGGAACTAGCTACTCAAAAGTTTGGAATATAAACTCGGGGGTACGATAATCATTTAAAGATATAGATTCTTTATTTGCACCCATAGGAGGTGACTATTCGGGTACTATTATTACTATTCTTAATTTTTGGAGATTCAGTGCCAAAATTTGAGTTACGTTACTGATGATGTAAGGATATGTCCTTTCCTACAGAGAGCACGGCAAATCGGGAAAAACTGTGTCAAAATAGCTTTGCATTTAGAAACTCAAAATTGAACGATTAAGTTGCTGTTGACTCACTTTACTGATTTTAGAGTACCAAAAAAAGAATAAATAAAATAAATCGAAATAGAGCTTATTTCATCTGTTATTTAGAACTTCTTGTTTCGTACTATGACTAACATTAACAATTTAAAAAAGCTATGTTTTCTTGAGAAATTTCAATCAATTAGTATATTTATTAGTTATTATGTATTTCTTAGAAGCTTATGAAAAAGACTTAAATATTTGTTATTTAGTTCATCAAGTATTTTTAAATGACGGCTGTGATATAGACGATTCCAATCGGGCAGCATTTTGAAAAGGCATTGGCTGCACCTGAAGAAATTCAATAGGAAATGAAAATGGTATTTCTTGTAATTTATTGGCAAATGTTTGTGGAGTTAGTTCAAATGATGTCTCATTATAGGCCACAAGCAGATTATATGGAGTCTTCGATTCATGGAATTTGATCGGAAGGAATGAACTTTCGGCTGTTGATTGTTCGATTAGTCCATCCGGATTCGCATGGTGTTGATCTTTTGCTTCATTATAAGTATGATATTGAGGTTTCCTCGGGAATTCCATTTCCTTGGAAGGGCTGAGTTTATGGTTATAATTATAACTTTCGGATAAATGAACAGGATCGTTAGACGTTTCTTCATAATGTGTATTATACTTTGGTGTAATATTCTGATCAAAATGTTTATAATGTGCTTGTTCATATTTATATGGTTCCTGGGATTTAATATATACTGGTACCTTACGTTCAACCTCTATAGTATATGGTACCGGAATTTTCTTTTCAACAGTTACAGGCACTTTAATTTCAACTGGATAGGGAACTGTTTTTAGTACTGGATACGGTTTGGGCACATGCACAATTTTTTCCATAATTTTCTCAACTACGTAAGGTTTTGGAATATGAACGGGTTTTGGAACTCGAACAATCTTTTCAATAACCTTTTCAACAGGAACATGTATTATTTTTTCAACAGTCACATTTACAATTTTCGGAACTTGAACAATTTTTTCCACTATTTTCTCTATCGGAATATGCACAATTTTTTCTACGGCATACGGTTTAGGTACAGTTTTTATAACTTCTTTAATATGATTATGATGATGGTGGTGATGATGATGTTTTACTTTTATTTTAATCGGCATATTTTCTTTCTTCTCCTCACTGATTTCTACTCCACCAACTACTTCATCATTGTTTTCGTATCGGTTAGACGCCTGGTGATCTGAGTCTTGATCGCTAGGCTCATTTATATGCTCATGAATTTCTTCAAAAGTTTCATATATCCTTACGTCTTTGTTGTTCTTAGGCTTAGTCAGTTGATTTGCAGATTTGGTGAATAGTACATTTTTTGCATGCCGGACTGATTGCCGTTTGTTTTTGGATCTACGTTTTCTGACATCATTGTAGCTGCGATTCAAAATGAATTGTGTTTCCAAATTTTCAATGTTCTGATTATCAGGATAAGTCTGTGAATGCTTCAAATGAGTATTCGTGGTATTTCGAATATTCACGGCATTTTTTTTATTTAGAATGGAGCTTACTTGTGTCTCTCCTGTATGCATAAATGATGAAATTAAAATAATTGAAAATGCACAAGAAATCTGAAATTTAAAAATGTTGTTTACAAGTTTTGCAAATTGATGATTTAATCTTACGCAAATAGTCATCATTAAGCAAAATATAAACTTTTTGCAGTTATACTCTTTTTATTAATTTGTGATGTTGATGCCAGCGATCTTCAGCAGCAATGAATGTTTGAAATATCGGATAAGGCATTTATAGACGCTACCAACTCACATGGCAAAACAGTTTGTACTCAGGTTAACTAACATAAAATAGTTTTTACACTAGTCTTTAATTTTAAAGACTAGCTATAAAAACACTAGTCAACAATTATTTTAAATCAAGCCTGATTAAACTCAAGCTAGCATATCTTATACGCAAAATTTTAAATTATGCCATTACAACTGTACATCACATTACAGAATAAGTAATTAGAATAAGTTGCATAAACATTTATTAAGAGATGTTTTATTTAATTAAGCGAATAAAATTTAGTTAATTCGAATCATAACAAAGCAGCTGGCTGCATTTCGGAGATCGGGGATTTCTGAATTTCCATTTGCTAAAAATCTTCGAAATAGTATAATTGGATTTTGGTTACTAAATTTCATCGTATATGCATTCAATGCTTTCTATTATCACTTTTTTATTTTATAAAGATCAATTTAAACACAATTTCTTATTTTGTATCACAGTGTAAGTAATATGAAAAAAGAAAATGTAGACCAGCTGAACCCTCTATGGTTCAAGTACAATACCAGAAAAGAGAAATACTTTATACGAATGAAAGCACTCGATCGCGTGTCTTATGTCTGTTTAACTCACTGGTAAAAGCATACAGATATACATAGGTTTTAGCTTACAACTTTTAACAAACATATCTACGGTTATTATAAGGAATTGATTTCCGAATACGGTATATTAACACGTACGTATGACTGTGTGTATCAAAGTAATTCGAGGGTAGATTCAGACATTGCGATTATTTTGCAGTAGAAAATTACGACAGCAATTGAATCCTCTATTGTACACGACATTTATTTAGCGTATCTTTCATTAAAAAACTACCCTCGTTTACAATTTAAACGTTACGATTGGTCGCATCTTCCGGATATACACATATCAACACTCAATTAAGACTGTGAAAAGTGAATGGAAGTTATACAATTCTTTCATTAGTTGACTGTCAATGTTTTGTTTCCTTGCTAGGAATATTACGTTCCAAGCGACTAATTATATTCTACCCATAATTTCTTCATACATTGAAACAGTAGACCCAATTAATATATATATTTTTGATCAGATCGACGAGCTTAGTCGATTTGGACTTGTCCGGGAGTCTCTCTGTCCGTTTTCCGTCTATCAACTCTTGAACTTAGAAGTGCTGGAGACTTGTGAATTTCAGTTATTTGATATAGCAAAATATTGCATTTAGTTTCATGTATATTTTATATTTAGTTATGCAAAACCAATGTTTTATTGCAATAGAGCATTATTTTGGGAGTTGAATATCATGGAAGTATTAAACCTTTTTGGGCTCAGTTATCGAAAAAAAGTAAAGTTCATACACGGAGTGGCAATTCACTATTTTAATTGACGATAAAGAAGAGCTAAGTTTTTATCTCGCTGACGTGTCCAGAATACGTATTGCAGATTAACATTAGCGTATGTTCATAGTTTTAGGTCGCTAATAAACTTTGGCGGAGTCCCTTTTAAAAATAATGTTGTCGTCCGTGCCAATAACTGCAGCTAACAAGAAGAAGAAAAATTATACTTTTCCTTCTTCACGTTAGCCTGCCTTAAGCTGGTGCTTCTAGCAGAATCGCTGCAAATCTCTGCCTCCGCATGGATTTACAAACTATTTTGTATTCATCAGTAGAAAAGCCTCACTCACCCAAATCAAGGCAGCTAAAGATGACTTAGTTAGTTTGATTGACAAGCTATAATGACATTTATCTGTGAACCTGATTCGAGAAGAGCTCGAAGAGGAATGAATGGGGCAATCCTATTGTTGACCAAAATATTTGCCATGGCGAGGCCAAATCATCGTTCTACGGACAGTGGTAATTGGGCTGCAGGTGGATCCTATGTAAAACCATGTGCAACTGGATCACGACAGGCCACCAAATCTTGAAAACATTTTAAACTTCATTTTAAGTATCTTAAATGTGTGTAAGTAAATATGTTTGTGACATATGCGAGCAAGTCAATATGATTTCCGCGTTGTTCGTCAACAATTGCAATCAGAAAATTATCGCAATCTATCAAGCCATCAAATTGAATTTAGAAAAGATATGAAGACATGACACAAATTACATGTTTAATGCATATTAAATTCATATATGCTCTTTATTTTCTTAAATTCAGCGCAAAATAGTTTTGTGTAGTATTTATTGTATTTATTAATTATGTGTGATAGTCGGGCACTGCCGACTGGAGAACTTTTATTTATTTTGTTGGTCTAAAAATATTAAACAATTCAACTAAAGCTTGAGATAATGGAGTCCCACGCAGTGACTTTTAGTAATGAAAGTTTGTTTAAATCCAATATAAGTATTAAAGATTTAACTGGAATTTTTTAAAAAGACTTCTTCATACACAACTCATTTATTATTTTGAAAATTTATTGTTGCACAGTTCATTGAACAAAATTGATACAAATTGTATTTTAAATGATTAATCGGTTAAGCTGTAAAGTATTTAGGATCAACTTGTCGCAAGGCAAGTTTTTGATCTATCCATGGTCGTAAATACGAAACCTTTGCATATACACCAGGTATATTCTCTTCACCACAACCTATACCCCACGCAACAATGCCAGCAGATTTAAATCGGTTTGGTTGACCTTTAATTGGGCACACTAAGGGTGAGCCACCATCGCCTTTACAGGTGTCCTTACCCTTTTCTCCTCCAGCACACATAAAGCTATCATGCAATATAAAATGCCTTCCAAGCCGTGTTTCGCGTAAATTGTTTTGGCATTGTACATTTTCAACGACAGGCAAGTCTATTTTTTTCAAAATAACTTGGTATTCGCCCTCCTTTCCAAATTTATTCTTTCCCCAACCCGTTGCGTAACAGCGGTCTAGCTCGAACTCCTCCCCTTTATTCGGTAGGCATATAGGTTGAATGTTCAATTTGAAGCTAAATGGGACTTCCAAGAAAAGTAGGGCAACATCATTATAAAGAGATCCCTTATTAAACTGTTCGTGATATATTATATCCTTCACATAACGATCCTCATGCGGAATTATTTCTACTTTCGTTTGCGTATCCCATTCACCAGCCCGCACTGAAATAAATATAAGATATTAAAATTGGTATAAGCTTAAGCTGTTCAGGTATTCTTACCGATGAGAGATTTTGCATCCTTGTTATGAACACAATGGGCCGCTGTCAGTATAACGTCTGGGGCTATTAAAGCGCCTCCACATTCATATAAGTTAAGTTGAGACTCTTCCCTTAAAATTGCAACCATCCACGGGAACTCTCCGAATTCCGCTTCTTGATCAATTGCTCCCGTTATTTTGAAGCCAATTCCGTTAGGGTTCTGGTATCCACAGCCCCGATCAATAGGTTCGACCGATATATCTGGTTTATCTCTCTAGTTAAAAAAAATATTAAATCAATTAAAAAACTAAACTCAGTTTGTTTTTGTCAGCAATAATAGGCTTTATGTCAAAATACCTTGTTGGGAATTTCGCAACATAGTTCCAAATAATTTGAGCAAGGTCCGTCAATTCGAATGTCTATTATATTTTCTCCACTAGTATTTATCGTATCGTTTGCACATAACCATCGAGGCACACATTCCTTCTGAATACCGCATGACTCATATTTGATTTGTGTAGGGGTCGAAGGTTGTGTAGGGGTCGAAGGCTGTAAAGGAGGTGTTGGTGTTCCTTGTGTGGAACTGTCTGTTTTAAAAATCTCCGAAATAAGATCGTCTAAAGTGGTATTGACGCCCAAACAGAAAGATGCCAAAAGCACTACTAGAAAACACTTAATTATCATCATTGGGGTGCCTAAAAGCAACAACAATGTAAGCATTAGATAAGTAAACATGTAAGAGGTCGGGATTGCCCGACTAGGATATACCCTAAACTCTGCGAAATGCACACACATATATTTCCCTTGTTTCATGATATTTCACAGTGCTATTTCGAAGAGTTTACGGTAAAAATAATTTTATTGTTAAAAAATTATATGTATAATATTCCGATCACCTGACATTCTATTTTAATTTTAAATAATTATTTTTTAAATCTGTTCATACACTGGGTAGATCGTCGAACTCATGTGTAAGTTTGAGTTATTTTTCAGATTCGTATATAGGTTAATTCATTCATTCAAATTGAAAAAAATGTTTTAGACTTAATATTAAACGTATATTAAACACTCATGAATATTAAATCATTAAATAATCGAGGAATCATTTATTATGAATTTTTTGGATTCCTCCTCAATTATATTTCTTCAAATGTGCAGTCGCTATACTCGTACTAATTTTAACGTATTTATGTAAATAGGTTGCTATTAAAATGTAAAAGTCGAAAGTAAAGTTTTTGTATACTACTCTTAACTCGCCGGTTTCCAATGGAAAATACTTTATATATACTGTGCAAATACACTAATTTTTGTGAATGTCTGTTCAATTGAGGGAGAGTATGTATTAAATGTTTTTTTAGTCTTAAAAATTCAGTTAATAACCCAATTTATAGAAAAGTTCCTTATCAATATGAATTGACCTATTGCTCACCTAAGCTCAGCTTTGCTTGAAGTAATAAGAAATAAGTAATGTCGAAGGTAATAAACCACACTTGATAAGGAACCGGTATTGTATTATTCTTCAGAAGATCCCCTTTTACTAACATATGTACATGTACGAATTATCATATGCATATTATATTCTTATATAACCGGGTATTGAATACTTTATGATGATACATACAAGCAATGATTAAATTAATTAAATAATTCCCAATCTATATATATATATATATATAATTATATTATAAAATTGATTTTTAACTGCCAAAAATGTCTCATCGTTGTTATACGTGTGTAAATACAGTTTATACAAACCGGTTTAACTTTCAAGTCCGCTTATACTCAAACTTACATATATTAGTATATATGTAAATGTCTACGGATGTTATAGGTGTACTTATGTATGTATGTTCATACACATGCAACCGCATCTTCGAATGCATGCACACACAGATAAATTTGTGTGTTCCGATGGACATACATAGTTAAGTATGTTAGTGTATAATTTGAATCATTGGATTCTTGTTTACAAACAGGGAGACAATAGTCTACTTGTGTATTTACATACATCCTAACATACATATATACACTTTTAATAGTAAATAGATATGTATATTTAGAGATGTTTATCTCAATTGTTTGAAAATTTTCAATTAAAATTGTAAACAATGAGAGTATAACACGATTGGTTTTTACAGGTTAGTATATTAAACACACTGAGACAAATATAAAAATTCTAAATAGTAAAATACGTACATGTGTATGAATATAGTGTTTATTAAATATATTCTCAGTTAGTTGTGTTACACTCAGAGTTTAAAACGAAACTGAGTCGCTTCTACATATGTATGTTGAAAATGAACTTGAAATATGAGCTTTTGATGACTTGATTGCGATTATCTCCAAAGAAGCTTTAAATTCAGGCAGAGTTCAGCGTGGAGAGACGCTATTTCACCCACGAGCTCTCGAGCGAAGCACTTTTGTATATACATAGATACATATCTACACAGCGCTAAGCATGGCAGCTAAGCGGGCAAACGCAATACCTTAAATTGAACACTTGAAATTATTTTGTGTAGAATTTAAAGAAAAATACAGCGGTTTTAATTTTTTAAATTTATATTAGTATTTACGAAAATAACCTCATGTATGTTTCATAATAAATAAAATATAACACTTTTTTGTAATGACTCCTAATCTATGATACTACAGCAATTGAAAAGTATTACACGCTTGGTTTATATGTAAGATAGTAAAATTCAGTATTATTTCTATACCCTTCAAATTTTGAAAATGGGACATGGGACTTGAAATTTTACACTTGGTCTTCCTTTAGCAAGCGCAGATCGAGTTTGTTTCAAACAATCGATAACTTGAACATGCATTTACACAAAAATATCTAACTTCATTTACTTAATCATGTTTATTTTAAACAATTTTGGTATATATTTAAAGTAAGCTCCAAATATAATAAAAGCGTTTAAATTGATATCCTGTTGAAAGTATTGCTACCACTCTATTTTTTTTTAATTTACTAAAATTTAATAAGTCCGTTAAGTAACGCAAAAGTTATTGAAGCAAGTCTTTTTAAGCATAAATTACATTGCTCTGCCACATATACACTTAAATGATATTAAGATTGAGTTGTACGTGGTTTGGGATTTTTCATTTCCCTAATAAATGTTCAAGTGACAGGGTATTAGAAGCGGTACAGTGACTTAGGTTTGAGTCGTGGCGAAAGCAAATATTTATTGAATAGTCGAGATGCGAGCTCATATCTTTTTTTGAATTTGCAATTTTAGTACTTTTATTAAGACACGCTTCCAATGCTATAGACACTATATCATTCTAAACAAAAAACTCGATAGACGTATTGCACACCTGTTCATCCCACAGTTCCTCCCTTTACAAAGAGGCTGATATTTATATTTGCATTATTATATTTTAAGTGCTCAAATTCTCAAACGATTGTAGTTATCTCAATCGATGAGCTCATACAGGAGAAAGGCCTTATCGGTCGGTTACTCCGTTTGCCTTTTTCAAACACTAGAATAGTATCATATTTATATATATATGGCATTAGAAGTACGATGGCTTCTAATCATAAATAATTTTCTAGGAGAGACGTATTTAGATACGTCTATTAGCAGTGTCCTATTAGCAGTTTTTCGAAACACTAGGGCCCATGCAGAAAGGCAGGTGGACTGCAATGAGGTCTGAGAGCATATCGGGTAGACAGCAAGGAAGACAATTCATAAATACAATTATTGAATTCGTAAACAAGTGCCGTATTTTAAGAATAACATTATTGGACACACAATAAAGATATCAAACCAAATGCTTAAAATTATATCTATGTCTAGATGAGATTTAAGGGTCTTGGTGCAATGGCAGAATATAGATATAATATTATTTATTTCTCCACATGTCACTCTGAATCGTAGGAATGACTAGGTAAGTACGTTTCCCACTTTATCAATCTTGTTAGAGTATTTTTAGAGTTAGAGTTTCTAACCATTATTTGAACCATCAATAAAAAAGTCTTCACAATCTCTGTAGTCTTTAAATGAAATGCTTAACTTGCATGTTATTTTTTAAAATCGAATGAAAATATCGATATTTATCGATCATAAGGAAATGTTGATTTATCTAAATGTATCAAATTATAATTATAATATAATTATAATATAATTCATAATGCATCAGGGGTTTCAAATATCGCTGCATTAGCTGCAATTTGTATACAGAAACTTATATATATATATATATGAATATATATATATATATATATATGATTAATTGGAATATTTGCTGAATTGAATTGAACATGAAATTTCGTGACTTATGCTTTAACGGTGAATAGAAATTGGAGGAGTATATCTGAATCGGAAGGTAACGTCTAAAGCACTCATCCATGTTTTATTACACAAATGTTTGGGTTAGCCTTAAGCAAATAAGTAAATGTGGTCTTATCGAAACTGTTCGACTAGCAGATACCCTAAACCCTGCCAGGAGCTGATAATCCAATTA
The DNA here is from genome assembly GCF_003285905.1 of Drosophila hydei. NCBI lineage: Eukaryota > Metazoa > Arthropoda > Insecta > Diptera > Drosophilidae > Drosophila > Drosophila hydei. The sequence goes on from NW_022045678.1 coordinate 6,879,048, forward strand.
TATTATGCTTTTTTTATACATACATAGCAAACAATATATGCATTCGAAAGTATACTAATAACTGCTTTAAGTTTTCTGGGCATTATGGTATTCAGATGCTTGTATTTGACAAAGCAGATGCCTCTAGTAAGGACGTTTTTAATAAAAAGGGAAAAATTTGAAATATACAATGTTTGGTATTAATTACGCAGTAAATCTGAAAATGTACAGTATTCAAGCTACGCTTAAAAACAAAGTCAAATGTTCAATTTGTACCGATAATTAGAAGAAAGGATGAGCTATCGAAAAATATAATAATTATAAACATACATACATAAACATACATAAACATACATAAACATAGAGCATACATTTCAAAGTACAAGTACATTACAAAGTACAAGACGACGGACATCGACTTAGCTCGTCGCATTAATCAAATACATATATTTTATGGGGTCTGCCACACCGTCTCCCGTCCACTTCTTATTCTCATTGTCAACGTTCAGGTTCAGGGCATAAAAAGTTAAGCATATGGAGGAAAGTATGGTGTTCAACAAGGATGAGTGTTTAGGTCGGGAATCTATACAATACAGTACAGTACAGTGCTGGACAATGCAATATTAAAATACAGTACAATGCTAAATTTACCGTATGCTGATCAAGAACTTTGTAAGGTCGAACATCTCCACTTATCCCTTGTACATTCGTTTTAACATAAGCAATATACCCTAAATTTTCATATATAAAAACAAACACTTTTCTATTTTCCGACCACAACTTTTGTATCGGATGGGCCCCGTTTTTTCAAGTGCGGTAAGATAAACTACGAAATAATTATAAGCGCTCTTCCATGTGTGAGTCTGTGTGAAACATACCAGACTGTTTGCTGCTGAATTTAATAATACATCGTGTGTATGTTATGGTTATGTTCGATTACCTCAAGACATTCAGTAAGTAGAGTATAATGTTGGGTATAACTTGGTCTAATGGAAGGAGATTAGAGGTAGTAGAGGATGTAGAGCTCGACATTTGAGTAAATCTAGCAACGTCTATAAAATAAAAGACAGCTTTTAAGATATTTTAAACAGATATAATCAGCAGGATTTAAAAGTCGAACTATATAAATTATTCATTTTATTTTATTTACTATTTTTACAGTTTCAATTAATTATTTGAATTATTTTCACATTACAATATCATTGTGAAATGTGCTAATGTTATATAATCTGCTTAACTATAGGCAGAACCGAGTGAATTATGAGTTATCGTTTGGAAAACGTTTTTTTGGCAAAGTAAACGCAATGAATAAATATCGAAAAATAATTGCTTATATGCACAAACCATGTCTCAATAAAATACAAGCAATTTAATACATTATTACATTTCCTTATCACAGCTGTGTTATATTTTCACCATGCTTTCGTATTGGCTAAGGGGAAAAAGAACTGAATTCATCCCATTGGCTAACAATTGGGGGTGTTTTCTGTGTGTTGGTGTGGTTAATAGTCGTATATCTTGAGAGTCTCTGTTTGGAAAATATGCTTCAAATGTATTTAGTTATTTCTGTGTCGGTAATCGAAATATACCAAATGAATGCGAAGTCCGTTAACTCCCAGTCGGTGTAATTGTTAAATAAATAAGCAAAAAATACTTTAAATTTAGTGAGTGAAATGTCGAAATATGTTAGCACTGTGTGTCGTGAATCGCCTTCCTTCTATTACAACGGTGACTACAATAACTCGCCTATATCGGATTTAAATGCGTTTGATTGTATGTATTTAAGAACAAATCGATCAAAAGAACAAATATTTACATTAAAATATTTACATAAAATTCTTTTCCTCAAATTAGAGAAATTGTTAAAAATTTAAGCACAAATTTCAAAGAAGTATTTACACAATAATTGAAATCAATTGCTTGATCATATTTAAACCGACTTTTAAAGTTCTTCATTAACAAAAAAGTTATTAATTAATTAATAAGTTGCACAACACAACTCATCTCAACACCACAGAACACAATTGAATCGCAATTGCGATTATTCGAATAGACAAGAATGCTCGCATTTGAATGTATGCGTGCACATGTATAGGGGGAATGCGTGTGCTTGGCACAGCTTGCCAAATGCTTTTGCCAAACCAAACCTTTGAAATTAAATTTTTACCATATGATATACAAATTCTTTCGGAATATATATAATATATGTGAACATGAACTTTAATCTCAAGAATTTGGGTTCCTTTGGAGCCGGTAAATGAAAATAGGAATATCAAGTTACAAAAATTATATGTAACTGTACAGTTTTGAAAGTGATAGCTTATTAAGTATAATCTATAAATTGTGTTATTGTGCTAGTGTGCTTCGAATTTAGTCTAAAAACTCCATCTAAACTCAATCGCCAATAGATTAAAACAAAACTAAACTTTCGTATTACGTACTCTAACATCCATACATAATCTAAGAGTCTTTGAAACTTAACTTCACGGTAAAATTTTCCAAGGCTTAAAAAGGACGTGAATATATATCATATAATTTTTTGTCAATTATATGCAAAAAATAAATCCAAATTATAAAAATCTTAGAATATATTCTTTAATTGTTGTTTAGGCTTCATTAACAATAAAATATAAATTATTTTTTAACTTGCCACACCCCACGCATGGACGTTTTTAAAAATATTAATATTATTCAAAAGTGGCGAAATACATTTTTTTTATAAGAACGATGAATGTTCGCAAAACCCATACACTCTTTTGAACTCGTAGGCAACAATTATCTATCCGTCCGCCGCCCTTTTTTCTAATGTCTAATTAGATTTTTTTTTGTATATGGGAGCACACCCATTCAGGGCAAAAGAGTATTCACTACTTTGGTATATCTTACAGTTTTAAAATTGAAGTATGGTAGAGTATATGTAGAGCTTCTGACATTATTATTATAAGCTGAAATAATAATATTATTGTATTAAATACACTTACGATAGTTATTAATATATGTTTTTTTAGATTCAAACATAAAAGGTGCCGGCGAAATCTATTCATCTACCAATCATCTCAGTTTTATTCCACATCCCACGGTTCGAACTATTAAGAAGAGAAATACAGCTAATAAAAAAGAACGCAGGAGAACCCAAAGTATCAATAATGCATTCTCATGCCTGCGTGAGAGAATACCAAACGTTCCTTCAGATACTAAGTTATCTAAGGTAAATATATTTTTATTGATTCGATTAACTCTTATCCAAACTGTTGTCTTATTTGATTCTTGAAATACCTATAAATCAATTAGGGCCTTTGCAGTGATCAATAGCAAAGCTTAAAAATATTGATTCTAAAGCTGTAATTCTTTTAAAATTTGTATATATTTCTATAAAAATATGTGTAATGGCTTTGTATCAGGCTAAAGAGCAGTGGAAGAAATATAGATAGGTAAACATAATCTTCATCAGAGCGACGGCAGGAGTCGGTCTAGCCATGTCCGTCTTTATGTATTAACGTACCGAAATTTTAAATACGCAGAACAAGATTTATTATTATCACTTTATTATTATCAATGTCACTCTTTATACGTAAATTTATGACAACAAAATATAGAAGCATCCAATTTACTGTGGGGCTTTCTATAATGAATACACAGATTATGTATATTATGGACTTTGGATTTTGGATGTTGGGACATGCTTTGTTTGCTACGTATGTAGAAAAGAAGCGTACAGTGAATATCAGATCTTCGCAGGATTCAGGGTATCTGTTAGTGGAGTTATAGACACTTACTTGCTTTTTGCTTAAGTGGTGCCGCAAAAACCAATTTAAACTGTTCACCTACTACCTTCAACACCAATGTTCCAGTATTATGCGAGTAAAACTTTTACAAGAATAGACTGCTGAAATAAAATTAATCTTTTTTCCAAGATATCTGATAGATTTGCTAAATAATCGGCTTAAGACGACTAAATCTAAATTTTAATGGAGCTCTTCGGTAGCTCCGAAGAAGGGAATTTTAAAGAATTTGAGTGCTGAAGATAAAATACTTAATTCACTCACTTAGCCATGCTTGTATAATATCTATTAATACGATATGGATATTTATTGTGCTTATATTTTTCATGGAATTAGAATGGGTTTGCTGTGCATACAAAATTTTATATCATACAACATTTTTATTGAACTTTGAATGTGCTTCTTTAATTAGATAAGCCCGGCAAAAAATATTAAATTGAAAAAATCATCTGAGTGCACAAAGTAATGTCTATTTAATTTTTTCGGAACTATCCTTACATATATAAAAGTTTTATGTGTCAGGAAAGTTATATATGTACTCACAGTCACCCTAAATTGAAATTGAACCATATTGACAAACTATAGAATCTCGAGACACCTGACCATTTTGATCATCGCATACCTTGCACACACAAATGCAGGTGCGTGTGTGCAGTCCACAAAATCGAAGAGATTCAAATTGTAAGTCTTTACAATTTAAACAGGCATTTCGAGTTTCGCACATAAGCGCGTAAATGATCATATATGTGATCAAGCTACTGGAAGTATGTGTTCAGCAACGCTTTCATATCCTTCCCACGAATAGTAATGAAAATGCTACAATGTTGCATAAGCATGGCAAACCCTTTCATGTATTTTCTATTCTCTTCTCTCAGAAGGGTAAAATAGGACCTGCTCGTGAAAATTCATTGTCAATTTTATGCGCTGCTTCTTGTGCATATATTTATATATTTGAGAGAGTAGAGAGCAGAAACTCAACCAAATACGAAGGTGACAATTATCTAATAATTCTATTGTATGCGTCAAAATACTTTGTATCAGATATCGCATCTATATGTTGAATGGATAGTGGTACAGTACACATTAAAATGTATTTAGAATTTTTAAGTCTGTTCATACGGGAGGACAGACGGACGAACGGACGAACGAACGAACGTATATATAATTTCTGGGTATGCCCTGAACTCACAATTTCAAGGTGTTAACGGTATAAATATAGAGTTATGAACTACATATATAAATGTAATTTATTTAATTAAATATTTTCAGATAAAAACATTAAAGTTGGCAATATTGTACATAAACTATTTAGTTGGCGTTATAGATGGAGATCAAGATCCCAAGAGCGGATTCCAGGCAGAGCTGAAGCTTCCAAGCCGCAAAATCTATATAGATAGGAAAGCAAATGAGGTATGTATTTTTCAAATTGTGCGTGTACGTTATGCGCAAGTATATAAAAACGATTTGAGCAGCTCAATTTATTAAGACAACATTTCCAATTAGATTTTTATATATTTCTACTTTTATATTTCTATGTATATATTAAAGAAAGCGTTCAATGTTTGGTTCATCTCAAGTCGACTTGACTTGACTAGAGTATTTTTACTTGGTTTCTTCTAATCTTTCTCAAGAATCTCGTTCATATCGGCGTCTTCTGCTTACTAAGTGTACATTTTTGATTATTTGCTTATATGTTTACAGTTTCTTTTGTTGGCCGCTATTATTTGGAGACAATTTAAGTCCTCAAGCTGTGAAAAATATAATTCTTTCCAACTTCCCACGCCCGACAGGGCTGTCTTCCTTCGTGAATGAGTATAAAAATTCTAAATATGTGCAGCGTATGTTACAAAAGAAAATCTAAAAAGCAATTTAAATGACCTCAGTGTTTATTGTCCGATTCTATGGACATGACTATGATACAGAAATTGGCATGTGACATATGCTAATGCCCCACAAGCAAACCCAAAGCTTTATCGATTTCGCAAGTAATGCTGAAGGTATCCAAAAAGCGGAATACTTCATATTTCTGTAAATATTCATTTAAATTAATTAGTTGCTATTGGAATAGGTCACTGCACCACAACCAATTTTAATTCTACTTATTGGTGTTATAAATAAAGCATTCAAAATGACATTTTCATATATATATATACAGAATTAAATATTGTCTTAGCAGTTCACCTTTTTGGAACTCTAGGTTTAAAAATAATTAAGCCCGGTTTTATCATATTTTTACAGAATATACAAATTTTTCTTTGTCTTAATGAATTAAAATTGTCTGCCACCCAACTATGATAACTTCAGCAAGAGTATAAACATCCAACCCTGTTTATTTCCGCCCTTTATGTTTTTTGTTTCCTTACGAAATAATTTTCACATGGCCCAATTACATTAAGTGTATATTTCTATATACACAGATGTATGAATGCATTATGTGCACATAAACATACAGAAATAAATGCTTTCGGATGGAGGGTGCGAGGTGGAATTACAAGATTCGTCAATTAAAGAGTCAAGTGTCTGCTATACTTCTAAGTACATTTACGCTGATACGTACATACATATACTTGTATGTAAGTATATATTTACATTGAATACAATAGTTTAGATTATAAACATATGGTATGTATGTATTATGTGTAATCAAAACTCATTTTTGATTGAATAACTTTATTATATCCATATTATATTTTACGTAATTACACTTGTCTACGAAATAAAAGGAGAAAATTGTCTTTGTGCTTACAGTTTTACTTTTTTGTAATATCTACTATCATTATTCAGGCGTAAACGCTATTATTGATATGAGACAATTGGGAGCACTTCATTATCATCCTACAGTTTTAGGATGCACAGTTTCAGATGCACTCTGTGGACCATACAGATTGACCATATTATTTCGAGTCCATTTTGTCCATTACAGTAATACCTTTGAGTTAATATAATATTAATATCCTTTCCAAAAATAATTTTACCGGCTTAAGAAAACACCCTCTTCACTTATATAAATTTCAAATTAGTTGAACTAATTTTTGTTATCGCCAAGTAATAAAAGAGATTTTGTGAAAGAAAGGCATGAGTAGGACAGGGCCGGGAATAAAGTAATTAAAACAAAGTATTTACATACATTTTTGGGTCAATACATATATCATTTCTCAGTCGATTTGTGTGTCCATCTGTCCATCCAATTTTTTTCAATAAACCCAAATGTATTTTTTCCCTTCGAAAATCATATTATTATTTGATATTTACTAATCACTAAAACTAACAAAAAGCTAAGGTTACTTACCATTCCAGAAGCTGTTATTTTTTTATAACCTGAATACATTGAAAATGGGAAATCAGGGTATAATATCAGCTTGGGTCAATCAAGAATTATTTTATTTGTATTGTTTTTGATCAAAAAATGATTGAAATACAGTTGTTAAATTATATTTCTTACGTTTTTGGAGCTAGAGAATCCAACATTTTTTGATTTATTTTTCTGTATATTTTATTGAGTTACGATTTTTGTTATATTTTGGATAGCAGCTCAAAATGTAGCCAAATTATGTAAATTAAAACTTAGTACCAAATATAGCCAATATGCGACTGAAAATTTGGAATCCATTTAGTAAAATAGAACACTTGACCAATTAGCATAAGCCGTGGCAAGCGGCGCCAAGCGTACGCATTTTTCTCTCGTTAAGTTAAGATTTGCCAGTATTCGGTCTTGTAGTGAAAGGGCGGTGTTGCGAGATGTGGGGCTCGTTATCGAGTCGTTCTATGGTCAACGCCTGGCTGCGTTGGGATTTGTTTTGTTTGTTGTTTATGTAATATGAAGTAGCAGTTTTGGTTCGAGTGCTTGTGTCTTATTGTCAGCTTTTCTTCTTCTTTTTTATAATAGGTTTCAGAATTAAAAAAAAAATTAAAAATGCTGATCAGATGGAGTATTTCCGACTAAAGAGAAAAAACTTTAAATACAACTTTTTTTCGTATTTTCAGAATGATTGCATATCAGCAAAGGGTCGTACAGGATGGCCTCAAGATGTATGGGCATCAGAACTTATTCCTGAACACAATTGACTAAATAAGCAGCTCAACAACATTACGCAACCAAAAATCCCAATATACTTTTCCGAAAACTGTAGATCAACCAAAAACAGATCTGAATGTGGAATTGTCAACTGAGTGTAAAACACGCTATCGAACTTTCATAAAATAGCTAATGATTTGAAAATATATATTTTTGTTAAACATACTCATAATCAAAGCAAATCTTAAATTTTCAATCACTATGTTATCTCACTTTATTTAATATTGATTAAAATATTTTGGTGTGTTGTTTTCATCATCTTAGTAAGTGGATGTAGGCAGCTTTCCTTGCTCTAAAATGATCAAAGATCAAAAATGAGAAAAGATTTGTTGTTCGCGTATATGATGGGTTTAGGAAATTTAGGAGATATTGATTGAAAATGAAGCTAAGCGATTTGGTAAGTGTAATGGGTACGACCTCTTCAGCCTATTACGTCTTCTTCTGTTGCGGAGTCTTTTGGCAAGTATACTAGAGGTAGAGTACAGCTTGTAAGGATATGTTGCAGATGCTAATATTTTTTGTGAATTTAAAACTCAGCACCGCTGCCACGGCGAAGGAAACCAGCCTGTGTTTTACGTATTTTGTTTAGATTACATAAAATGTCACAAAAATATATCATAAAAAGGTTGTGATTTATGACGTGTAAAGAGTTTCGCAATCTTTGGAGTATCTTTCAGGTAGTTTTCCAAATTAAGGTCGGAAGCTGAGATTTTTCCGTGTTTGTGTTTTTATATGTGGGCTACCAAGGTATCTAAGGCGTATAGCAGCATTGTTTATTGATGTTATTACTAGAGTGACATTAAGTGTTAGCATTTTAAGTATGCTTTTGTCGATCAAAGCCGGAGATTTTTCCACTTTTAAGTGAACCGCCTACGTGGATGACCATTTAAATTGTGATTTAAAAATTTGAGATCATTTGAAAGAGAGTATTTACTGTTGCAGATATTCATTTTTTACGTTTTCAGAGTGCATATTAAGTATTCCCGTCTTCAGATATTTGCTTAAATGACCTATTGTGTTCGACTAATTCATTTTGTTGTCAGGAGTTGTGGCATCGTTGCGGGCAGATAGGAGCAGCACCGCTTTTATTTTTATACCGATTGAAAATGAGAAATCAGTGTATAATGGTTTTGTGCAAATGTATGTAACAGGCAAAAGGAGGCAGACCCCATAAAGTATATATATTCTTGATCAGGACGACAAGCCGAGTCGATTGAGCTCTGTCCGTCCTATCTGTCCGTCCGTCTATCCGTTTGTGTGAACGCGTCGATGTCAGCTTCTATAAGAGCTAGAGACTTGAAAGTCAGTGTATATCACGCGCATATCAAGTTTGTTTCAAATATTCGATAACCATTCGCATTTAAAAACATGATTGAAATGCAGCTAATAAATTAAATCGCAGGCGTCTAAAGAGCTAGAGCCTATTTAGTTTTATGTATATTAAATGCATTTTTATTTGTGAACGCGTCGATGTCAGCTTCTATAAGAGCTAGAGACTTGAAAGTTAGTGTATATCACGCGCATATCAAGTTTGTTTCAAATATTCGATAACCATTCGCATTTAAAAACATGATTGAAATGCAGCTAATAAATTAAATCGCAGGCGTCTAAAGAGCTAGAGCCTATTTAGTTTTATGTATATTAAATGCATTTTTATTTATATTGGTTATTGGATAATTTAAGTTTAGTTAAAACTAGGGCCATTATGTGAAGGCGTTTACATTTGCGTTTGCTGAAAATTTCATTAAAATCCATTAAGTAAAACAGAAGTTAATAAACAAAAATTTTGGCCAATTGGCAAAAGCACATGTCATCAGCGCCACGCGCTCGCATTTTTCCTATGCGTGTGCACACATACATTCAAATGCGTGTATTCTTTTCTATTCGAAGAATCGTAATTGCGATTGAATACTGCTTGAATTATCAGCTGCTACTCAACTTCAAATTTGCAACTCTTCGGTGCAGTAGCTGCGTTGGTAAAGGCGGCACTCGTAAGCGGTTAATCCCTGGGTTCGAAACTCGCACCGATGAGACATTTTTTTTTGTTTTATTTATTTTTTTAATTATGAAGTGGCGGTGTTGGTAGAGTTCGTGCGCGTTGCGTAAAAATAGTGGGTTCGAATCCTGGTATCGTACTGTCGATACAAACTACGGGGATCAGGGTATCTATTAGTCGGGCATCCCGACTAGAGCTTTCTTATTTGTTTATACTGTAATTTCGATGGCTTCATCAACTTTATTGTAAATGGAAATGCTTGTTATATTAGGGATAGTGGATAGTTCAGTGGATAATGAATAGTTTATTTAAAACTGTATCCAAATTATTTGCGAGGGAGAGTATTGAGTATTAATTAGCGAGTCTTGGTGCCAATAATGTTAGCGTGGCTATAAGGTGTAGATGATCGAAAGAAAAATTCATTGTATTCATGGACAGACTGTAAGTTGTCTGAAATACTTTCGAATATAAAGAAGTAGGTACGACGGAATGCCGTATCTGTTGTAGTGGTAATATGCAGGCCTTCTCTTGAAGGATTGTACGGTTGATTCCATGTTGGAGCAGTGGAATGTATGCAGAGAAATTATTAATCTCTCCCACTGTAGTTTTGAACATAAGGAAAGTTGCTTAAATAATGTTGTTGGGTCTAAGGGGTGAGCCGCCTGGTAGGAATCCTATTCTAATCCTACTTATACTGTGCGCTGTTCAACAATGGTGATATTTACTGTTTTTTTTTCAGTAGTCCACTGAATTGTTGTAAACTTCGGCGTTACTAGATATATGTGGATCATGGTGGGATTGCGTTTCATATAGTTTCTGACTTGTTTGCCTATATTTGTAAGCGTAACTAAATTTCTTACTGCTGCAGACGTGATGTATCATTGTATATTGTGTGAAAGGTGATGATGATTATTTTTCGGAAGGTCCGATAATTTGTTTACACCAGTTGTACGATGTTTCATTCTCTTGAGATAAATACGACAGCCTCTGTACGATGCGCCGTGAGTGCCTTTACATGCATCAGAGTCAACTCCGGTGGCGGAATGAGATGAATCCAAGGATAAAGACTTAGAGAAGAATTAAAATTTGGGATTGTATATTTTGAAGTCATCGTATCCGTAATTTTTTAACGCTTTGAATATTCGTCTCTTGGTGTTAACCAAGTATTTCACAGCAATTCGGTGTGTAAGATGCTCCGAAAGACAGATCTTCAGTTCAGATGGTGATTATGCCATGTTTGAAGGAGTTTTTATGAGCTATTAGTTCGGCGGGATAATCAGTATCGTGGTCGCCGGCTGCCGCAGTTGCTAATGTTGTTATTTTCGTCGTCTAGAAAGGCGAAAGTTTATATTGGTTTGAGAATTTATAGCAGTCCAAGGAGCAATCGGATCTGTTCTATAGTAAGCGCGTAAGAGAAATGAAATTACCGCTCTTACAAATCCAAATTTACATGCCGTACTTATTATCCATTAGTTGGGATAATTATTACGGCATATATCGCGAAGAATTGCAATAATTCATTTTCGAATCACTTCATTACATGAATCTCGAGCATTAATCAATCAAACCTGTTGAAGTATAGTGAACAATAGAAGTGTTTAAATAAAGCATATGTAAATAAAGCATATTGGAAGTAATAGGGGAAACTTGGCATTTTGTTCCAAATTCTCAGTCGGTAATCGACCTTCCTCCTCGTAATATCTCTAACAAACGACTGCCATGCTTATGTGAATGTAGGAATGGTGTCAAGTTTTGATACCTTGGTCTTAATACTATTGTTTTTTCATAATAATATTATTCCTTGCTACTCATAATTAGACCATTTATGAGAAAAAATCCAAACACCGAAAAATTTCCAGTAAAACGCGATAAGCACAATTCCTCAATGCTGTCTTCTTGTCAGCAAATTATCAACGGAAAAATCAGGAAAAATCGGAACCAATTATTGTAGAAGTGGCGTGGTGTCTTTTTTTAGTTTGCTAGAATTGCCTCGATTCACAAAAATCCCCTAGCGATAGTCAAGACAGTATGTTTAAACATATATTTCTAGCTGTGTTTAAGCGCACTCTCTATATAGTGATCTAAAATTTCCGATTGGCTCTACGGATATCGTTTAAGCTTGCAAAGATTTCTTAATACGGGCTATGTCGTCATCGCCTCTACCAACACCGCCACTTTACGGCTCTGCATTGCAGCTGATTTCTTAATTATAACCCATCGAAAATCAAGTCTCTATAAATAATAACATCGTTTTCCTTTCTCATTAGCTTGAAAGACAGCATATAGCGCAAATAAAAACACCTAGCTCACGTAATAGATGCGCCTTATTCTCAAAACATAGGCTACCTGCTTCTTCTTCTGATTTCTCTAAGCTCCTCGAAAATATCACTAATTGCTTCGTCATTATATGCCTTGAGTGGCGCTGTGCCTACCCAAGGAAATAGAGGTATTATTTTTAATATTAAAGTTCAGAACTAACTTCTTAAAGTTGAGAAATAATTTATAAGTTCTACAACATCTCCATCTGATCTAACTGATCTGATCTATCGAATCTTACATGACATTAAGATAATCTCTTGTTAAATTGTTGCAATTTATAAGATCATGTTCACGGGATTTTTTTTGCTGCAGTGCATGTGGTGTCGGCATTTGATTTTTTTGTGAGCCTGAGCCACGTAAATAAAAACACCAGAAGTCAACACAATAGCCATCACCGCATTGAGCTAAGGCTTTTCATCTATAGCTTTATTTAATGCTAATGTATATAACCGATTTGATGTTGGAACACTAAATGGAAGGTGGGGCGAGGCCCTTGCTTTTCCGTCAACTGGTTAGTCAATATTGAAGCTGCTGACTTTTTACTGAAATCTGCTTCGACTTTTTTTATTGGTGCTTTGTTGACCGAGAATAAAATATGGCTTGTAGTGAACTCTGCTGTTTACGATTTAAATTTTTGTTATTGTTGATATCTTGCCTAGATAGTATGCGATGTACAATGAAATGTTGTAAATGCGTTCCGATATTATACTGTAGTCCAGCAGCGCAAGCTCATCGGGTAGTTTGTGATAGAGATGATTTCCTTATGTCGGGGCTTAACATTCCCCCCTTTCAATTACTGGCATTATGGCTCTGCGAGATAATGTCAATAAGTAGCCTTTATTACTCAATTATTACTCAATAAGTAATTCGTACAAGATTGAACTTAAATCTAAAAGCCAAAGTGTCTGGAAGCTAGTTCTTACAGACAGAGAGTACAACATCACGTTCGCTTCTTTGGATGAGTATGATGAGTGCACCGAACAAAAACTGAGTTCAATTCTTATAGCTCAACATGTCTTGAGTGATCCCCGTAGTCTCTATCCTTTCTTGCGGCCCGCGGAGTATTGATGATTTGATGGGTCAGAAAAAGAGAATCCGCAATACCCGGAATCCTATTTAGGGCTTCCTGTTGTTTGATTTATCAACGCCATTGATCATAGTCTTACACTCAAAGGTAAAAATAAAAATAAAAATTTGTGCATAGATGATTGCATAACAGTTGGGCACTTCCAGAATTAGGTTGTTGCATTCAGCTACTATGTCATCTTGGAGAATTTCATGTCTATGTGATGCCGGCAAGATGTTAATCTTTTTGCAGACAAGCTTAATCTTTTGATAACTAATTATAATATAAACAATACTGTTGTATTGGAGGACCTTAACAGATGAGGCCTCCAATAGGTTAACTATGTGTATCTCTGTGGGATGTTCAGATAATACGATGTGATCCAATATGATAGGATTTATATGTATATATATATATATATATATATATATATATATATATATATATATATATATATATATATATATATATATATATATATATATATATATATATATATATATATTTATATATTAGACTTGGCACGTCTAACTGTGAGGATCCGATTCTGATATAATAGCGTTTCATAGAGATGTTGAATGGCTACATAATCATTTTTTATTGCTTTTAATTTTTTGTTTAGGGCATCCGTAAGCAGGTCTACTTGCTTCTGGGAATTTCATATTTATTACTACCTGCCGATTATTGGACACGATCAGTTTTTATTCTGTCATCCTTATCATTATTCTGCGTGCGCAGAAAATCTAAGCTACTGGCAATTCTATGGTGTACCCTTAAAACGGGCAATGGTGGAGTTTAAATTCAAGTCTAGTAATTTGCGCATGTGATATTGTGGAAAAGTTTTAAACAATCTACTTGGATGATGGCAGCGTCGAATATTATGTCAATGTTTAAGGGATTAACGTTCTACGTAGAAAGAGCATCCGCAACAGGGTTATCTTTTCCTGGCTTATAGTGAACCTTTGCGTTGTGGTCATCTATGTGTGCCTTCCACTTTATTATGTTTGAATTTGGATTACTGTCCGAAACCGAAAATGTTAGTGGTTGATGGTCTGTATAGTTGTGAATGTCTCTATAGCCGTACAGGTAATGCTGTAGCTTGCCCAGGGCCTTGACTATGGCCAATAGTTCTCTTTCGGTGATAGCAAAGTAGGCCTCTCAATTCTCTAGACTTCTGGATATCAAGGCAATGGGCAATCTTGCGATAGAGCTGCACCAATGCCAAACGCCGAAGCGTTTGTTAGATTGAAAAGCTTTCGAAAATCAGGATAGCTTAGCATTACAACGCAGTAAATTCGAACATAGTTTGTGGTTCAGGGTATTTCTACATGGCTTTTACCTTTTCATGATCTGTTTCTGCGCATCCCTTGGTTATACCGAAACCAAAGTACACTTTCTTTGAAAAACTGAGTTTTTTTCTTAAGACTTGCATATCCTTTTTGGAACCCAGTCTATGTGCCTATGATTAAATATTATTATGTCATCAATATAAACAAAGCACATTTTACCGATTTGTTCGCGTAAGATGTAATCGATTGCTCTTTGGAATATGTTTCCTGCATACTTCAATCCGAACGGCAACCGGCAAAATTCATACTTTCCTCCATTTACGGAGAGGAACGTTTTTACATGTATGTCCTATTCGACAAGAAAGATTTGGTGGTAACCAGATAAAGTCTGGTCTGGTGTTGTAAAATAGCCAAGGATGACCAATATCATAGATATGTTTTGCATTTGGTATTTAAAGGAGACAGTAGGTTCATTTAGATTTCTGCAGTCTATGATGAGACGTTTCTTTGTGTTTCCGTCCTCGACTTATCCCTTTTTGTCAACAACCCAGGTTGAATTGTTATACGGGGATTGTGAAGGCCTTATTATATTATTCTGAAGAAATTCTTTGATTTTGTCTTTCACGAAATCGGCAACACCCATAGGATGTGGGTATAACCTATAATAGATTAGGTTGATTATGGACCGAAAACATTTTGTTCCTATTCACGATCATAGTTTTGAAATCGGTAGGCTGGAGTGTTCCCTAAAAATTGTAACGGGCTATCATACAGCCACTCACATTCGTCGTCAATCTCCGCACTTTGTTCTTGAGCTATCTTATCGTATTCACCCCCTTCGGTGGGCTCCTTTTGGACAGTATTAATCACTCGCTGCCGCCTCTAACCTGAGACCCATTCGGATGAATTTTGCCTTTTTGCCTAATTCGTTTTGAACCCGCTCGTTACTGACCTTATTGTAGTCAGTTTGCTGCCTCAACTTTCATGGGCTCTGATGATGATGGCAGGTGTTTGATTCTTCTTCGCATTGGCTATGCATGTTGCTGTGTTGTTGTCCCTGTTTTTTTATAATAGGGATTCTTTTTTGCATTTTTGGAGATTGGCTCTCTTGTTAGTGTTTTTGATTTCAATCAGCTTTATAATGGTCCTTTTCTTCCTTCGCCTTAGAATAGGATACTGAGAAAACGCGTCTCTCTAGGATGGCCTCTGTGTCTCTGGGTAAAGCCAGTGCAGACGGCAAATCTTTTGGATGAGCTGGAAGAACTACAGATCTCAACCCTTTTCTAAGGCCTGTAACAAAGGCGTGCAACACATCTTCTCTAACCTCCTCACTCAATGAGGCAACCCTATCTACGTCGTACAATAATACGACTTTATTGCTGACCAGTATAAGGTTTCGCTGGAGGCTCTCATAGATAAGCGAGCCATTGTTTTGCTCAAATGTCTCTATGTCCTGTCTTAGGATCCGTAGAAGTGTTCTATCCGCGTGTGTGTCGTCTAATGCAGCTATCAGTCAAAGTTTAACTATATCTGATTAGCCACCAATAGTGACTTTGCGGAAGCCCTATTTTATTTCTTAGTGCCACTATCGCCTGGTAGTGGGCAAAGCTACCGTCTTACGACCTGAAAAGCTTGTACGCTTATTGTGCTGCCTCTATCTATCTCTCTATCATGAAACTCTGTGACAGTTTTCATGATGCTCAACGGCATATCGCACCTGATTTCAGCTAGCCGTGATATCTTGATACAAGCTTTATGAAGCTTTGGACACCTGTTCTTCGCACAAGTGTCGCTAACTGCGCGTTGGATAAAGCCTATAAATCCTACGTCACTATTGACCTTATTTCAATCCGAGTATGTTTCCCACTCGTCTTCACTATCGAATTCCCTTTTAATTTCCCTATAAGCTGAGAAATGTATATGATTGTTGGCAAAAAGTCAAAAGAAAACTGGCTAGCAACACTATACGTTCTCGTAACTTGCGGTGGCCTATTGTAGTTTTAAATCGGAACAAGACTTCAACTTGATCACTTGGAAACACAGAACAGATGTCCAGCAAAGTAAGCTTGTGGTCCAGGTTGTGATAGAGGTGATCTTACTGGCCTTGTGAATGTATCTTTATTAACTGAACTTAAATTTAGAAGTTAAAGTGGCTGGAAGTGATAACGCTTTTCTTTAACACAGGCAATAAATCATGTTACCGACACTGACCGTTGCGATCAGGGCATTGGCCACCCACATTCCGTTGTGTCAGCACTATGTGTGCAAAGTGTTAAATTGTTGCATCCGAGGGTCACTCGTTAACTTATTTACTACAAATTGTATTTCTTTAGCACTATGAATACTGTGAATACACTTGACTAGAGTGGTGTTCAGTTATCTAATAATCTTTATTCGTTTTGGAAAGGGTTCTTATACCCTGAGTCATGCGTATTTCGTTCCTTAAATCTAGCTTATCTATTGCAGAGTGTATAAGGCTCAGCGTTGGTATGTCTAATTTTAGATTCTTAGCATGTCATTTTATCCATTCCTATTGCACTACCTGCTAGTCGTTGAGTGCGTAGACGGCATGACCAGCCACTTAAGTGGGGTCTGACCAGCAGCGTGGGAGATGCCGCGTACGCACTTTGCCTAAGGTCTATGCCGCTTGCCTAATGTTTATGCCATATGCATATAAGTATATACAAGCTATATATATGAAGCTACACAGAGGGAGAGCATAGCATGTCTCCCTCTTGGAGCTCAACTCAACCGCAGAACTCATTACATAATGTATGAAATACGCATGAGCCAGTGTATAAGAACTTTTGCTCAGACGAATAAAGATCATTACACAACTGATCACCACCACAGTTATTTGTATTCACATTTTTTGGTCCTTCGAGCCGGATCCACAAGGCTACGTTTGTGATGTGTACACACATTTTTTGGTCCTTCGAGTAAACTCCACAAGCCTTCGTCTGTGACATTTTGGTTATTCGAGTAAACTCCACAAGGCTTCGTTTGTGACATTTTGATCTACAAGGCTACGTTTGGATGACAAGTGTGAAAGACAGGCCGTCTTTAGCACATACGAGGGAGCATCAGCGAGCCAATCGGCGACGACCAGCTGATGTAACAAGGAAATTCTTCCGAGGCGAACAAAAATTTTATTTAAATATAAGTAAAATATTGTTAAATCGAGCGGAACCCTTTCTGCTCGATAGTAGTGTGGCCCGTAAAGCCGTACAACGAATAGGTAGGAAGATCACTGCGATGATCGAATAGGAAAATAGACGTAATAACAATACATACTACAAAATACCTTTGGCTTGCCAATTCAAGCTGTGAGTAGAGGCACAGCACGATCAACCAGGCGATCAAAACAAAAACACCTCCAACGGGTCAAGCCAAAGGGTATTTAAGATCAAATTTTCACATGATCAAAATGCTGTCGGCAAAAACTCTGGAGTTGATCAAAAAGCAATCAGATTTCTATGACGAGATCCGGCAGAGCATCACGAACAAGGATGCGTTACCAGCCATTGATAGATTGGCAGCAGAGTTTACTGCCAATCATCTAATACTGGTCAAAATAGGTGTCATCGATCATCAATATTTTAAGGAAAAAATATATCATGACATAATGGAAAACATCAGGAACTACGAGGAGTCTCTGATGAAAGTCGAAGTTGCCGACCACGCCATAGACACCGACGAAACAGCATCCATCCAACCAAGCTCGAGCCCAATGGATGTGCTGGTCGACCTTGTGGACAAACGAGCTCTAAAAGTAAGGCAACACATACAAGAAGTGTACGCCAATCTAGAGCTCAGCAGCCAGGAAGAAATCCTTGACTATAAAGACAAGTTGATTTTCCTGTGGAACAAAGTCCAGTCAACGCTCACGGATTTAGATTGCGACATCGATGAGCTGGAATGCAATGTCAGCATACTCACAAAAAAACTAAACAGACGAGTAGCTGGCTTGCAAAATACACAAGAAGACGTTTCAGAGCTACCGAAAGTGGATCTTCCTCACTTCAATGGAAGTCCCAAAGAGTGGCCGACGCTCTTCGATTTATTCTCTGAGGTGATTCACAACAGGAGAGATATCAGCGACACAAGAAAGCTAAATTACCTGAAGTCATGCCTTAAGGGAGAAGCCAAAATGGTCGTAGGCCATTTATTAATTGGATCGTCTGCTAACTACAACTCGGCTTGGGAACTAATATGCAAGTGCTACGAAAATAAGCGCAAAATATTTACTAACGCCGTCAATCAGCTAGTGGACATGGAACTGCTGAAGAACAATGATGAAGGCAGTATCCGCAAGTTCTTGGACACAGCAACAGAATGCATTTTCATTATCAAAGAAAAGGGTCAATTTGGTAATGAAGTTGACGCTCTAATCGCTCAAATTCTGTTGCGACGATTCTCTACGGAATTCCTACAACTTTACGAGCAACACGTAAAAAAGGCCAGAGAAATTCAGTCCTTGGACGATGTACTAGAGTTTATTGAGCAACTGTATAACTCAATAGACTCAGTGCAAAAAAGCGCCGCCCATACGTCAAGGGAAGCAAAGACAACGAGCCACGATAGATGCCGTTTTTGCCAATTGACTGGACATGAAATAACCAAGTGTCAGAAATTTAGAGCTGAACCGGTTAGAAAGCTCACGGAGTTTGTGTCCAAAAACTCGCTTTGCTACAAATGTCTAGGCAGGCACAGCGTTAAAGATTGCAAAAAGAATTGGACTTGCAATCAATGCACTAAAGCGCACAACTATTTGCTTCACGAAGATGCAAATAATAAAGAGACCGTCAGCAGCAACTGTCTAAATAAATAAAGGACAAGATACGTTGCTGGCGACAGCGCTCATCCAGATTAAAAATAAGTCTGGAAAATACGAGCAGCTAAGGGCCCTTATAGATGGAGGCTCGCAAAAAACCCTAATATCTGAAGAATATGAATATGTTGCGCTTATTTTCGTAGCGCTTGCATATTAGTTCCGACGCTGAATTGTAGCTATTAGACGAGGCAATTAATAAATGGCCTACGACCATTTCGGCTTCTCTTTCGAGGCATGATTACAGGTAGTCGAGCTTCCTAGCGATGCTGATATCTTTTTTGTTGTCATCATCATCGCGGAGAATAGTTCGAAAAACGTTGGCCACTCTTTGGGATCAAATTTCGGTAGCTCGGAAACGTCTTCTTTTATATTTTGCAAGTCACCTACTATTCTGATACTCTTCATTCCATTCATCGAAGTCAAAGGAAAACTTATCATATTTTCACTCTAAATCCGTGAGCGTTGCCTGGAATTAGTGCCACAGGAAAATCAACTTGTCTTTATAGTCAAGAATTTCTTACTGGATGCAGAGCTATAGATTGGCATACACGTCTTGCATGTGTTGCCTAACTTTTAGAGCTCTTTGTCCACAAGGTCTAGGATGTCAAGGATGTGATCATCCATTGGACTCAAGCTTCTTTGGAATATTATTTCCTGCTGCCTGTGTTGTGCCTTGGATATCTTTGGTTGAATGGATGCTATTTGGTCGGTGTCTATGGCATGGTCGGAAACTTCGACTTTCATCAGAGACTCTTTGTAGCTCATGATGTTTTCCATTATGCCATCATATATTTTATTCTTAAGGTATTGATGGTCGATGACACCAATTTTGATCAGCGTTAGATTATTGGCAGTAAACTCTTCTCCCAATTTATCAACTGATAACGCATCCTTGCTCGTGATGCTCTGCCGGATCTTGTCATAAATCTCTGATTGCTTTTTGAGCAACTCATGAGTTTTTTTTCGACAGCATTTTGTTTGTGTTGCTTGTGTAACTTTGTTCTTATTTTAATCTTTGGCTTTACCCGTTGGAGGTGTTTTGGTTTTGAACGCCTGGTTGATCGTGCTGTGCCTCTACTCACAGCTTGAATTGGTAAGCCAAAGAAAATTATTTAAAAAACTTATCACTTCACTTTTACACTTATCACAAAATGCCTTGTAGATTGTAGTTTAAGAACCAAGGTGACTACAGGTGACTATGAAGTTATTTAGTCTTGTATTCTCTGGCTCGAGGGACCAATGTGACTAGACTTGACTGTGATATTATTTAGTTTTGTATTATCCGCCTCGCCTGTTCAGTTATGTAATGATCTTTAATAATTTGAGCTAGGGTTTTTATACCCTGACTCATGCGTATTTCATCCCTTAAGTCCAGCTTATCTATTGCTGAGTGTGTAAGGCTCAGCTTTAGTATGTCTAATTTTAAATTCGAAACATGATATTTTATCTATTCCTATTGCACTATCTACTAGTCGTTGAGTGCGAGAGTGTTTATGCAAACACCAATTCTGCTGAAAGCATAAAATAATATAAAATATAAAATATAAAATATAAAATATAAAATATAAAATATAAAATATAAAATATAAAATATAAAATATAAAATATAAAATATAAAATATAAAATATAAAATATAAAATATAAAATATAAAATATAAAATATAAAATATAAAATATAAAATATAAAATATAAAATATAAAATATAAAATATAAAATATAAAATATAAAATATAAAATATAAAATATAAAATATAAAATATAAAAGGAGGATCTTAACCTCTAAAATTGTACAAGATACAGCTTTAGCCTTTTGCGACACCCTATACATTATATCTTGTTGATCTTGGGAAGTCAATACGAGTATATATTCTAACTAACAGCTTTTCTGACATAACAAATAAGATATTTTCTTATTGGACTATTATTCGAACCTGACATTTTAAAAATACGCGTGTATTTCTATGACATCGCCTTAATATATAATAATATATAGTATATATATATGTTTCATAATACCCGGTCATGGTCTAAGCGCTGCCAGCACCAAAACTTTGGAAGACCTGTTTCAGCATACCTTTTAAATACAAATTCCACATTACCATTTTTACCTAATGCCACAAGGCTATCTATTTTTTTAAAATGATCAATAGTGAAATTTAAGAAAGTTTAACATATACATATAACTTCCGAAGCAATAAAAATTTTTTAAGCAATATACCAATATAATTTTCAAATTATAAACGCACCACTTTAAATCAAATGGGCTGATAAAAAGGTTTCATAGCACTATCGATTAAATCGCGAGATTCCTGAGACCTCAAAGGAAAAACAGAGTTGATACGATACTCCAGGTAACTTTCGAATACAACAACGAATAAGGGCAAGCGTCTGTTCGATATGTTAAATTAGATGCTATTCGGCAAACAAATGATTAGGAAACAGACTGGTGCCTTTGCACACCGATCAATTTTGATGCAGATTTGGAAAAGCCAGTATAAAAAATATAAATTAGCACAAAATGTTCTATTTATCGTTAATTATATCTTAAGAAACAAATAAACACATCTTATATGGAACAATGGTTTCAAGAAATAAGATAATTTTTTCATAGCTCAAAGTATTAATATTATCGGTTCCACCTACAAAACTGGATTTTCCAGTTAATAATCATTTGTTGCACTTTAATATGAAAAATCGTAAGCCTAATTTAGTATTTTAAAAAAAATAAGCTTCAACACAAAGGCACCATTCCAAATTTTTTCGAATATAATATATCTGACTACGGTAGCCATGCAATGCCGATTGTAAACTGTAGTACCGCCTTTACAATAACATTATACACTGAAATGAATAAATATAAGTTATTCCGTGAACCAAGACCCGGCATCATATTCAGCCCATAATATTATGCTTAATAATAACACCGAGCTTATATTCATATGGCTTTTGCTGTTAGAAATTATGCTCCTAGTCTTCAGTTTATATTTGGAAATAAATCGCGCTTCTCATCGCCACTCTACATTTAATGAGTCTTATCTTGAAGACATCGCACAATTCAAATATTTATCAAAGGCAATAATTTATTAATTTATATATTTTAGAGCATGCTTTATATTAATTTATCCGCTGACGGAAATTTTTACCCATTCTTTTTAACAGTTTTAAATATTGCCTTGCAATATTATAATATTTTAATTTATCGACTCATCGATACTTAGTGAACAATCTGAATAGTCATTAGTACTGTGGAGAGTAGCATCACTAATTCCAACTAGAATTGCATGACTTTGAGTTTTTAAAAATTTTTGTTTGTAATTCCGAAATGCCGTCTTTTAAAGGTAAGTTTTTCAAATACAATTGTGTATTGCTATTAAAAGTTTATTTTGTATTTTCTGTTTAGTAAAAGTCAAGTGGGGCCGGGAACTATACCCGGATATTGATGTCAATACTGATGAAGACCCAATATTATTTAAAGCTCAACTTTTTGCATTAACGGGGGTTCAACCGGAACGTCAAAAAATTATGTGCAAAGGTGGAATACTTAAAGATGATGAATGGAATTTGCAATTAAAAGACGTAAGTTATACGAAAAACCTATACAAATCTCTATGTCCATTTTATTCCAAAGGGAGCTGTCGTCTTATTATTGGGTTCTAAGGATAAAGTGCCAGAAGTACCTCAAACGCCAGTTAAATTTATTGAAGACATGAACGACGCAGAAGCAGCTACCGCGGTATTGTTTTTTACGATTGAGTTTTCAGAATATTAAATAATTGAAATGCCATTTTTAGATGCGCCTACCGGCGGGTTTAACTAACCTTGGCAATACATGCTACATGAATGCAACTGTACAATGTTTAAGGGCAGTTCCTGAACTAAGAAAAGCTTTGGAAAAATTTCGACCTGATAGCTCTGACGCAACTTCATATGCATTTACTATTTCATCAGCTATGAAAATAGTGTTTGCACAGATGGAGAAGGGCACAACTATTACACCAATTGTGTTGTTGCAAGCCTTACATAGAGCGTCGCCGCAATTTGCACAGACTGGCGAAAACGGCACCTATAGACAGCAAGATGCAAATGAATGTTGGTCTGAGATACTGAAAATGTTACAACAAAAACTTTTGCCCTTCAACCAAGAATCAGCTGAAGCAAACGAAAAAAAAGTCCATAAGTAAGTAAATTATTTAGCATTGTACATATAACAATTACTAAAAGTAAATAGAATTTAAGAATTAAATATTTGGTTGAATAGCGTCTTACACTCGAAATCCTTTGAAAATATACTTGTAAAAGTTTATATACCATAGATGAAACAAATAGTAAATGATAAATTATAAAGGATATTTTCAGCGATTTCTGATTGCTTTTACACTGATAGCTACTACTGCACAAATTCGGTTTATTTCATACTTCTTATGAAAGAACGTTAGAAACAGATGTTCAACACCTTATTATGAATATCCTAGTTATGTGTTTCCAACTCTTTTGAACATTTTATGCTAATTACTCAACCTTGGTTGATTAGTTCTTTATTCTATCATACTGTAGTTAATTGATCTACAAGTTTTCATGGTCATTATCTATTCAAATGGTAAAGTTTTCTAAGAAAATATTCGTTGTAACCTGAATTCGAATCCTGAATCTCTTTTTTAATTAGTCGGTTAATTTGGAGAAAAATGTCGAAGCTAATGAGCACGAATATTATATTATAGTTTCCGGGTTTGTCTTAAATTATTTTTTAAATAAAAACACGATCAGAATGAAAAAGAAAAATAGCATATATTTTAAAAAAGATTTATTAAGATATTTTTATATTTTTTTTTAACTTTTAGTGTTTAAATAATGATTTTCTTCCCAGCTCATTTATTGAACAATTCTTTGGTGGAACTTTTGAAGTAAAAATGACAGCTGATGAAGCTCCTGATGAGCCTGCCACAGTTTCAACAGAAAATTTTTTGCAGCTCAGTTGCTTTATATCTATGGAAGTTAAGTATATGCAAAGCGGTCTTAAATCGGTAATTATTACTAAAAATTAAAATAGTATAACTATGCATTGCATATATATATATAAATATATATTTATTTTAATAGAAAATGAAAGAGCAATTGGTAAAGAACTCGAATACGCTGGGTCGCGATGCACGTTATACAAGAACTGTAAGGCAATATATATATGCTATAAATGTTAATTTAATCGTTTGTATTTGTAGTATCTGATAAGTCGACTTCCAGCATATCTTACAGTTCAGTTTGTCAGATTTCAATATAAAGGCAAGGAAGGCATTAATGCAAAAGTATTGAAAGATATTAAGTTTCCGATTGATTTCGATGCCTTTGAGCTGTGTACGCCCGATTTGCAGAATAAGCTGTGCCCTATGCGATCAAAATTTAAGGATCATGAAGATAAAAAAATGGATGTCGAATCGCAGATAAATAAGACGGCAAAATCTTTGGAAGTCGACGAAGAAGAAGATGATAAAAAATATGAACAGTTCTGGTTTGATGATGATTTGGGCAGCAACAACTCTGGCTATTATACACTTAAAGCGGTGCTAACTCATAAGGGTCGTTCAAGTTCATCTGGTCATTATGTGGCCTGGGTGCGCTCAATCGCCGATGTCTGGTATAAGTTCGACGATGACGATGTGACATCTGTCTCCACCGACGAGATTTTACGACTTTCTGGTGGTGGCGACTGGCATTGCGCTTATGTTTTGTTGTATGGACCTAAACGTTTAGAAAACTGCTAGTACATTATATATTTTTCCATTTAGGTTTGCAAACATATTGTTAACCTATTTTATAAATTAAAATAATAAACAAAAACCCATAGCAAAAAAAATAATAGAAGTTGTAGGTGTTTTTCTACGATTTCAATGATATGCCTTCTTGAAAATGTGACAAGCTTAAGGCATTTTTATATCTTTTTATATCAAACTCAGGTATTAACTATATATGAACATTTTTTTCCGGTATCTAAAATACAACAAATTCAAAATTGAATAAAATATACATGATCTAAAGACTCAAGCTTCAAAAACGTATGAGCTCATTTTTAATAACTAACTTTTATAATAATAATAATAATAATGTTTTGAATTGAAAATAATACAACGAGAATAGTTATCGATTATTTGAAACAGACTTGATATACGCGTGCTATAAGCGGACTTACAAAAGAAAGTCAAGTTCAGAAACGTACCAGAAGTCAGTAGACTTATAAGGAAGAAAAAACCTTCGAACCCATTATAACTTTATATAATTACGTTGACTGCATGAATATACTTTTAGAATCAAAAAACTCCAATGAATTGGTGAATCGGTTCGATTTCAACATGCAAGGTTGACCTTAAAGACCCCCGATTTTAAAATGACTTCCCTCAAGAACAACTGTCAACTGTCTCCGATACTTAATTGAATAAGTGCCAAAAAAAACTGTTAAATGGCCTTTTGAAGTACTATAAAGATAAAGATAATTGACGATTTACCACGTCCCTTATAAATCAGATAGCCCAGAATCCTGAGACATTTGTATAGTTTCATTGAAGCCGGAGACCACAGGAATTACTTTGCGTATCAACGAGCTACACATTTTTCCAGTCTATAATGTCAACGCTAGACACCATGGACCAAAACCAACAAATGGTCACTTCGGAATACAAGTTGAATAATTTGACCCAAAGTTGTTTTTCTCACTTAAATCCCTACTACAAGTAATGTATGGACAAAATCATTATTCACCACCACACCTACTATGAATATGGACATCCTATTCCTCAAAACAAGTACGAGATCAACAGTTCGTTTGTTACACTTTTAAACCCTCAACCCATTAAATGGGAATTTAGCTTAAAATGGTTTTGTGAAAATGTAGGAGCCATCGCAGATCCCATAGGGTATACATTCTTTATAAGCCGACAAACTAGTCTGACGGTCTGTCCGTCCCTCGTAAGCCACAAAAACCAGAGACTTCAAATTTGAAATGTATACTCGTGTATACAATACACACTACAGTTTTTCTTTTTTTTATAACTTTTCCCATTTTTATATTATCGATAAGAACCGAAAAATTGGCGTCGTTTCTTGAAGGTAACTTGAACATTGTAAATATTCAAATTTTTTCTGTAGGTTTCTTGTAATAAATATCTAGATTTGATAAATTTTTGCTTTTTGGAGAAATTTTTACCACGTTTAGCTGAATAATATATGCGGGATCAACCGAGATTATTTTTTATGAAACTGAGTTACGCAAATAGGGGATCGGCTTCGCTTACAGGCCTATCAGCCTTAATTGTTGAATAACTTGAATATAAAAAATCTTGCGAGTTAACAATACAAATTCTATCAGAGCTAAAAGAAACGAAATTATCTCCAATTGTTAACTGTAAACATATGAAGACATCATCGGAAAGGCGAAGAACATCTGCCTATTATATTACTAGACTCTCCACAAAAGGAACTAGAGCAATATAAACCAAAAATTGGATCGATTGACTACCTATCATAAATTTTACAAGGAGTACCAATACAACTTTAAACATTAACAAGCTAATAAAACAATATAAGCCAACTTTTCATGCTTTGTATTTACTTTCTGAATATTGTTATTCATAACGAATTATTCCATATTGCGTTTCTATAATATATTACACATATAATAAATATATAATTAATTAATGGATGATAATGATTTTGCTCGATAAGTCGGAAAAACTGATATAGTGTTTCATATATATAAGACAGAATGACCTTAATAATCTCTTTAAAATATAAATATATAATCGATATTTCAATCAATTTAAGGAGTACCCTTATTCACATAAATTGTATGAATAATATCGATAAATTAGATTATTGCATTGAGAAATTAAATCGATGCGACAAATCGTTTTTTTTTGTTCCATAAACAAACGCTACTAATAACAAAACAAGAAATAATATTTGTAAATCGATTAAAAAATTAAAACTATACAATATGGATTGTGATAGTATGCAAATGGCTATAACAGAAGAACATCAATTAAGCGTACGTATCAAATACAATTCTGTTCACAATTGGTTATTGCGTCGTATATTTTTGTCAATAACGATTACATATGAAATCAATACATACGAAATGATATATTTACGTATATTAAAAGCTATACGTAAAAAGCTACAGAGGACATAATTACGTTGATAATTAATAAGCATAAGCAGATGCATTTACAGATCTGGGTTTATGTTTTATGTTCAATGTAATTTGAGTTTTTTAATTTTTATAGCTAGAATCCGTTGCAAGTGTGAATTTACGTTAATATGGTTTTGTGAAAAAGTATGTAACCGCTAGAAGGAGTCGTTGCAGATTCCAAAAATTTATATATTCTTGATCAGGACTACTGGCGGAGTCGATCTTGCCATGTGTTATTTAAAATTTGTGTATAAAAAAGCGTTACATGATTAAAAGAGCACTTCGCAAGATATCTCCTAATCGAGCCTAAACAATTTTATCTAATAGGTACAAATCTGAAAATAACGAAAATAAATGCTATCAATGCATTGAAAAAATTTCTGATATATTTTTGATTTCTATTTATTTCTTTTAATTATCTCAAAATCTAGCGTTTAAAAACATATAATGTAAAGGAACTTTCATTGATTGTTTTCCACTTGGAAGAGTCTTAAACCTTTCTCACTTTAACATTGGGAATAATAAATCTGTTAATATTATTTGTCTATCCCATAATTCGCAAGTTAAACTCATTTAGTTTTATAAGTTCTCTTCATATAAAGACATACGATTACATATACCCTGTTAATTTGACAGTCAGACGTTGAGAGGGATAAGTTGTGATAATAGAAATTTGAAATATTTAAAACTTATTGTTTTAGGAACGCAAGGAAAGTGGACGAAGAGGACGAAAGCCAGGCAGAAAAACATCATCTGAAAAAGTTGATGTAAAAGCTAAACTCGGTAAAAATTTTAAATTTAAAAATAAAATTTGTAAGAATATGAGTGATGTTTTATATTTTACACTGTATTTTTAGAGCGGAGCAGACAAAGTGCACGAGAATGCCGTGCCCGCAAAAAACTGCGATATCAGTATTTGGAAGAGTTAGTTGCTGATCGTGAAAAAGCAGTTATAGCTTTGCGTGCTGAACTGGAGCGAGTTGGTTAATATATTTTTATGAAAGTAAAGCTGAATTATTATATATATTTTATTACAGTTCATGCAATGCGATAGACGAATAGAGGAAATGATCTCTCCCAATGATATTGATCAGTTGCTTAAAGATATTGGCATCATTAAACAGGAAATTTTTGCATAAGTTTGAATAAAATATAATAAGTACTAATTTTTAATATATACATTTTTATGTAAAAGATCTTACTATTATCTATAAAATCATTTTGTTCCAACTAACCTTTTGGGCATATCTTATCAGCAAATTAAGGTTAGACCGTTAATATTCGATATGATGTTTTATTTTAGATTGAGCGTGACCACTATTTTGAGACAGGTGCTCTTCAGATATTTTTTAATTTTTTAATGGTTATTTTGTGCACTATTAAAATGCCTGTTATCTTTTATAAATTTCTTGGACGATATTGTAATTTACGTAAAATATTCTGTAATTCGAAGCCGCGATGATGAAAAGGCAAGGACTTTATTGTATTGTAAGTTTGTCTAATTCAAGGCTTTGAGGACTTTTTGGCACCACACAAATGCATATTACGTCTGAATAAATATCAATTATTAAAAATGTATTTGCTTTCAATTATGAAAAAATAGTACATATGTAACATTAATTAATATAAAAAACCAACAAGATGTATGTGTCTAAATCGGCTCAACTCATCAATCCTAATCTTGTATGAAGCTAAAGTCCTTTAGATGTCCATCTGGCAGATGTCGCATTGTTAATAATGATCAAACCTCTTGCAAATTGTCATTTACCACTTAGAGGAATTGGGACTGGAGGCGGGTAGACCCCACATAGTATATTTTATATTTTAGATCAGGATTCGACCAAGCTCTGTCCGTATGTAAGAACGTGTCGATCTCAAGCCCTATAAAAGCTACAGGCATACTTTCGTGCACATACTAAAGTATGCCTGTAGCTTTTATAGGGTATATATAGCATGCGCATATAAAAGTTGTTTCCAATATTCGATAACTGTTCCCGGTTTAATATTATCAATTAAACATTATCAAAATTCAGTTATGAAAATTGATCTCGTTCGCCTTTCGATCTAGGGTATATCGCTTCATATTTGTTATATTTTATAAACCAGCTCCAAATTGTTTACCGTGTGCAAATAGCGCAAGAATTGATTAAACAAAAAGTTTGGGCGATTGGCAAGCAGCAGCACCAGCGTACGCATTTTTTTATACTATAACTGCACATACGGTCAAATGCGTTCATTCTTTTCTATTCGTTCACCAATTTTTATAATTTATGCTAGACACAAGCTATGGAATATATTTAAAAATGCAGATCGGGACTAGAGCTTTCTTATTTGTTTATACTCAAGTTCTTTAAGAATAATTTCAGGTTATTAACATTGTGTGCGATGGCACAGGTGAGTATGGAGTAATTCGAAATATCTGAAATAGGGCTCAAAATGTGGGTTAAAAAATATTATATAAATAAAAAAAATATGACCTGCATGACTCGCAATTTAAACAATTATGTACAATGCTTATACGTGTATACGTATATGCTGTGTATTAACAAAAGAATCTCGCAAGATTTTATTATAAATCTAACCCATTCAAAAAATATGCATGAATTCAAAACAAACATTTTGTTCCAATATACATAACTGTCAATATACAATAAATATATTGTTGATGATGATAAAGAGCTCAGCTGATAAGTCGATCCAACAATGTCATAACAGGCAAACTCAACCTCGTCATTAAATATAAATCGAAAATTTTAAAAACTGCAGATACATCGTTTTTGTTGCATGTAGTATCTCTTCAGTTATACATTTTAAATTTTACTTGTGTTCCTAATTTCTGTATTTTATTAGAAAATTCTACTCCATCTAAAGACCCAATTACTAAAATAAAATATGCATACATTTATATTCTGATTTAATTTACAAAGCAAGTTATGAGTCCGTGCTACTCAAGAAAATTAAATCAAGGTGTTAACTAAAAACCATTTTGTAATTTTTAATGCTTAACTTCATTTGTGAAATCCGTGAATGCGAGTTATCATTTTACAGGTTATCGAATACTAAAGGAACCTGAAGGACTACAAGTGCGGATCCAAACATTATTGCGTTAGCGCGTAGTATTACGACTCAATTGCGATTTTTGTTTCTTTTTGGGCATATGCACACTTTAATAATGTTATTAAATGAATCAGAGAATATATAGATTTCTTTCTATGCTTTTTTGAACTCTGAAAAAACTCTGCGTACGTAAATATGATATACGGCTTTAGGCATTTATTTTACTTTTGTATTCTAGGTTTTCAAAAACTTAGTCCGTACTTTTCTTTAAATATATGTAACTTAATTATTTGTAATAGTTGGCTAATTTAGTTCTTAAATTTGAATATATAAAAATTTCGTTTGATGCAATTTGTAAGTAAAATAAATAGTATTCGAATATTGTTCTCGAAAGCTGATGTCCTAGCATAGAAATAAGTTTTAATAGAATGAATTCCTTATTGATTAGAAACCAAATCTTAATATTTGTTTTTAATATATGTATGTACATATTAGCAATGATTTTATATGATAGCTGGGTCGTATCAATATCGCACAGACATTTTATATTGTTCTATTAACAGCTTCAAATTGAATGGTTGGTGTTTAGAAACGATGATTGGCAACTGGAGACCGAGACCTGAAGCGGGCTCCACCTTGTCCTCCGCTGCGCCCATAGCTAGAACTGGATCCACCGCCGTAACGGCTACTTTCTCGCGCTCCGTTGTAGATATCGCGACGGCTGAAGCCGTTGCTGCCTCCATCTCTGGCACCACCATATCCGGTACTGGAACGGCCGGAACTGTAACCACGATCACAATGGCGACTGCTTGAGCTACTGGAACCTCGTTGTTGTCTGAATCCACCGCTGCTACTGCTATTTGTAATGCTGTGTCTGCCGACATCACCGCGACGCCCTCTTTCTCCAGGTCCACCTCGTCTGCCTTGCCGTGGACGACCCTTGGAAATTTCCACTCGTAATTGCGATCCCAAAAGTTCCGAACCATTTAAAATGTCACATGCTTTTTCAGCATCGTCACGATGCTCAAATTCAACAAATGCAAACCCGGGCGGATTAAATGCAATCCACACTGAATTCAACTTTCCATACTTTGTAAATTCGCCTTCCAAATCATCCTTCTTTACCTTATCAGTTAAATTACCGACATAAACTCTAGTCCCCCGCTGATCAGTCATGTTTTATAAACAAATATATCTGCCTTTGTGCAGATAATTATTAATCAATATTTTCAGCACTGCACTCGCTCGCTTTTTAGTATGTACATCAAAAGTTCTCGTTAAGAGAGACCATATAATTGTCGGCGAGTTAGTTCCGTGTAAACTAGTTCATATATATATCTTAGTAATTAAATTATCTTTTTAAATAATCCAAATGACAAAGTATTTTCATTTTGGAATGGTGGAATGCATACATATTTTATTTTTCATCCAATTCTCGAATGGGAAATATCATAACGTGAGTACGATTGAAACGATAATTTCAATACGCGCGACTGTCTTACACAGTTTTATAAACTGAATCGACTGATGGCGATGTGAAATGGAGGCGTCGAATTCAATATATATATTCTGTATCAGGAAAACGTTGAATAATTCTAGTCTATTATGGATATCGGACATATTTTATTATTCCCATCAAAATTCAAGGAATTTATTTTAAATAATGAACATCTATGTTTTAGTTAACATTTGAATACTATTATTACACTCATTCAGAAAATTAGTGTGACGACACTCCAGACTAGAGTAATCTTAATTGTTTTATATTTATATATTGAAAATATGGTGGTCTTAAATGTTGTGTGAAGATTACATGTAAAACGATCATATGCAGATCAACATATCAACCATGATCATCGCCTGATATGCGTTCTTAAATATGATCCATACACAGATACTCAAAACACACGCAGTACGCGTCCAACTATATGTTATAAAATAAAAATCGCCAGATATTGAATCAACATCTACGCCATTTCACTACTTCCATATCATGTGGCAGATAACAATTCAAACACAGTTCAATCGATTTGGTGGAATTAACTCCTACTTTGCCTATATTAGCAAAAGAGATCCTATTTCTTATTACTGCAGAAGGGATGTATAGACATATAAGGTATGGCGATGAGCGTTTTTCGGGTATACCAAATATGTTTTTACATCGTTGAGCGAGTGTTTATTTTTTATAAATGCGGTTTTCAGTATGACGTAACGTGGTTGCCTTCACAGTTGGCACATTTCAGATCCGCGACCGTTTTGACTTGTCATGTATCTGTGTCCAGCGGCGCACATGCTGCATCTCTGATGTTTGCGTTCCAGCTACACTCCACAATTCCACTCTGGTATTTTTAGGTCTATAAAACATAATCAGGTGGCGGAATGAACTGTGACCAATTATAAGGTTTTAGAAAATGATTTGTTCATAATTTTTTTATGCTTAAAATATAACGGTTTTAGGTATTCCCGAATTTACGGTCTTTCGGGAGTCAGAAATGGGCTAATCAAATTTTTCGTTCTGGGGGTTTGCAGTTAGTTATTTGTTGGTTCTTAGTATGCTAGGGTGTGAAACCTTGAAATCACATAAGTCAGATGTTTTAATGGAGTTAAGCCTGTTCTCCAATTCAGAGATGCTGAATACATCATGGTCGTCTGTGGCATATTTTATTGGAAATATTGCAATTTTGTAAGATTATTTCATACACTCCTCGGTATTAGGTTATCCAAATTAATCATTGGATAGTTCGGCAATATATATTCAATTATCTCCTATAAATTCAACTTAAAACAAGTAAGAAGGCTCTAGTCGGGGTGCCTGACTAGGTGATACCCTGATAGTTTGTATCGAGTATTCACAAAAATAAAAAGAACAATTAAAAATTAACATTACGACACTAGGATTCGAACCCACATTATCTACGCAAAATAAAATTAAAAACCATAAAAAACGTCTACTCGTACACAGCTTATGAGAGCTAACACTGCCACTGCAGTGCTTGAGTCAGCAATTGCAGGTCTCAAGTTAACTTAAGAATTCAAGCACAATTCAATCGCAATTCCAATTTTTGGAATAGAAATGAATACACGCATTTAAATGTATGTGTGTATGTATAAGAAAAATGCGTGCGCTTGGCGCTACTTGACATATGCTTTTGCAAATTGGCCAAACGTTTTGATTAATGACTTCTGTTTTACTTAAAGGATTGTAATGAAAATTTCTGCTGTTCTACACATTCGATTGGAGCAATTGTCAGCTTATTAAATTCACATACCGGCCCCATTTCCAACTGTACTTAAATTTGGAGTCGGTATCCAAAATATAACAAAAATCAAAATTGTAGAAAATACACATAAAACTAAATACAAAATTTGGACGCTCTAGCTCTTGCGAAATATAATTTCAAACCTGCATTTCGATTATGTTTTTAATCGATAACACTTAAACGGTTGTTGAATATTTGAAACCAAATTGATATGCGCGTGCTATACATGGACCTATATAAAATTTTAAGTCATTAGCTTTGTTGAGATCGACGAGTTCACACATACATACAGTCAGACAAACGGACAGAGCTCAGTCGACTTGGCTTGTCTTGCCTGTTACATACATTTGCACAAAACCATTATACCTTGATTTCCCATTATCAGTGGGACCCCTGATCCCAAAATATAACGGTTATTTTATTATGCTCTATTTTTTTGTCAGAGAGTTCACATATAAAGAGGAAATAAAGATCCTAAACAAGAAGAGCCAGGATATGATAAAATATGCGCAAATACCATTAGACATCTCCCGCCATAATGCATCCGATTGTTCACACAAATATACAATGCTAAGCTAAGATTGGAATACTTCCCACGACAGTGGAAACAGGGGAAGTAATCATGATTCTCAAACCCAACAAGCTAGAGAGCTGCAGATTGTCATATCGTCCCATTACTTTGCTGGTGATATTCTCTAAAGTATTCGAAAGAATACTTTTAAGAAGAAAGTAGTGCTGGACGAACTAGATATCTTACCGGAACATCAGTTTGGGTTTAGAAGACGGCATGGAACACTCGAACAACGCAATCGTATAACGCATGTAATTATTGCTGCATTTGAATGCAAAAATATTGCACAGGCGTATTTTTAGACATTAAACAAGCGTTTAATAAAGTCTGGCATGCAGGTC
Source organism: Drosophila hydei (assembly GCF_003285905.1). Taxonomy (NCBI): domain Eukaryota; kingdom Metazoa; phylum Arthropoda; class Insecta; order Diptera; family Drosophilidae; genus Drosophila; species Drosophila hydei. The sequence goes on from NW_022045678.1 coordinate 6,913,795, forward strand.
TTCTTTACAAAGTTAAGAAGTGACTGCGAGCACCATAATTTACTATTATAAAATCGTACCTGGCAAACCGATCCTTTTCTGTACAAGAACATGACGAATCATCCAATATATACACTTCTGAAGCTGGTGTTCCGCAAGGCACTGTTCTGGGTCCAGTTTTGTATACAATTTTCACAGCTGACCTACCTACAACAAACGCTCTTTAGATAGCAACATATATAATGATACCGCAATCATTGCCACGAACACTGACCCACAAGTTGCATTCAACCTACATCAAGAAGAACTCGGTCTAATTGAAGTATGACTTCAAAAGTGGACAATAATAGTGAACAAGCAAAAGTCAGTGCAAGTTACATTTTCTCTGAGACCGGGAACTTGTCCTGCAGTCACACTAAACGGTCATGCTATACCTGTTAATGAATCGGTAAAATACCTAGGTGTTCACCTTGATCAGCGGCTTACTTGGAAACAGCACATCAAGTCGAAACAAGAACAGCTCAAGGCGAAAACCAAGAAAATCTATTAGCTGTTAGAACCACGTTCTGAACTTAGTCTTGGGAACAAATTAAGGTTATATAAGGCCAGCATGGACCTACGCACTGCAGTTATGGGGTTATGGGACGCTCAGAATTATCTCATGTGCTCCCTGGTATGCGACTAACTATATTATCTACAAAGATTTTAAGCTATCCCTTGTTAAAGAACAAATTCAACTATAAGCAACAAGTAAGAAAGCTCTAGTCGGGGTGCCCGACTACGAGATACCCTGATCCCAGTCCTCTGAGTTTTTTAATATTTTCCGTAGTTCATATCGAGTATTCAACAAAAAAAAGAAAACAAATAAAAACGACATTGCACGACCAGGTTTCGAACCCGGACTGTTTGCGTAAACGTGCACCAACTCTACCAACACCGCCACTTCATAATTTAAAAAAAAAAAAACAATAAAAAAAATCTCGTCGCCGCGAGGATTGAACCCGAGACTAAACGCTAACGAGCGCCGCCTCTACCAACGCAGCCACTGCACCTCTTGCAAGAAGAGTTGCAAATTTGAAGTTAAGTAGCAGCCAATTATTCAGCACAATTCAATCGCAATTTCGATTCTTGGAATAGAAAAGAATACACGCATTTGAATCCATGTGTGCACACTCATAGGAAAAATGAGTGCGCGTGGCGCTGCTGACATGTGCTTTTGCAAATTGGCCAAACGTTTTGTTTAATAACTTCTGTTTTACTAAATGGATTTTAATGAAATTTTCAGCATATGATCTACATATCCAATTGGCTTAGTTGAGATGCAAACGCCTTCAGATAATGGCCCTAGTTCCAACTAAACTTAAATTTTAAGAATTTGGGGATATTTGGAGCCAGTATCCAAAATCCAAAAAAAACCAAAATTGCATAAAATATACATAAAAATAAATACAAAATTTGAATTCTCTAGCTCTTAAGGCGTTCGAGATATAATTTATTTACTGCATTTCAATAAAGTTTTTATTCGATAACAATTAAATGCGAATAGTTATCGAATATTTGAAACAAACTTGACCTGCGCATGCTATACACAGACCTACAAAAAATTTCGTCTCTAGCTCTTATAGATGCTGAGATCCACGCGTTCACACATACGGACAGACGGACAGACAGACAGACGGACAGGGCTTAATCGACTCGGCTTGTCGTCCTGATCAAGAATATATATACTTTATGGGGTCTGCCACGCCTCCTTCTGCCTGTTACATACATTTGCACAAAACCATTATACCCTGATTTCCCATTTTCAATGGGATCAGGGTATAAAAAGATACATGAATAGGCTACATAACCACGATATTGCTTTAACACTAAGACTACTGGACAACTCAAGCAACATAGGCGACATAAAAGATTTCATGTCCTAGACCTGCCCTGCAGAACTATATAAATATGTATAAGATGTAGTAGGTTATGTAATATTATTGTTAAAAAACTTGTTTATTGTCTAGTATAAGACAGATTGCAAATAAAAACAGCAAAAATTAAAAATAAATAAAATAATTATATTATAAGTGCAATTCAAAGACCAAATATTCCGCAAAAAGCAATGTATAAAATATACGTAAAGCTGTCCCCCTGAATAGGAATTTAGAAACTCATAATTTAGGTACTTAGGTACTGTTGATTCCCTCAGTAACTTTGTTGTTAAGTATAGAGTTCTTAACTGTAAAACGTACGTCGCCAGTATGAGTGCATTTAAAATTTGTGGGCCAGTACCATTACGCGATGCCCCGCGTGGAAAGCATAACAGTAAGTCAATAATTGAATATTTAAGTTTATAGCCTAAGACTTTAGAATATATATGAGCGTATATATATAATATATCGTTTTAGAATTCAAATGAATGTATATGAAGGATTTAGCACCAATAGTGTTCAAAATTTATTAGATTTTGTCAGATCTGATTTTCGACACCCCTATTGTGATTTAGATTACATAGATTTTTCGTCGATCTGTATAGCATCTTAACAGTAATTCAAAAGTCAGTTGGTAGTTATAGCTCTGAAACTATTTTAGATAACACGTGTAATTAATAACTAATAGAAATAGGTGCCGATTATTTGAAGCAAACGTGCTAAAACGTACTAAAATTGCAAGTCATAGTTCTTAGGATAACTAAGGCTACTCAGCCCATCACCTAGGTATAAATATGTTAACAAAATCAATTAATGCTATTGTCCAATTTCCAAAGAGGTATACAAATGCACAGCATCTTCAACCAAGTAAAACTTGGGATTACAATTGTTATAATACGGAGCTAAAAGTATGCTCTTTTCACAATATAAAATTCCTAAGCGAATACTTAACACAATTTGACTTTTATTTATTTTATATCAGCGACATGACCTATACGTTTGAATTGACATACATAACCACTTAAACATATACAGAATATATTTACAGCAAGATTTATAATGAGATATTGCGATATATAAAGAAACCGATTCACATGCTTGATTTTATTGCCTATAAATGTTCCTGTAAATAAAAGTGCAATAGGTAATATCATTGAGACAATGTTACTCTGAATTTTTTGCTGCTCCTTAAGATAAAATACCTCGATTATTACGCATAGAAAACCGGGAATAAAAAGAGAATTTGAAACATAGCATGATAAGATATAACCTAAAATTGAAGCTACAAAAATGTGAATCCTACATCTTATAAATTTATTGGGGGTATCACTGGTACTGCTTGACGAAAAGGTTGCTGTTGAAAAAAAAAGTTGTTCCTGGGGTGATCCACTTCCTATAGGAACATTTGGCTCGACTTCTGGATCTGAGTAATCCAGCACTTCTGTTGCTCCACAATCTGTAATACAAATGCAAATATTAGTTTTCGGGAACGTAATATATATTGTATATTTACAAATCATATAGAAAAGGCTTAGCGGTAACATTAGATCTAGTTAGAAAACAACTTGATCCAATTTATTCACACAATATACTAGTATGGATATGTATTATTAAATATATATATAAGAAAGTATTACATATTTATCGTATGGAAATGTCATACCCGTAAGATTGGTCTCAGTTGTTTTAACTCCACCATTTAATTTTTCTAAACGAGCTTTAGCAGATTCTAAAATTTTTTTTCGACGAGCTTCTCGCCGTAATTCTATACAACTTGATGCGGAATCTCGTTCCGCAGGCGATTCCATTTGACTTGAATTTAATTATCTCGAACAATTGTGAAAATGCTGCAAACGTTAGTACTCAGAAAGGACTAATAGATAATACTTTTAATAAATGTAGTAGAGTCAACATAACGTCTAAAACCGGGCAGCAGTAACAGTTCCACAGTTACAGTATCAATTATAATATCAGTCTCCGATACTTCGACTCAACGTCAGAAAATATTGTTTAGGCGGCCAATATTAATGATTTACAGATACCCTTTTAATAAAAAGAAAACATTTTTTTGTTGTTATTCGTTTGATAATAATGCATTGCTAAAGATCTGTGATTTATATAATGAATATAACGAAAAAGAACAGATAATAAAATGTTAAAGAAAAAAATAAAGATAAGAAAAAAGCACAAGAAAATAAATTAAAATAAATTTTTTTAGTTTTTTCTTAATTTACATTTTTACTATTGTTATTTGTACCATTTTACGATTTTATATATAGTGAAGTTTCGGGTTTCTGTTTGTGAGTAATGACCCCATCTTCTTATTCCTGGAGTTGAAACACTACTTTTTAACCAGAACGCATCTAGTTACGTATAAAACCGTTTTGTAAAGAACGACGTACCCCAGATTCATATACCGTATCGTTACATTAGCTTAGCTTTGTATGTTTCTGTGATTCTGTTCACCAGGATGTTTTTGGTTGGTCAGCTCGTGTTAACAGCAGTTAGCAACACGTTGTCAGTTGGTCAGTCCTAAATACGCTATGCAGTAAGTGAATCTCTATTGATGATATATCTCACGAAAGCAGGTTAATTGTCCAGTCCGCGCAGACGCTCCACAGAGGGAACAGGAACAGATCATATTTAAAAAAGTTGCAATGTCAATTCGATTAATATGGGCATAACCCAAATTACAATATTTAATTAGAAATAAGCCCACTTTTGGAATTGATGGCTCTAGTACTGCGCTTATAATCCAATTATTTTGTTTTCCAAGAGGAAGATTTATAAAAATTGAGAGTTATATGAGTGGTGCATTCCATTTGACTTTATAAAGATTTTATCAGAAAAGAATTGTATTTTGTCATGATATTCTTTATTCTCATATATCTAGCCATAGTCATGTAATATGCGACCACATTGATGAATTTTCAAAAGTAATTCTTTTTGCTTCTTTGAAGTTCAAAAAAAAAAAAGATTTGTTTTGGACCAGCTCGTTTGAAACAATTAATAGGATAAAGTTTAACACAAAGATGGATATGAAAGAGTATTAATTATTGTCTAGTATCTTTTTATATGTTTTATATATTTCGTAAAAATTTTCTTTATATATAATAATAGTACATGGCGATCTTGTAAATTAATCGACAAAAAGGGAAGTTTTTAAATTAATCGACTAAACGGAACCACAATTGAATAATAATAATAACAATATTATTACTATAATCTTAACTTCAATAACGTTGCTTTTTATAACGCCCAATAATGTGAACTGCTTAAGTAACAAAATCACGATAAGTATAAAATGCACAAGAGCACACTAACAAATAAATTAAGCTTCTGATATTGGTTCTCAATCCAGTTCAATTGAAGTTCAAAACGAACTAATTCAAAACAATTCGATATAACTCTAATTAACATTGTAAGTAGATTGAATCACCCTGTGGCTTTCATATTAGACATTATTGACAGATAAGTCGAGAATTTAACTAAAAGTGCATGGGCTATTCCTATTTTTTATTAGAATTTATGATCGTAAGCTAGTTATTTCAAATACTCTATTTGTGATTAATTGGTGATATATGTATGTATGTACAAACGGTCATAAATTAACTAAAACTTCTGTAACGAAAATGTTGACATTTCCAAATCAAATAATAATCGCTATGAAAACAGCCCAAAATTAAAAAAAATCTGTGTTACATTTAAAAAAGGCGATAGAAAGGAGTTGGAGTGTGTTGCATGTATGTATATACATTAATTTGGTTTAAAGCATTTATATACACATATAATTGTAGTTTATATGCACGTATGGAAAAGTGTCCTATGTTCTTTAACACATTAAGTATTTGTTGATAATCACTGTTCCAAAAGACTGTTGATGTCTTATATACAAACTATGTTTCGTTTAAGCTGTCATATATTTATTTATATACATATATATATTATATATATTGTATATATATATATACATACATATATATATATATATATATATATATATATATATGTATATATTAATATTACACATACAAGTTTCTTATGTACTTTGGCAGCGGTATACATGCGTATGCATGTGTTTGTATACAGATGCAGTGTATATTAAAATATGTTTAAATTATAATGTGTATCTAATTTACAGGTTGTGTATAATTTATTGTTAAAAATGAATGTAAGTGAACCGTTTAAATATGTACATGAGTATAGGCATAAAGAAGTATGGATTCTGGTAGCTTAATGTATGTAAGTAAACATATAACTTAAAAGAACGTATGTTGCTGAATGTATGTTATTCATTGATCAATTATTTACTATTACTAATAAATAATAATGACAGCCAAGAAGAATATTACCAAGTTCGGAAAACGATTGGAATTACATTGGTTTTCAATACATATAAACTTCAACTACTTTTTTCAACTATTAACTTTTATTATCAGCATTACATATAATTTAGGAATAAACTTAATATTATCTAAATTATATAGATACACATGTTTCCATTTTGTGTGTTACTCTGAAAACGCACCTATTATAACGACATAGAAAGCTTATATCCAAATAAAAGTATTTATTCAAATTCTTAGTTCCGTAAGTTTGGTGTAGTTAATTTAAACACAAATTGCACCTCGTTAAAATTAAAAAATATAGATAATGATCACAAATAAGTTAAGATCAGACATGACTTTCTCTTGTTAAATGCCCTTAACTCTTATATACATATGTATTAGTACACTTTGAATCCGTTAAAATTTTAAGGGTCTGATTGTACTTTTATATACCAACCAATAAAATCGACGACAAAATGTACATGATTTTTATGATATTAAGAAACATTTTATATAATTCTTTAAATATATTTGCGTTATCCTACCAAGTCAAGAATTATTCTGTTAATTAAAATACCATGGGTACCCTAAACTGAGACTAAAAACAGTGCGCTATCATGGACAACTAGGCTAGTAAACACGAAGTTTTTTAAAAAATTCTTGGTTTTTTATTTATCAAGAATATAATAATATAAAAATATTAGAACTCGACATCGGTTTTAATAAATTTGATACGTTATTGCTACAGGCAGAACTGTGCTTTAGACCCCAATTTGTAAGTTTTCTCATATCCATTTCTCATCACCGATAAAAATGACTACAGCATTTTTTTGTATAAACATAAACAACACTTGCTCATATTTTATCCCAGTCAAAAGATTTATGTATTGCGTTCGACATTTATCCAAGTCAAAGGATTTATGTATTACGAGACGCAGAAGAGTTTGGCAATCTTTCTTATAGGCAATGTAATAATTTCTGATAATTTAATCTAAATTTTTTCAAATTTATTTCTTTTCAGGTGCTGCATGTTTTCTTTAAAAATGGTTTATACAAATACACTTGTAATAATAAAATTGTAATGAAGGAATATATAAATAATGAAAAAGAAATTAAAACAAATAGTTATAATAACACAAAAATTATAATTTTTAAAAGACAATATCATATTTGGAGAGTAATATGGCAAACACAATCTCCATAATGTCCAATGCGTTACGAAATGTTGTGAGCAAGAAACGCATACGATACAAAGAAAAAGGATTTAATTTGGATCTTTCTTGTAAGCAGTATTTCCATTATTATTCGTAATTCATATATATATCTGACTTTTTTTAAATTATTGAAAGTATAACTTAAACAATTATGGACATTAGTTTTTTTTTTATTATTTAGTAGTTTGTATGTCCTCCCTCATTCTTATTAATATCTATCGTAAGCATTGGTAAAAATTTTGAGACATTTATCAATATTTTAATTAATTCGACTAAGGTCCGTAGAGTGTATAATTGACTTTCACCTTAGTAAACTATCCTGGGAAAAATTTCCCAAATGTTTTAATATGGCTATTGCAGCCTGTAGAGCAATATAACCTTTTTGAGAGCTAATCCACTGTTTCAAATTCCTGGCAAAATTTTCATACTGGAACGTCCACGAATACCACTAAAAAAATTGTGGAAACTCCTTTGACGCACTGTTTTATACAGATTTGCATTCATCTTCATTGTGATGAACTGGAGCTTTCAAGTGCAATAAAACGATATGGCTTCCCAACTTTATTACACCACCTACACAGCAGTGATTGCGAATTTAAATGCATTCCTCTTTCATATGTCGTGGAAATAATAGTTTTAGCCGCCCAGACAATCAAAACTTCCTTTTTTCGTCGGGAATGACTGCAGTATACCACTCCTCGTTTCACGTCATATGCTCTTAGGCAAATCGGAAACGTGCAACTTTATGTAAATTATTAAGAGGGATTTTTTCTCAACACATTGTACCCTGATTTCATTCGCCAAGAGGGGAGAAGTCGATGTAGTCCGATGCTATGATGGCGTTGCCGCATGTTTTTTCCTCCTTTAATATTTTTTAAGTTTTTTGATTATATTATTTACCACATTCTGACTACGGCCAATCATTTGAGGGTTTTCAAGGTCATTTGGTCATGATTCAGTAAAGCCATTTATTTGTCCTATTTCAAACTCGCTCAAAGGTTTTCCAAATCTATTTTTAAAAAAATATATTTTTTTTTAAATTTTTGTATTGATCACGAATTAAAATTAAATAGCTCAAACCTATTCAAATTAGCTAAAAAAAGTCCAATTTTTTTGACAGATCAGAAAATTTCCTTCATAATAATTGATTGGTTTTTTAATATATATATGTTTATATTTAAATCGGAAATATAAATATATTTATATTTAAATCGGAACTTCTGTTCAAGAAATACAGGCATTCTAATTATAAAAGCTTTCGTATTCATTTCACTTATCATAAAGAAATTACTATGTAAAATTTCAGTTAGTCTTTCATTATTATTCCTTATTATTTAGCATATAGTTTACTTTGTTTATTCTTTTTTGTTTTTTTTTTTTATTTTAGATATTTGCCCGAAAATTATTGCGATGGGATATCCTGCGCCGGACATTATCGAAGGCATTTACAGAAATCGCCTTGAGGATGTTTATAAATTTATGGAAGAAAGTCATGGAGGGCATTACAAAATATATAATCTGTGTCAAGAACGGAGCTACGACATAAATAAATTTCATGGGGTAAAATATCAAAAATCGTATACTATCAAACCATAATTAAATATATTTATTTACAGAATGTTGCAACATACCCATTTGAGGATCATAACCCTCCCCCCATTGTACTGATACAACGTTTTTGTGAAGACGTTGAGTCCTGGCTTAATAGAGATCCATTAAATGTCGTAGCTGTGCATTGCAAAGCTGGAAAGGGAAGAACTGGTAAGAAATAAGCGTATAGCATTCATTATCATTTTATTCTATTTATAAGAATAAATACATTAAGTTCATCACTAACGCTAATCACGAAGAAAAGAGTATATTGGATTTCTGTAATGTCTGATATACTGTCTGCCCGTGACTATGTATATTAGACAAGGTGCGAAAATTCCACATTAAAATGAAAAATGTAACAAATGATATGAGTAAAATTGAATGCTAAGCTGAATAAACTGGACACGTAAGACACGGCCGAAAAACATTCAAGCTAAAACAAACGAAGTGAATCAGTGGCAATCCGTATGAACCAGGGGCGGAAAGCAAAAAGTGGCTATAATTTTTGTTGTCTTGATTATGCATAATGCATATAAACCAAAATCGCCACTTCATTTCGACCTGCATCAAATACACACAGTCTTATCGTCTTTTTTTTCTTCGTCCATTTCTTATAACTGCTTGAGTAATTCGGCTTTGCACTTGCACTCGCTTAACTTAATTTAATTAGAATACATTCTATTTGACATTGTGTGTTGAGCTCAACTGAACATTTTTAAGTTATTCAAAACTTTGAAAATTTATATCTCTCAAACGGAAACTGATTTGAATGAAATTAAATTTATGTTACAATGAAATACATCAGTTACGATAAAAATTTCCTGACCTGTATATTTTAATTTAATGCCTTTTATCATTATTTTTATCAGATTGTTTGCAAAAAATTTTCTCTGTAATGATTTAATCTTCGAACAGCCTAAAATTGTCGATTCTCAGCAGATTACAAATAAATCAAGATTAATAATAAATTAACTCATTCACATATTGGCTGCATTTGCAATTTAATTTCGATTTAAAAACTTTTGGAGATGGTATCCAAAATTTAACAAAAATTAAAACTGTTTGAAATTTACACGAATTAAAACAATTTCGGTGACACAAGCTCCAAAGGCATACGACACATAATTAAATAACTTAATTCTTAGGTTCCTATTCGATAACATTGAAACGGAAATAATTATTAATTATTTGAACAAAATTTGATCTTTACAAACCTAAAAAAATTAAAGTCTGAAACTTATAGTCTTGACACGTTCACACATTCGGACTGACAGAAACATATCACACGAAACAAGGGGAAGAACACTAGTTTTTCCCAACGAAACTAAGTGCATTTTGATGGTCTGGATGGCTTTAACTATTATGAACTTTAAACGAAAGGAAAAATACATTTACTACATACATTGCATTTACTTTTATAATTTTTTTAAACAGTTCTATTATCTAAACGTGTTTAATTGAGTCACAAAGAGCAATTTCGATGAATTAAAAAAAAATAAAATTTTCAGACAGGAAACTTAATCATAAGCATAACTAATTAATTTGTTATGTATCGAAATGTATGCCATTATAATCGGAGCTTTCATTGAAGCGATATATTTTTTGGAAAACTTAAGCCTATTCAGTTGAGCTGCAGTGTATATAAAATTACATTAAATTAATAAACTTGAAAATGACATATAAGCCTCTTAGGGCGTGAATTAAAATCTTATATCTTTTAGAATAAGTTTTTTCCCTGGGTTAATTTTTCATATCTTTTTATATTAATCCTTTAACGCATGCTTCGGACATATACGACTTAAAATTCTAAAAAGAAAAAAAACATTTTAAACGCATAATATGTTAGCACATTGCAAGGGATAACAATCGAATATAATCGAATATAAGTGTGCAATGTGCAAGTCAGTAAATTTTTCAAAGCTATAGTTGTTTTCTCCAGGCAATGCAATTGCATTCAAATTTATAACGAATGACGTTGAGATAAACGGATGTGAATGGGTTTAAATCATATTACAGACTGATTAGACTTACTACTGAACAGGCAGAAACGTTATCGAGCTTCATTTTTATGCATATTTCATTAGATTTTTTTTTAAGTTTCGATTTTTTTTATATTGTGGGTGCCGGATATAAACTTTGCAAAATTCTTTAAATTGAAGAACAATTTTTAAATGTAAGTTACTGGCGAAGTCGAACATTTTTTAATTTTTTTTATTTTGATTCGGGCTTGAATCATACCGGGGTCATTCTTAGCCAAAAATATTTAAAGTTTATACTTATACTTAAATACATACTTAAATACATACTTATACTTATATAATATGTGGGTGTGTAAATGCTTGTGTTTGGTGCATGCAACAATGGAAGATATGTAGTATAAGGCCGATCGACGGCTTAAGGTATCTCAGTCCCACATTTTAAAAATTATTAGCAACTCTAAAAGTTAATATATGCTAATATAATAATTGACGGATATTTCTTAATTTAGGATTTTTGAAAAAGTCCTTAAAATACTTCTTAAATTAATGTTCATAAAGCATTTAATGTTGAGTGTTACATAACATTCTTCAAAAAAGCATTCATAAGTTTAAGTTTAATAATTGTTAAATTGTGAATTTACAATTTTCTAGAAACATTTACATACTTATAATTATTTCGATTTGTAAATTTTGTGTTCATTACATTTTAATTTTATAATTCTAAAACATGTTTACTTACCAGGTACAATGATATGTGCATACTTGGTTCATAGTAAATTCCTGAATACAGCAGATGAAGCGTTGGCTTTTTATGATGAAAAACGTACAATAGATCGGAAAGGAGTTACAATTCCATCTCAACGTAGATATGTTCAGTATTATTCAAATTTAATCCCAGATATACATTATGAAGTAGTCAGTCTTTACGTAAGTATCAAATATATACTATAGATCTTTGACAGCTTTCACTAATACGTTTATAGATTTCTGAAATCCGTTTTACTGAGACAAATTACTTGCATAATCTTGGTACAGTGCAATGTTCAATTTTCGACAGGCAAGAGTCTTCAGCAGAAAAACTTAAGGCGCATGTAAGTATGTTGATTTGTTTATCAACAATTCTAATGGTTTGATTTAAATTTATAGATACCATATTTTTTTTCCTGTTTTTATAATTTTTAATTGTATAGTGTATGTATTCTATATTTCCTGATAGCATTTACATTTTCAATATACTGGTTTTAGCGAAAGCATTTTAATGATATTTATACGATAGTAATAGATGTAAAAGTATATATATTTATTATATTGAGAATTACTTAATTTTCACTTTTGGCTATTGTCTGTATCCAGTATATACTTATATAAATATGTAATGTATTTTGTTGGTTGTTGATATGCTTCATAATATTTCTCAATAATTTTCTGATAATGTAGCCAAAATGTTCTGTAAATATAAAACTTAGATTTTTTTACTCCTGTGGTGTACATAATAAAATATAAGACGCAGCAAAGCAAGCTCCTAAACCTATTCATGTACCACTTAAATCGACTAACGAGACACAAAAGTATTTCTCCTTTTCGTCTATACTACTACAAAATTAGACAAAATAACTAATAATTTAATTTAAAAAAATGCTAGTATACGTAATATCCTAAAACCTTATTTTAATTAGAAATGTTGAATATTTCTGTATGCGAAAACCATGCTGTGCACTATAATTAAATCAAAAATTTTTATTTACTCAGGAGCTGAAAACGTGGACAATTGATTTTCAAAAAACTTCAATATTGGATATAACTAATTCGCCTTTAACAGTTTCTGGTGATATCAAAGTTGAACTTACTCAAAAGTCATCAAGAAAGATTATTTGCAGCTTTTGGGTTAATACATTCTTCATGCAAAATGATGCGGGTATGTTTACATTTTACGGATATTAAAAACTTTATAAGTTAAGCTCGAGTTGTACGTTTCAAGTTGTCATATTTAAATGATCTATTCTATATTTTATATTTTGTTTAACAAGCTTTCTAAATGCTTATTGTATGTACACATTTGTTGAATTACTACCTAAAAAAATGTAATAAAAGGAAGTCATTAAAAAAACCCTCTAAAAAGAAATAGCCAAAAATTGAATGTATTTGTATTCCATAGTTGAATATAGAATCTGCAATATTTTATGGGTTAAATATAACCACGTTAACAGGATAAAAATCAAAAAATAAATTTTGTTTTGTACTACAAAATAATATATTAAGGAAAGATTTTGTCTGTTAATGACTTGCAATCTTTTGCCGGAACGCCTCATTGATTCTTACACGGTTTTTATACTTAGATTTACTCTAGCTGTAACTGTAACTGTAAACCTAAATACAAATATGTTCCTTAAAGTATATTTATTTTTCAGTTCGCGTTCCCGACGGAAACACCGTAAAATTTATGCATACCTTAAATAAATCTGAAATTGATGGTGCACATAAAGACAAAGATCATAAATCGTTTTCGGAGGACTTTAAGGTAAATAAATAAAAATATATATATATAAATGTGTTGGTTATGGTTAATAAATCATAGCCGAAAAAATGGTTAAATAGTTACTGTAGTTACTATTCGTCGTAATACTAATGAATACTAAACAGATTGAATGATGGAAAAGTAGGAGCATGAGCAATGATTAATTATTTACGTCATATAAATAAATTATGTAGATTATGACTTTGTTTGTGATCAATATATATATATATATATATATATATATATATATATATATATATATATAAGCATAAGTGTGAGCCTATCGATATGTATCCCCGCATCGATTTGTTAATAAAAAGTTATTTGATTTTATTTTAATAATTAGGTCTTGCACAGTGTTCTTAATGATGTGTGTACTATTAGAATTTGAATTTTACGTATATTAAGGGTATTAATTAACATGTTAAAAACTTAATTATCTGAAGACGTAATATCTAAAATTATATATTTTATTTGTTATTGCAGATCTCTCTCGTATTTATAAAAGAAGAAAAGCGCTCTGACAGTATACGCACTGAACCCTCAGTAGATAACAATAGGAGCAGTAAACAAAGCTCAGAATTTTTTCTTGGTGATAATGATACGAATCTAAATAGTGGGGGTTCTGTTTTAAACTCTCCGTCCTCAAGTCGTTTGTTTGAAGGTCCATTTCATACCAGTGATGAAAGAGGTGAAACTCAATCTCACCTAATAGCACATAACAGAAAACTTGTAAGTATAATGTGTTAGAAAAGTAACTAAACTCTAAGGCTTTTTTTTTTTTAGATTAAAAATCAACATAAAAAATCAACTATCTCAAAATTTCCTGCAATGGCATCTAAACGAAAACAATCTTCTTCAAAATGCTTACTAAGCGTTAATAATACCTCGTCAGGCAAGGACAACAAAAAACAGCATATTTTTAATCAGCCGTCCGGTAAACAATTCGATATAGTGCCAACTAAATGGCCTAGTAATATGTATGAAAAAACCTCTGAGGGTCTACGTATATTTGATCGATGTAATATTTCTAACATTTCTGGCGGAGATAAAATTTTCGAACAGAAGTCACACAATACTTGCAAACGATCATCTTCTGATTTAAATCAGAGTGGGGAAGAAGAAGACGAAGATTGGGAATCCGGTGAGTACGTTTTTTACTTAATAAAACTCAAAATACAATCACTGTATTTTCTATTACAAACAAGTATTCATAATTTGTTTAGTTCTCAATTGACAAGAGTTACCGTCAGAAAAAAAAAACTTAAAAAAATTATTTTACAAGAAATATAAGTCAGAAGTCTGATAACATTGCCATTATCCATAGGGCTATTGAATTGATCTTTTGGTTAAAATAGTCTATTTATAACGAATTTATGTTGTTATAAACAATTATTGTTTATTTGTCAATTTTTAGATGTGTATTGCAATTTTAATTTAAAGATTTGTTAAAGCGTTGGCCTACCTCATTGTATTGATTCTGTTCACCCGCTGTTCACCCGCGATTAACAGATTCTAAATGAGAAGAATGCCAAAAATTACAACTGCCAAGTTTTTTAAGGCTGCTCGGAAGCGCAACTCACTTCATGAATATCGGTCATTTGACAGTTAGTAGAGTGTGACACTGCGTAGAGTGTGACGGACATAGCTAACATTATCAGGAAATAGCGTCGTTGCGGCTTTGGTCAGCGCTTTCTCAGCATTATTCAAGAAAATATTGTAGAGTCAGGAACACTCTGCTATTTGGTTTACTTATTCAAGGTGTTTTTCTGTGATTAGTATGACTACTTTAGTGCATTCTCTATCGTAATAATAGCTTTGACAAGCCTTAGGCTTTCTTGAATAGTTCTTTAACGTGTGATTCTATCCGGTCCTGCTGTTCTTGGGCCTAAAGGTTTTGGAAGATGTCAGTATTTTATCTTCTGTGATATAGATATGATCAATGGTTACATCTAGAAAGACTTACATGAAGTCTGGTCCATTGGTAGATAGAAGTCTATATGGAAAGAGCTTCTATAGACAGTAGATCTATAAAACTGATAGACCCCGATTGCTTGTCGTTTGATTGCACGTACGCTTGAGCTGGTCAGCAGCATCCGTCTTATCCGGATGTTGCATACATCAAATAGTATCTTGGGCTTTTAACCCAGAAATCACAACAGTGGACAGAACAGCCACAACAAATTTTAGTTTGAGTGCTCCGGTATACTGCTAAATTGGAGGAGGGCATACAACTCCACTCCATTGTAGAGTTATATTTAAAATATATTTCTAGTAGTTTGGTCATGGGGATAATTGACTTGTGAAGGCTTCACTTTCATCGCCTGAATGACACCCGGGACTTATTGGGCCAGTTGTACTTCCGAATTAACTTCTTATAAAACTAGTTTTATCTTATTTATAACACAATATTTTGTTAGCCAGCACAATTCAAATATTTATCGAAAAAATTATTAACGTTAAAATACTGTTACTGTTTCAATTCTCAACGTTTATTTCAATAATTCTTATATTAAGAATTGGTATTTTTGTATAAAGCACTTTAAAAACTGTAATTAATATAATTTATTCACATTATGTTTTTTAAGAAAAATATATTATATAGTAAAATGTATGTATTAAAGTCATACAATGATGAAATGGACTAGCAGATTCGAAATGCTTTTAAATATTCTCAGACTTTAACTCAACCCAACTGATACAAATCAGGCGTCATTTTTGAGCTATTGTAGAAAAACTCAACAGTGTTCGCGGCGCTCTGTGTTACTCTTAAGTAAAAAGTAAATCAATGTGTTTCATATATATTAATATATGTCCAAATTTGGGCATATATAACAAATAGGTAATGTGATGAAGAATTATTTCGGTTTACTCGCGCACTTTTATTATTTAATATTTAACGAATTATATTTAAAATATAATACTAATAATATTAAGGGCTGTTTCGGTACGATTTCTTTTAAAATATGTGGACAGTAAATTCCATACCTCGCAGTTTTATTACACCTACTCCCGATTTCCCTCGGAAATATGTTAAATCTTCTTGAAAAACAAGAGGTCAACATAAGCTTCGAATATTGTTTAAATCTACAGCAACATGACGTATCACCAAAAAAACGATTACAGTGTCTACCGCACTTTAAATGAAATGATTTAAAAAAAATCCAAGTCAGAAGAGGGAGAGTGAAATCTTATTTAAAAGCATAGGTTATGTAGTGGCCAAAATTGTGGACTTAATATCAATATTGTAAGTTGTTATACGATTGAATCAGCTATCTGAAATTAGAGTTCGTTATGTATTAAAAAGTATATTTGCAGGACCTTAATTTTTATAGCTATGGAGCTAGCCGGCATTGACGTAAGGAATCAGATACCAAAATTTTCTGTTATAAAAAGTTCTATAAATTGTTGCTAAGGCCTGCTGGCTCTACCCTAAGCAGCAAATTCAACAGAAATGTGGTGAGTCTATTTTACCTGTAAAGTGAGATCTAATTTTCAATGGACGAAATTTCACCTATCATTAATCGTATCCGTATTGCATTAATTAATTGTGTCCGAATAAAAACTTAAGGATTTGTGAAATATGAGTATTGTTAATATATATTAAAATAAAATTAAAATGCAATTAAAAATAATAACAAAGGTGGTGGAATGCCTCTATATATATAAATATATATATATTTAAATTGCCCAGCGTAAATTATAACTGTGCTCCGGAATGCCTCTATATATATAAATATATATATATTTAAATTGCCCAGCGTAAATTATAACTGTGCTCCACAAGCAATCTATTGTAACAACATATTTTTATATATTATTATATTATTAAAGTATATCTGATAATAATAGTAGTTGTACAATTTTTGAAATTAAATTCAGATTAAAATTAATATTTATCTATCAGTTATTTTTGCAAGTGTGGTTAAAAAAATATAAACCAGAAAAAAACATAATGGCTGAGTATCTAACTGTACTTCTGTGTACTTCGAACACTTTCGATTCTGATTGTAAAATGTAATCCGCAATGTTGCTGTAAAATTAAGCAGTGAGTCAAGTTAATGTCAATGGAATGCTACCATTGTGTGAAACGTAATATTTCCGTAGCTTGGGAATCCTTCAACTTGGAAGTAACCAAAGCTCATGCCCGTTATTGGGAATGCTGTTCAGATAATGTAATCTACGTGCAAACATAAATGACTACAGTTTAAAATATAATATACATAATCAAGTACATGTATCAAAGTGGGACATAGATACTTTCTTAAATTTAAACCGACTCAATATGAAAATCTTTACGGGATAACAAAATGAATTTACATGTCACATTATACAAGTCTACATATTTTATATTTATAAACGATGACAGGCTGTGGTTCGTATCATACACTTGCAGCCGCTAAGCAGATATATAACTTCATTAATATAGTACACATATGCAATCAAAGCAAATAAGCTTATATTTCTGTATATGTGAGGCTATATTTGATTTTTGGTTCATGTACGTATACAATTGAAAGCTTTTCTTTTTTTTTATGTAAGTGCGCATATCTATAGAGAAATGCGCGCACTTGGGGCTAATTGCCATGGGATTTTGGCAATTCATGACACTTTAACTCTCTTTAATTTAATGGATTTCAATGAAATTTTCGGAACAGGATTCACATATTCCGTTGATTATTTATTATATGTAAAGCTTAGCAAACTTTAGTACAAATTCATTATATTTGATTCTAAATTCTAAATTATATTAATTAATTAATTCTAATTCTAAAAAGTATTCATTAATTTTACCTTGAATTCAATGGATTTAATGGAATTATAATTAAAAAGCAACTTTTCTTTATCTATATGAACAGAAATAATTGCTGTCCGTATAGCAAAATGAAAAAATGATTGGTATTGGGTAAATTTAGAGTTTTTTGTCAATTTCGAAATTAACAAACATTCATTTTTTATATTAAGTTCATATAAATTCAACAAGTTTTTCGAAAACCAAAACTCCTGAAAGTCTGAGTTTAAAAAAATTAACTCATACCTATATATTTCAAATTTTTAATTTCAGATATATATCCGGGGTGATATCTACATCAACATGACAAGAGGTGATAACCCACCACTTCACTTTTTTGGCTGCCATTATGTTATTTATTTATTTTTAAAATGTGAAATACAACAAGCATGTACAGTATATGTTGTTAAAAATAAGCTTAAATCAACAGTTGATTACACATTAATTGTTTTAGTCTAAATTCAAATTATAAGAGTAAAATTTGTAGCTCAAAGGAAACCCCTGCCATTGTATATTTTTATACCTCGTTCCTACAAATAAATAAAGACAAAATGGTATTGTATAGATATGTATATGTTCTCTGTGGCAGATAAATACTTTGAAACTCGCAATTAAAATTTGGGTTAAGTCAATCGTGGTGATACAAATACAATTGTATTGAATATTGCTATTTGTACAAAAATTAAGCTGTGCTTGGCTCAGTTTTAATTATTGTCATTGTTCAAATGACTTTTTATAATTATAATTTTAAATATATATAATTTGGATTTCTCGGCAATTACTTAACTGACTTCTTAATATATATATATATATATATATATATATATATATATATATATATATATATATATATATATATATATGTATGTATGTATTCGTTTAGAAGTATTACGTTAAATATGTAAATTAAGATTTAAATTAAAGTGTTGTACATATAAACTTTAAATTTTTTATAGAAAAAAAAACAAAATTAGAATGCCATCGTTTGAAGTGTTTGTCATATTGGAATTAAAAAGAATAAATACACACATTGATTAAAGTGCTGAATTTCGTGTACTAAAGGAAATTTATAGGTGTACATTTTTGGGTCCGACAGTACAACGAGCTAAATATATTCTATATACATATCTCCAATCATCTATACAAAATAGGCTGTTCGAAACGATTTTTCCTTTTTTTCATTTTTAAAGATACGAGCTTTAACAGTAGAAATAATTTTTACAACACAGATTTGTTTTTTAATTTTAATTAGAACAAAAGACTGGAGTGAACTTTACTGTACACCCTTCTAAAATTATGATTGTTAATTTTTCTGATATAAAAATCGAGCTACTTCTCTGAATTTCATAATTGTAAAGCTTTCTAATGCCCACCATTATTGTCGTTTACTTTTCCAAATAAAGATCTTCTCAATCTTAGATTGCCGTTTTCTTACTTAGAAAACTATAATGCTTCAATGATTAATGAGTAATATTACTTCTTAACTTTTTTGCTCTACATACCCACCACAAAATTCTTTCCTAATATTTAACATAATCTACTTGTGGTTTATCTCCACTTCGACATCTCATCTGAACCTTCTATCCGTTTCTATTCTTTTCTCTTTTAGATTATCTCTGGGAAGTCACTGACCGGCCTTGGCTACAAAATGGTGTATAGTTTTCCGGACGGTCTTATCAGTCTTTCCGCATCGAGTAAGAGATAATCTGAGATCTTATAATGTTACCATATTATAACCTGTTTTCTTGTAGAGGATACAGTAGTATTACCAACATAATTTCCATCTTATTGGTTAAAATTAAAAAGGCAAATATTGTTTTATACAAATTTACATTATCACATGATTAATAAGAAAATTAGTTTTTGTATTAAATTAATAGTAAGTTCTGTCGCCAAGGAACTTAGTGATCGACACTATTTAAGAAAGTAGTAAAATTGTGATATATTACTTATGATTACATATCGACTAATTTAATAGCTTAAAAATAATATTACTGACATTGTAAGAAAACATAGTAATTCCAGATTAGCCTTGTTGCCAACAGTCGTATCGTAATCATTAAAAATTTTCATCAAACTACAAACAAGTATATATATGTTCCGACAGACTGAAAGTAAAACAAAAATTAAAATTAAAACAAGTGACCTTTTAGGAGCCAGAATAGCATATGCATATTTTTTTTTTTCTATGGATTCCTACAATTAGAATACCACCAAGTTTATTATGTGATTACGCCCACAAGAGGAGGGCAAGGTATAAATATCTATATTTTTAACAGTTGTTAAGCTACAATCTTTAAAGTTTGCACGTTGACCACTGATGTCCTCCTTAGAGGAATGCAAATAAATGAAAGTTTAAAAAAATGGGTTGATATAATTTACTTTTTCAATGTCTATAAGGATCATAAATGATAATTATGGAGTCCGTAAAATTAAAGAAAAGCTTATATTTTATCTTCCGCTTACTTTTTCAAATTTATTTATTAACGTCTCGTAACGTCTTAAATTTTCTTTCTGTTTTTTTTTTTTTTTTTTGATTTTCCTCATGCTTTGTGTCAACTTTGGTAACTACCATAAACTCAGCAGTAACGAGGTAACAATTGGGGGCTATTATTTTTTCTCGATTGTTGCATTATTGGAAATTTGTTTAGTAAATCTTGTTTACTTCTGTTATTATTGATCGTGTTTTGAGGTGTTTTCAGTGTTAGCCTGAATAAACATGTCTTAGTTATTAATTTAAAATTTCGCTGTTTCTGTACCATAT
Source organism: Drosophila hydei (assembly GCF_003285905.1). Classification (NCBI taxonomy): domain Eukaryota; kingdom Metazoa; phylum Arthropoda; class Insecta; order Diptera; family Drosophilidae; genus Drosophila; species Drosophila hydei. The sequence goes on from NW_022045678.1 coordinate 6,934,875, forward strand.
GTAGATCAAAATTCTTTTCTTTAATATATCAACGATGTAGCTTGCAGAGTCAGTAAAATATGTTGCATATGTAAAACTGATGTGTTTACTGTTCAGCAGTATGTTATGTTATGTTACATTTTTAAAAGGCCTTATTAGTTTTAAATAGCGTCTGAAGATGTAAACAGGCTTTATGGTAAATTTTACCCCTGTATTTGGTAACTTATCTTTGATAAAATACATAAATATGAGCGAATTAACTATTGATTAAAATTTTGTATATTCATTTAAGAGCACACATTTTTAAATTATTTTGATTATTATGGGTGCGCATGTAATAACTGAAGACGTGTGTTCTGTAAGTGACAATCTGCTGTTCTTTTGTTTTATTTCCCTTCACTTTCCTTATCTACGATGTTTGAATTATGTTGCTAGTTATTTCCTAAAACTATGTACACCATTAAAAGAGTGTTTTTTCTCCAAACATTCAGTACTGCAACGGTGCAATATTACCTATTATTTTTACTTTAAGAGCCGTAGAGTTGTTTATGTCCCCTCGTAGAATAGGAAAAATCTTGAAATATTGTTGACATACCTAGTTTTCTTGTTGGTTAATAAAAATCATTGAATTCAAAAGATCCAGACTACTAGATTAATACCTGCATCAAATGTATAAAAGTCAATTAGATAATTATAATTATTACAATCCAATTATACTTTGTTGTTATTGATGTATTTCTAAAGGTCATTTTATATCAAATTATACCAAAGAAAGGAAAAATTTATTAGATAAATAGTTTTATTAATATATATAAGAATTTTAATTAATTCCGATATTTATAACATTTTTTAAAATTATATTGCAGGTGAATCAACATACCTTTAAATAAATTGTATTTTGGACCTACTATACTTGGAGATCTACAGAAATTTTAATTATAGCTGCTAACATTTTATAAATGTATCTGAATTTGTAAATATATAGATTTAAAATAGGTTTAATGATATAAAGTAAATTTCTCTTTGGATGTGTACTTTACGACATAAAGTAAGAAACAAATAAAATTCGTCGTAGTTTGTTATACAAATAAGCAATTTGATTCTTAATTAAAATTTATGAACTGACTAAAATGAAAAATTTTTGCATCTTTAACAGGAATGGTTTTACGTAATTATATGATTATTAATTTTTACCCAAAAATTTAAGAATTACTTTTTTTATAGATAATAGTTTTGAAATTAGTTGATTACGAATTCTATATTATTATCTTGAGAGCTTAAAAGTCGTCACTATGATCTGTGTATCGGACTGTGTATTACTGTTTGCCAAAAAAAATTTCATCTTGCCTAACATTTCATCTAGAAACCAGGAGTTATCTGGCATTAACCTTTAAAGTGAGGTTCGTCTGTCGTGTTCCTGCATCCAGGTCCCACTTACGATCGGGGATAAGTGTTACTATCCATTACCCGTGCGTTTCAATATCGGTGTCCCTGAAAGATCAGTATACTATCTAGTCTAACACCTATATAGCTTACTGTTCTTCGAGTCATTATCAAGTGTCTCCTTCCCCGAAAACAAAAGTACATTGGTTTTTTTTGTTAGCAAGCTCTAAACCTCGGAGCTAAGCCTCGTCAGAGTGTGGATCATGACTTGGGTAAGTTTTTGTTGACGCTCTCACTGGAGATGATGATGGTAGCTTTGTTATCTGCATATCAAACTTGAAACGTATATTTAGGCATATCCAGTCCTAAGATCGAGCCTTGTACACTGTCCAGTCTCTGTATATCGTTTCGTACCAGTCTGCATAGCTACAGCAGCACTCAATCCTGTAAGTAACTCCTGATTGTGCCTATTAAATATTGTGGTATATGGAAACGATCCTCCAAGAAAGCTAGCAGGACGGTCCACCTATCACGTCTCCTAAAATACTTCAACGGTAGCATCCAGTGTGAATTTTTGAGCATTGAATCCATGCTGTATGGGACTAAGTCCGGCAAAAACTTCTGCTGCAAGAAGCCGTGAACATTTTCTCACCTTTATTTAGTGAGACACCGATAGTGTGTCAGGATCGCTTTTGGTCCCGAAGCCTTTTTCTTCGAATTATTGTGTAATTTTTAAAGTGTCGTACTCTTGTTGGACTCCGCCTGCACTGTTTGCATACTTTTCTTTTTAACGAAAAATCGTGGTTCCACCAGTACGCCTGCTGCTTGCCCCCACACTTGCTGTGCGTTTTTCGCATAGAAGCATTGCATGCTATTTCGATAGGTTTTTTCTGTACTAGTCCTTGATCCGATATACAATTTATATACCGGCCTATTGAATGTCGCTTTATTCTTAGGCTAGCTACAACCAGCCCAGTAATAGAGGCCATATATATTATTTTCCGTTCTCTAGAGTTAGTCTACGGCATTCTACCACGATTCTATTCTCTAATGAAGTCCTACTATCCACAAGTTTCTTTATCCAAGTATATCTGTGCACAAAGAAATAATTTTTTCTTACGTGAATGGTCCTATTTGCTTCCCTCAGAGGGAATCTATTATATTATATAAGATTTTAGTTTTTGATAGATTTAAAAAGCAAAATTCCAAAAATCTTAAGCTAAAAAAGCATTTACTCGATCGTATGATACAATATGGCACTCCAAATAAAGCAATGGAATACTTCATGGCCCTTATAAATAGTAGGCCACGGTATACTGAGCTTTGGTATGGAATGAAGTGCAACTAAAACTTTCCCAGAGGGTGACGTGTAGGGCAAAAGTCCTTACTTCTGAGGATAGTCACATTTCTTAACACTTAAATCTGAATTCCAAACGATATTGTCATTTCCAGACGTAAAAGAATATAACGGCTTATTTAGTTGTGGCAGCAAGACTAATAAACTGTCCCACTCCAGTGGCAGTTCGTGCGGGAGGCAATACGCTTAATGCAATAATTTTGCGTTTGGATGAATTTCTTTAGCTCTCACCTTGTAGACTTTATACTAAACTGTTCAAAAAACTACATAATGTTATAGAAAATCCCGCTCTCGTATGCTATCTAAAGAGCCAGATTCTTCATAACTGCCCGCTGAAAAACAAATGGTGCATTTTTAAGTTCAAAAGGCATTATTGAAAATTCGTATTGATCATCAGGATTCATAAACGCGATGTTTCAATGGAGTTGAAATAAATTGAACTGCGAGTAAAACCACTTTCCATATTCCAAAACGTAAATTAATTTGCTCCACGCGCTTCATAAAGAAGAATAGTTTAACTTTTACAGCCCAAATGGAAGTAAACTTGATGGCGGCAATTTCGAGCAACAAAACAAAAATATAATTTTTTTTTTTTTTTTTTGTAGATGTTTTTTTTGCAATCTGTCTTATACTAGATAATAAACAATGGGCTACAATGAGATCATTCCATATATTTACCTACTTTACATATTTATCTATTTCTGTGGGGCAGATCTAGGACATGAGTCGCCTGTGGTTGCTTGAGTCATCCAGTAGTCTTAGTGCTAGAGCATTCTCGTGGTTATGTAGTTTATTCATGTATCTGTTTGCATATAGTTGTATTTCTTCTTTAACAAGGGACAGTTTAACATCTTTGTGGATATTATAATTATACATAGATTAAAAAAAAGAAAATATAATTCCTTGGCTGGAAATATCTTCCTATAGTTGTCGTTGGTGTTAAGATCTTCCAAGTTCCAAGCCGTTATCGATGAGCTCGACATTTCTGTTAATATCTTCCAAGCCGACTTCAATCCGCTCAATATTGTGGACAAAATCCTCTAGCTTCTCATCATCGTTAATGCACGTCCGTCAATGGTGGTAAGTCGAAACATCTAACATCTTATAAAGTTTGACTACTTTCAAATATAATTGATCTATTCGAGGTTTGCAGCTATATTAATTAAACTCACTTATTAAACTATTCATTAGTCCTTGCTTTGGTGTTCTCACTTTTTATGAAGTCATTGACGTTGACAGGGTAGTCATCAGCGATGTCTAGAGATTGATCATTGATGGTCTCATTCCATCGACGAAATATTCTACATATTCTTTGACCATTCGATTTCGTAACGTTAAAGAATCAATTGTCTGTGTTTACATTTGACTGCGATATTGTTCTCACGTGATGATGGCTGCATATCTTTTGCAAACTTCACCAAATACCGGTTTTGAAAATCAAAAACATACGCCCCTGCTCATCTCAAATATAGGATGTGGTGCAGATCCAACTGCTGATGTCGGGCCAGCGTTGAATTGCTGATATTAATACTTGTTAAGCCGCTCTTCCACGATGGTTTCCTACATCCACTGACAATCATACCAATCCTGTCCGAATGCCCTGAATAGTCTTCCCGCTCTTACTCAGTAACACCTGGAATTACGCTTGGCAACAGCAATAGTTACCTCTTTCGCAATAAGGATACACATAAGATGGAATACCAGCTATCAGTCTTTCTTCAATACCGTTGCAACAGTATGATGCAGTCATAAAACAGGTAGAGTCTGTTACCTGGTACAGCTGGTATTCCGTCTTATGTGTATCGTAGTAAAGCGTTAGTAAAGCGATAATTGTAAAAAAGCAATATACTCTAGTCGATAGACCGAACCCCTCTTGCCAGCATAAAAGATTTCAAATATGTTAAGCCAGTCATTTAAAAACGTAAACCTAATATTTTTTATTATATATATATATATATTTAAAAATAATTTGCAATCGATTTCATGTAAACATTAAAAGTTATCGATCATTTCAATCAAAATAGATTTGCGTGTGACTTAGGTGGTCTAACATACAAATGTCAAGTCTAGTGAAATTTCTCAAATTAACCCGTGCATACATACGGAAAGAGGACTACATCGATTCGGCTGTCAGTGCTTATCAAAAAATATATGCTTTGTATGCTCGGTCACGTCTGCTTCTGCCCGTATAATTTATGTATATCTACATTATTTTTATGGAAGTACAATATTTTTGTATACCTTAAACCCATTGAAAATAAATACATAAAAAGTAATGTATATATACTATATTAATTAGAACTCCCGTAAAAAGGGAGCGATCTCGTAAGCCACAAAAGTAGTCTCAAAATTTAAAGTGTGAATTCCTGTAACAATACGAAATAGACATTCGATTTCGTTTTTTCAATTGTAAGTTTAATATCACTGCAAATAGAAACTTCACGTTTTCTAGGACATCCCTGTAATGAATAAAGATTTTTTGTTTGTTTTCTTTTTGGGATACACCCAAATACTAAAGACTTCTGCTTTGACATATAAACAGGGATGGATGATGACACTATTAGCAGTGAAATTCCTTTATCTGCAAGACAAACTCAGAAACAAGTAAATAAAACACAATGACCATGTATAGAAAAAATTTTTAGAGACCTACATCAATTTAATAATTTTACAGTGTAAAACTTTTAAAAAAAGAATAAGAATATTACATTACTTAAATTAATTAATGCGATTGTCCAAGTCCTTGAGTTCTATACAGAGTAAAAGAGTCGTACACATGCTCCAACTCTGACAATCGGTATTCTTCCAAGCAAACAATGCCTTGTAACGATGGTGATAGTTTCAGTACACATGGTAAACAATGAACCACATGCCTTTTCTCCTGCTCTCTTATGAACAAAACGTTAAAAACTTCGACCTAAAAAGAACGCATATATTAAAATCAATATAAAAAGCTATTATCATTGTTGCAAAGAATTTTATAAAGCGATAAAATGCCCAAGTAAACAGTCGATAGAAATTAAAGCAGTAGCTTGCTAGCTAGCCAGCTTGGGAAGATTCGGGGTGTTTGAATCTTAGAAGATTGAAAATATATATTATAAGATAAGAATATTTTTATTTTGAATCCATAAAATTGTCATTCTGCTGGAGACTAGAGCAAAATAACTTGCATAAAATAGTGTATTGCAGTGTAATAAATGCAAACGAGTCACTAAAATAGTATATTGTTGTATAATAAATGAAAATATAAAACTTACTTCACATTGTCCACAATAGTGGGACGCCTCGTTTTTTCCACGGCCATTAAAACGTATTTCAACTCCTTTGGACTTCACATATTCTTGTATATGAAAAACATTTTTTAAAGATTGACACAAGCACATTCTATAAATAATATATATACAGAAACAAATATATTAATACATATTTAGATTTTTTAAATTTAATTTGTTTTAATTACTAATCCATTTTCAAAATTTTAAAGCAAAGTTACTGTAGAATTCTTCTGAAAATTGTGTAATGAATGTTATGGTCACGCATTCTGAGTGTGCAGTAATAAGAAAAAAGTATAAGGCAAATAAGGGTATTCTAGCTTTAAAAATTGAGACTAAGTTACTGTTTACCTACTCTATTGATTTGCCAATTGCCATTTTGCCTCTTGAAAGCGTGGGAAATCGAAAAAGAAGTATTTTCTAGATTTGGAGTTGGTAGCATTTATAGCGTGAACGAGTAGTCGGCAACAACCGACTGCAAGATTATTGTTTTCTAATTATTAGTTTAATGGTGCCAAGATAAAAAGTAATTTAAGAAAGTTGAAACCTAAAAGTTAAAAATTGACTTGATCGACTATATACTATTTTTTAAAAAAGCAATACATTCGTATTTGGTCGAGATCTTAAAATAAGCGAGAAATGAGATTTCCAACTTAACACACCCTTAGTAGGAGTTGATAAATCATTTTAATCATAGCCAATCTTTATGTCTATAGTACCTTAATTTTCAAACGTAGACTTCTTCGACGTTATGCACTATAACAAATTACATGTGTGAGTTTAAATTTACATCCGTACTTACTTTATTAACTCAAAGAGTTTGACATCTGAAACTTTTATATTTCTTGCTAAGTTCCAGCTTAAGTGTACCATAGGCACAATACTTTTAAAGCTTTGAAGCTTGTTCCACTCGTAACGCTCAATGGCAAGAGAATACTGTCGTGCAGTCAGTGGTCCAACATTCCATGCTATATTATTGCACCATCCTACAGACTGTACCCAATGAACACATCTGAAATGATTAAAATACATAAATAGGAGCTATGTTTATTACAACAACAAAATATACATTAGTTAATAACTGTGCAAAATTATGTAAATGAACAAAAAAAGACGCATACTTCCTAATTTTTTGTTCTTTTCAAATATATATTATGCAAAAGTTTAAAATTTTTTAAGGTACTTAATCCAAACTGGTTTTATGAGTACAGAAAATTGACAAATTGGGAAAAATGCGACAATTTGGTTGAGCAACTTTTGGCATAATCAATATGCACATAAAACTAATAAGAAAACTTATATTAATAAAACTGCAGAATTTACAACATGGCTGCACCATAAGAACTTAATTGTTCAATATGATGACATCCATATGCATGTATATGCACAAATCTCTAGTATTTGAAAAGTATTTTTTACAAAATCCAAAATATACTAAATAATAAACTTGTACTGCGTTTATATAGGAATATACATTTTCATGTCTCTACCTTTGGGGTTTACGAGATCTTTACGTTCATACGGACAGGCGAGTGTCGACTCAGGCCGTCGTCCCGAACAAGAATATACATACTTTAGGGAGTCTGCCACGCCGGCTTCTGCTTGCTTCATATATTTTCACAATTGCCTTTTTCAATGGGTTCAAGGTATAAAACGGACTTTTATTAAACGAAACATTTTCTATTACAACACTAATTTTAAGTGCATGATAAACGAACATATACATATGTACATATATTTGTAAAAACCAATTTTTATACCCTTTACTTACCCAGCATTTACCCAAACTAAGTCTCCAGGCTTCTGAATGAACCGATATACTGGTATGTTTTCTTTATATAAGTCTTCTAAAACTGGCCACCACGAGCCGTGTAAGTAGCTGATATTATTTTTTTCACAAAGATTATGAATACCACCCCAATAAGAATCGGGCACAGCAAACCATTCGCAATCTCCTGGTCCAATATTTATATTAATTGAGCAAAAATTATTATTTTCTTGATGCCCAGGTGTTCTACTCCCTGGCACTTTCATATATAATTGCACAGTATTCATTCCCAAAATGACGTGGCCTACGTGAGACAACATATTGGCTGCAGAAATTACTCTTGCAAAGGCAGGCAACTTTTGTAATTCGCTTAATTGCGGTTTCCATTTTCGTTCGTCAGAAAGATCAACATTGGTTCCGAATCTATATATAAAAAGATTAATAATAGCATCAGTAATTAATGTATAATAATAGCATTTGAATACCTTAGCATTTTACTTCCGTTTTTTGGTTTTTTACGTTTTAAATTAATATTTGAATTAGATACTGAGTCCTTCGAATCGGAATCAGACATCACTTGGGATCCTGCAGAGCCTTTGTCGCCTTCATCCTTAATTTTGATATTGCAAACATTAATTTTCCGATGCTTAAACAATAATATGAAGCTTAGTTTTTTACCTTTAGACTATCTTGAAAGCTTGATGCTTGATATTGAGCATATTTTGCTATTGTTGTATGAGATCGATGTGATATACATGCCCAAACTCTTTTAGCTTGAGATATATCCCAGTTTTCATCAGGAGACTGATTTACTTGGGTTCTGACTTCTACGCTGTGATCCGGATTAGCCTCGACAAGCGTTTTAGTTGAAAATAGTCCCAAGTCTAACTTAAGAGCACCAGCTAACCCACGTACAACTGCAATAGGATGCTTTAGACAAAACTCTTGCAACTGCGGGCTAAAAGCATTTTTTTTATTTTCCAAGTGAACCGATGGAGTTGGTGGTAAGAGCTGTTCCCTTGAAAGCTTCTGTGGCGGACAGTCCGGTGGCGCTGGCGGAGGTGCACTTCTCAATAGAACTGTATAACTTATCGGTGGCTCATGAACCGGCAAAAGTTGTACTGCTGACCACAATTGTTTAGACTCCATTTGTATATTAAATGTTGGTGATGCATCGGGATCCTGATCATATTCAATTTTGGTCTTCTGCATATTCTGACTATAATCATTGATTTGCGTTAAGCTCTCATAATTAATGGGGGTTTTGCTATCATCGTTATGAGCCGAGCTTTCGTTGTGATCTTCAACTAACTCCGTCAAAATATTTTGATTGCAGGCATTTAATGACTGGTCTATTAAGCATAAAGCACATAAAGAAATGTATATTTAATTAATAACACTACATCCCACTCTATACAAAAATTTTAATGCTTTAATCGAAAATAATAAAATAGTTTTCACCAGATAACATAAAAACTTATTACATGGTAATACACATACCTAATGAAACCTGATCATTTGAAGAAAAACTTCTTTCTAAATCTGTTGATTCTTCTTTTATGATTTTAGTTGATAATACTTCTGAACAAAATGTATTTTTCTTTACAGATGTTACATCACCTCCATGTGTTACTGATGTTCCTAATGAAGACATGCTGTCATTTAGGGGCTGGCGGTATGAAGTGGTTAGCTGTGGTCCAAATTTTTCTTTCTGTACATTAAATACTCTTTGATTTTGTTGTGTAAGTTGCGGTGTATTAATTTCCCGTTGCTCTGATAGATTAATTTCGGACATTTCGGTATCATCTTTTGCTCGTTTTGCAGGTGTTGGATTGTTTTGACTTCCGTGTGGGTAGGGTGGCGGCGGTCCCTTTATATAAATATCATAAGAAAAGCATTTAAATCGTATTACTAAAAAAAGTTGCTTTCAATTATAATTTACCAAAATGTATTATAAAAAATTGCACCTCCTGCACTATAAGATTATGTACGAACGAAAATTACAAGTCCTGGATATTAAGAAAAACAGGGATATTTTTTATGTACAAAACAAAAGAATTTCATCCAAAATTGGTGTAGTACTACTACTGTCAATACAATAAACTCTGCGGTTTCGAGCAAGTCTAAACAGTATATTATTATAACTTTGAAGTACATCGACATATGCGTTGCCTTTTAGTCGGCGACCTTAAAATAAGAAATGTAACGATAATTAGAAACTTGCCTGTACAGATGAGTTCTTTCCATACTGTCTGTGCTGCATTTGAACGTTTTGCTGTTGACGAGAGTTTATTTCTAATGATATTGGAAGGTTCCACGCCTCTTCAATTGAACAAAGCTGGCGTCGTTTAGATGTAATACTTGGCAGTGGTGCTTGGTTAAGCTGGGTTTCCAGGAATTTTACTCGTTGTAATATGCCCTTTGTTAGTCCATTTGTACTACTTGTAAATAATATAGGCTTACTTCCTTCACGGGCAATGTTTATTTTCTATTTTAGAAAAGTTCAAATAAGTATTTATGTTTCATGTATAAAGATTTCGAAAATCTTCTCAATTGGCAAAATCATCTGTTAAAGTCTTAAATTAAAAAAATGTATACCTGGTTTGATATTTGTTTAACCGCATTTAAATAGCATGCGTATGCATCTCGCAATTGCCCGCAACTTTCATATAGAATTCCCAAATTTGTCCACGCCGATCTGTGTTCTTTATCCAATTGAACTGCGCATATGTATGCTTGGAGTGCATCAGTTGGTTGATTTTGCTGTTGATATAAGACACTATACATATTAATAAGTAATGATTGCTCATTAAGAAAATTTAGAAATTGTATTACCCGATTGAGCACCAGGTGTCTGCATTCCCTTCACTTTTTTCAACAGAATTCCTATAGGCTAGAAACGCATCATGAACCTTATTTACTCCAGCGTAACATCTCCCCAATAAATATAATGATTGTCCACACTTTGGATCTGCTTCAATTGATTTTTGTAAAAAACGTAATGCATTCGATTCACGTTCTTTTTTTTCGCCTAGGCATTCGACACAATGATACATCCATCCTGAAAATCGAGAAACTTCTTATTTATATATTATAGAATTAATTTAATTAATTAATTAATTTAAAGCAGGTTATCAGCCGAATGTGTTAGAGCTGTTCAGAGATCATATATTGAAGTCTGAAAAAAATAATTCACCTATGTTTTGAAAGACTATTTCTTACATAATAAGCAAGGCAATACCATCACATAATAATCGAAAAATACATTCAGTATCTTCTATCATTGTTGTATTTTAGTGTCAATTAAATTAGAAAATATGTAAATTTGACAAACAAGACTGCTCTAGTCAGGACGTTATAACTAACTGTTATACGCATGTTCACAAAACCATTGTAAACTGAATTCAGTGGGTTCAGGTTCATATAGACAACATAATTCTATAATAAATTCAATTAGGGGTGCAGAGATCAATTAATTTATGCGGTTATATATATATATATATATATATATATATCAATAACGCCCTGCTTAAAATTTTAAGTATTACGTTGAACAATAAGAACGATGTAATTGCAAAATCGTAAAACTGTGCAAGGATAGTGTTAAGCCATTTAATATAATCATTTAAAACTTGTACTGTAATGAATTAATTTGATTTGTACACTAATATTTGGCATTTGCAGTTGGAGTTGTGTCGGCAGGGGTAATGATCTCGATTCTGATAATGGCTTCTGCAACAGGAATTGGTCCATTAATTTTGGAAAAATTTCGCTAAATCAATGCAATCTTTCAAATTTTTTGTTAAAAACATTCTTACCTAATTGTCTGTATATGTCCGCCTTTAAGTCCAAGGATATATTTTTGTCATTTAAGATAAATTCATAGGATTCTTTTGCAGCCTTGTGTTTATTTTGTACTTCATACAGATGAGCTATTTGAAATTTAACTGAAAAAGCCATTAATTATATTATAAACGGTTAATATTTAATTATTAAATAAATAAAGAATTGGACAAGTCTATAAAAACATTCGATAGTTAACGCATACATATTTAAAAGTGTTTTTTATATACATATATATTAATAGAGGCATTAAACTGTATTTCAAATTTAAAAGAAATACCCCATTATCATTTACCTTGCAGATCCGAAAACGTTGAGCGCGATGCATCCGCTAACGCCAGCTGTAAATGTTTAAGTGCACTACGAAAATCGCCATTAACTTTAAGCATTAGTCCTAGACGGAGATGGGCTTCATTTGCACAGATGAAATATGGGTTCAAGTATAAAAGTTCTTGGAATAGTTTAATTGACCTTAAAAATAAATAAAAAAAAATATAAGTTTATTGCTCAAACGTTTTATATAAGTTTATTCAAATTCATTACATTAAATTGTGATAATAAATATGACATATTCACTACCAACATAGCTGCTTCAAATCAATTTGTAATTTATATGACTTTTTTAGTAAGTGCATTTATTTATGTATTTGAAGAATATGCATCCCCCTTATTCGAATATTTATAATTAATCATATAAACACTTCATTTTTTTTTTATGTTTCTATTTCATTGATGAGTGAAGTGAGTAGCCGTCCATATAAATGTCTGCAATTTTGGTTTGTTAATTGTTGTTATGAAATTAGAATTTATTTTAATCGTTCTCATTTGATAAAAAAGAATAATACATAAATCGCTTACAACTTTTTGGTAAAATAAATGGTTTATTAACATTATAGGGAATTTTCAGAACTTAATAGTCATATGTATTTATTTTAACAATCCAACTATATTAAAATGGCGATTAAAGTACGAAATTATTTTCTTTAACAAATTTAAATTGAAAGTTTAAAAAAAAGTTGGAGTAACGAGAACATGAATAGCAAATGTGCCTTTTTTCACAGACAGGAAAATAAAGTTCATATTCATATGCCCTTGTTTACTAAACGATATTACTGCTCAGTTGCTTATATTCATACAAACATGTACATACAAATAATCACTGTTAGTTTTTTACATAAATATAGGTATATGCAACTAAGTGAATAATTACACATATGTATCCTTTGCACGACTACAGATAGGGCACACTTACTTAAAAAATTTTCGATCTGTATGTCAATTTATTAAACTTGTATTATTTAATTTGTACTAGTTTTTTTTTTTTACAGTTGTGACAGTTTATTTTTGGCAGTGTTTCCATTTAAATTAATATAAAAACTACACAGTCAATACACATCCATAATTCCATATTTTTAATTTACGGACTAGTGATGATACGACTGTGTAAAAAGATCGATACGTCATAGTAGACCCATTCGATACATCGGTAAAAATGCAGTAGTCTATCGAAAGGAACAACATCACAAATGGAACAATTAGATTTTCAAAAATATTTGACTGAGCTAGAATTAAAAATAATTTTTCTATTCAGGAGTTTCAAATTATCCTTTATTATACACATAAATTCACATGTATGCCTAAGCAACCGCGCAGATTACTGCGTACTGCTCTCCTATGTAAATTTTTTTTTTAAATATCTTCGATTCTAAATGTATTAATTTATCGACATTTCATTATAATAATGCAATTATAACAAACAAATGCGCGAAAGATACATTTTTGCTTTAATTTTTTAACTAAATGCAAAATATTCATAATATCTGTATTTTTCACAGGGATCTCTATATTTAAGATATAGTTGAAATACCAATTCGATTATTGATAATAATGAAATTGGTTGACTTCTAACTTTGAAAGAGTTCACGATATTGCTGCAATTATATAGCTCGCCTCCCTAATCAAGAACAAATGTAATTTATGGCATCTATAATGCATCCTTTTGCTTAATACTATCAAGTCCAATTATGATACATAAACAACCCAATAATGTGCGTAAAACACATTAAGTTTTGGTGGAGTAAAATGCTTATGACGACCTCTGCAAAGTTTTGGTAGTCACAACTTTTGTTTTTTCCTTCTTTAGTTTAATGTCAAAAATATTTTAAAGTAAGGAACATGATAAGTTAGTTTTTTCCTCTAGCTTTACTAAGGCATTCACGTTACCCAATGATACACATCCTGTTTGTAGGAGAGATAACTCACAAATTTCAACTAAAAAATCACATTAAAATAACAAGTTTTGTGAAAAAAAAGGTAGGCATCGTCAAGAAGTGAACTCGTAACTTCTTGACGATGCGCATTGCGTCTGCCAACCTCGCCGATTTACTGCTTGCTTGATTAGTGACAATTGCAAGCTAAAGTAGCAGCTTATAATTAAAAAACAAATCAATCGCAATCGCGATTATTTGAATGCAAAAAAATGCACACTCAATTGTATGTGAAAAATACGCTTGTTTAGGTTTTCTCTTTCTAAAGGATTTTAATGAAATTTTCATATTCTATTGAAATTTAACATGACCCAAAAGTAATAAAACGTGAATATGTATCGACTATTTGAAACAAAATTGATATGCAGGTGATATAAGCGAACTTATGTGTATTTGTCTAGCTCTTATTGGCTCTGAGATCGAGGAGTTCATACTAATGTGCAGACTGTCCGGATAAAGAATATATATATATTTAATGGGGTCTGCCAAACCTCCTTCTGCCTGTTACCAGACAAACATTGAATAAAACAAATACACTAATTCATTTAGTTTCCTCTATTAATTAGCAATAACTATTATTTTAAGATAATCGACTAATATCTTACAAATGTGATACTTTTGGTGTGCTATATCCTTATCTATCGCCAAACTGAAACATTTGTATTTGGAAATATTGTATTTACCTTAAATTCAGAATATCTAGCGTTATAACTAGTATCTAAAGACTATATGTAATATAAACATTTTTGTCTTACCATTTAAAACAGCGAAATTCGAAGTAAACGATTCCGAGTCCATATATAAAGCTGTGGTTATTCCAATATTTTTCACATAATCGCATATACTTTTGATATGCAGAAAGAGCTAGAAGGAAAAAATTATTATATTCATATTAAATATCATTAAAGAATACCTCCATTTACTCGAAACCCGTCAATAAAAAAGGAGTGTAATCGTCACATACACATTATGAAGAGACACGTGTTTCTCCACACGGAGAACTGATACTCCAAACAGCCACAAATTACTTTCGACGAACGGCTAACATTGCGGTGAAAGTGTTTAGTTACATCAGCCTTACCGAATCGTTTCATTTAATATTGAAATAACACATCACCGCCTCGAATAAACGAACAAAAAGGCGCTACATGGCGACAGCAAACTAAACAATAATTTACAAATGCAAATTATAATTAAAGTTAAATCTGAAAAACAACTCGTGTAATCTGAATTTATCTTAAATATATATATATATATATATATATATATATATATATATATATATATATATATATATATATATATATATATATATATATATATAGTAAGATCAATATTTGCTTTGTGTGAATTTAGTATGCGCTTTAAGAATGTCAAATCGTGATGACAATTTTTTTAAAACTATTTTACTCTGTTAATGCATTTTAAATGTATCATCCCTTCAGTAAAAGGTAAAATTACCTTCATAATATTCTGACAACAGTAAATGTAAATGACCGAGTTTACAGTAGGTGTTTATATCAACTTCTCCGATTCCGAGATTTCCCTTAGTTGTGATTTCATTTGACACACTTAATTTTGAATCTTTAATATTGGACTCTAATGTGCCAGAGTTTTCCTTTATATGTTCCTCATATTTGATAGATCCATCACTTTTTACATTTGCTTGTTGTCCATCCCGTTGTTTAATTATACTTATTGAATGCGAGCTGGCCACCTCATCTTGCAAAACGGTAATGGTTTGTTGAATAAGATCCTTAATTCCATTATTCTTGGGATCCGTCAAATCAAGGAAACCATAATATCGGCTAAAATTTGTAAAAGTTAATAGAAAAATTTTAAAAATTTGTATAGTAATTATACCTATCTAATTCTAGAATGGTGTAGAGATCATCACTGGAAGATTGAACCATTTTGCATTGTGCGATAATCGAATTTGTTGGCGAAATTGTATTCTTATTCCATATGATATGTTTATGGCAATTATTTAGTTCAGTCGTTCACGAACTGGAAACTCAATTCAGTTATTATGCTGATTACTAACTGTGAATAGGGGTATTCCTACTAATTTAAATTTTATAAATAAATAATGTTTAATATGTTTTAAGTCAACTATTTCTCTTATTAGTCTTTATCTTTTAATGTTTACAATTAAAACTTTTTTAAAATAATTTATTAGGTAATTATAATTATAATCATAATCAATGATTCGTAAGAATTTCACATTACAATGTTGTCGACATACCAAAATTATCGATAAGGCGCATTCAAGCTTTAAGGATTTTTATAATTAATCCGGAAGTTTATTAAGTTTCATATGAAATTTATAAATGAACGAAAATAACTGTAAAGGTATACGTTTAGTTAACAAAAATTGTAGATACGTTTAATTAAATGCATGCTTAAAGTATTCGAGGTTGCCGACAGAGCTTATTATTTTCACATTTCAAATCTTTATCTTTTTAGTTTGCGAGATTAGTGCACTCCATACACAATGGTATGGATGTGACTAAATAAAATTAAGGTAATGTCCTAGTTAACAGTTTTTGTGAGGGTTACAGATTTGATCCTTTTCAAGTTAAAAATTTTTTATAATAATTTGAAGAAATTGCCGATTGTTGAAAGATGTCAATATTCTTATTATAATAGTTATTATCTGGTAGATTGAAAATTAAAGCTTTTATTTTGTCATTTCAATAATAAAAAATTATGTGCCAAAAACAAAATGACATATTCCGACAAATATATAATTTGCCTGTCATACTTGCGTAAAACACATTATGTCATTTAACACTAAAATAATCGAAAGAATACCACTGAGAAATGAATACTTTTTGTATTGATTCCATTCGTTTCGATGTGGAATCATAGATTTACGTTCTTTCATTGTGAGCTATCGTTGTTTTGATTTTTTTTAAGGAGAAAGTAAAATTGACGGAAGTAATGTAAGTGAATAATATTTTCGTAATATGAATTCATTAACTGGTGTATCTATATATCCACAATTTTATAATAACTTATCATTATTTGGCATCTATGGCACAAAGCAGACTTGATAAAAAAATATATGTATATTTCAAGTATACACATATATACTGAAATTATGAGGTCTGCATAAAAACAAAGTATACCAGACAAATTAGATTGCATCAATCAGTTCTCCATTATGTATTAACGCAAATTATATGTTTTTTCTTACAAATTATCACAAAGTTGTAAAGTATGTGCAATGCGAATTTTTTTAAATATCTGTGTGCCAATAAGCAGAAATATATATATAAATACATACACACAAATATATATATATATATATATATATATATATATATATATATATATATATATATATATATATATAATTGTTTAATTGTAAGTGCATACATTAAGTGATTTTAAAAGCGTTTGTTTTGCTTCTTTTACCTAAATACAATATTTAAATAATAATTTTAAATAATAATCCTTTATAAATATTACAAATATGGTTGATCAGTTATGAATTTAATGTTTCAAAATTAAATGTTAAGCATGAAATAATTATTCGTGTACTAAACTAAGTTTTCATATTTTTATCACTTAAAAGATACCATATTTCAACGTGCGATGTCCATATCCATATTTAAATCTTATACTTAATACTTATTTAAATCATACTTTATTACTTCATCGTGTAAAGTCAGCTAAAAGAGTTCGTCATACAAGCTTTGTTTTTGCTTCGTTTGGAAATTAATAACATTAAGATGTTGACAGTCCTGAACAGTAGTCTTCAGTTGATGTTTTTTTTGTGAGGTGCGGGTTCGGGCGACAGTATAAGTGTATGTTCAGAAAAGTATTTTGACTAAGTTATGTTTCATCGCACGCTTTGGTCAAATAAGATATACGTTGTTATGGTTTATAGTTTACCACTTTAACTTTAATTGCTCTATGCTAAATTATAATTTTATTAAAACTATGTTAAAGTCTAAAAAAGGTCCATGCAACCATGTAACTTAAAAGAAATCCATTTCTTCTGTTGAATTCAGTATATTTCGAAGTCAATAAGCCTATATATCTTAATTTTTGGAGGATTTCAATGGATTCCAGATCTCATTCGTTCTTTATACCAAAGGTCCAGAGGTATCGCGGAAAAATTTTTTACTTTGGTTTTCGTTTATTAATTTGAATATATACACTTAAAATAGTTACCTAGAATCTGGTTAGGCATATTATAAAACAATAATTTTAATAATTAAATTTTTTTTTTTCAATTTAATGAATTAACATGATCATCAAAAATAAAAGAGTGAACCATGGCATAAATATTTTGTAATATTTATGTTGTTTTCGCCTGCTTTAATTCAGGTGTAACCAATATCTTGTAACTTGTCTCAGCTCAGCTAAACAAATCAAGTGATTAAACATTGGACAGTATTTTCATAATAGTTTAACGACCGTCGTGGATTCCCTATAGTTGCGAAAGGTAGAAAAAGACATATAAAGGTTCATATTTAACTTCCTATGGATGGGAGTAATTTGAAACATATTATTTTAAATATAGATTGTAGCATTTAAATAAAAAAAAGTGGCCGAAAAATATATTTTAATCTAATCTAATAATGTTATTTGAAAATGTATGTTGCAAGCAAAAGGAGGTGGAGTCGATTAGATTTAGGTTTGTCTCTCAGTATCTATAAAGGCATATATCCTTAACGTACGTTCGATAATTTACCGTTTTTATTAAGAATAAATGTATAAGTTCAGTTATCTAATTATATCGCACGTTCTAAAATCGAAGTCAGTCTGTACATATTTCAAGTATAAAATGTATTAAGTTTTTAGTTTTACATCAAATTTTTTTATTCCCATTCAAATAAAAAAGTCGCTTATTTTAAATTAGTCATACTATACTATACATATTTCCGTAATTTTTGAGGGGATTATTTACAAAACAGAGATACCAATCATCGTTTATGACAAGTCAATTTTATGAGATGCATTTAAGAAATTCTGCCAACAATAAAGAATTGATATTTATATTAATGTTTCAAATCTCTGTTAATTTATTTAAAATTATCTAGAAGACCAAGTTCTTTACGTTCGAACTTAATTAGTATTTTGGTATTGTACACATATCCGTCCGTCCGAACCATTTCACCCCTATTGTTATATATAAAAAGCTATAATTTAAATATTACACCAAAACTAAGAGCTTAAGATACAACCTATATAGTATGTTTAAAAATGCGATCGGTCAAGGTTCAGGGTATCAACAAGCTTATTACTGAAAGTTAGAATACAACAGAATCCCGCAGAATTAAGAGTATCTTCTAGATTCCTATTACGGGTTCTCATTTAAAGTTAAGTGACGGATAAGTTTTGTGTGACAATAGCAGCCTAAGTCTAATGCAAAAATACCATCATGGATTGGTCTTGCAATGCAAAACTACAACATACAAACATCGACTTTTTATGTCAAGCCTCTCGCTAAAGTCTAGCGACGAAGAAGTTTACGTTTATATGGACGGATAACCAAAAAATAATAATTTAACATCAATTAACAAAATTTTATCTCCTGAACGCATTGAAAATATTTAGTGACTAATTTTTTAATCTGGGCATTTCAGATTTACTGTTTAGATCCGTGAAATGAATGCAAATAATTTTTTTTTAGGCCGTGTCTATGTTTATTCGACGTGTTAATATTTAATTTCGATAAGCACTTCTTAAAAAACCAAAAAAATGTTCGATAAGAATGCGATTGTATTTTCATATGAGCACTTGCGTCGTGCAGCTATGCCTCTTTTCACAGAGTGTTCGTAAAGTTGAAATTTTTGTATAGTTTGGTTCACCCTGTGATAACGATATACAAAATCAAGTACATGTGTATATATGTGTATAAGCAACCTTGACAACTTATATGGCAGTTTGGTAAGCGGGGTTGAGTACAGAAGGTGAAGTGAAGAAACTAAGAAAAATAAATTTTTTAAATCACCATACGCGCATATATATATAACATATGTTATATCTAAAATACATACACAAATAAATAAAACTGCATTATATGTGCAGCAACCGTAAATTAGTGAAGTCCCGTAGCTGCCGCCATTTTGTATTTATATATTTGGAACACCAAGTTAAAGTTATTGTAAATGGAACTTGGGAAAAAAAGGTAACACTTGTTTATATATATATATATATATGCATATATAAATATATATATATATATACATATATACATATATATATATATATATATATATATATATATATATATATATATAGCATAAAAATATATGTAAACTGATAATTAAATTAAACTTGTGTATGTTCCCTGCACTGCACTGCAGTGTGGTGAGTGTACGTGTTTGTATGTGAGAATATACATCTAATTATGTCTGCTTGAATTTAATTGATACTTATAATATTATATGTATTTTATTAAAGAAATGTATTTCGTTATGAATTAATGTGCAAATTTATATTTTCATAAAATTTCATATGCACATACAAATATATAAGGTGTATATAGTTGTAATATACACACTTTATGAGTGTGTATGTATGTATATCTGCATATAAGTAAAATCTTTCTTATGTATTTATTGTATTGTTTATAAGTTGATATTGTAATTGTTATTGTATATTTATTTTTAAGCTTTTGAATTTTTGTTTATATGTGAATTAATTTTAAATTTCGACTCATTTCAGGTATAAGGGTGGTCGGACACCTTCAGTTAGGTCAAGTGATAGGCGACGTCCTCAAAGTTTTTCTGCATCATCTACACTATCCCCACGGGTTGTGTTATCTCGTTTAGAACCCAGAGATTTTGAACGTCTTCGATTATCTTATAAAGTTGCTATTGACCAAAGGAGATCTCGAAGCTGCCGTGGCATGAACATGGGTCAAAAAATTAGTGGCGGTGTTAAAACAGTTAACCGTAATGATTCTCAGGCGACGTTTAAACCAATTATACCAAGAGAACTGCAAGCTGATTTCTTAAAACCTGCTCGGATTGATATATTGCTGGATATGCCACCAGCAAACCGAGAAGTTCAACTGAAACATTCGTGGAACTCGGAGGACAGATCGTTAAATATATTCGTGAAAGAAGACGATAAGTTAACATTTCACAGACATCCCGTCGCGCAAAGTACTGATTGCATTCGCGGAAAAGTGGGACTTACAAAAGGACTACATGTGTGGGAGATATATTGGCCAACAAGGCAAAGGGGTACTCACGCAGTTGTGGGAGTTGCATCAGGTGATGCACCATTACACTCTGTTGGGTACCAGAGCTTAGTTGGATCTACGGAGCAGAGCTGGGGTTGGGACTTGGGTAGAAACAAATTGTATCACGACTCAAAGAATTCTGCCGGTGTCACATATCCAGCAATATTAAAAAATGATGAAGCTTTTTTGGTTCCAGACAAATTCTTAGTTGCTTTAGATATGGACGAAGGAACTTTAAGCTTTATTGTTGATCAGCAATACCTAGGCATTGCATTTAAAGGCCTCAAAGGAAAAAAGTTATATCCAGTTGTCTCTGCTGTATGGGGACACTGCGAGATAACAATGCGCTATATCGGTGGACTTGATCGTAAGTAAAATTTAATTTATTATTTGTAATGTTGAGTGTAATCAAGTTATTTTTATATCATAGTTTGTATATTTCTGGAATTTTTTTATTTCAATTAAATTTGAATAGCTTATAAATGTATAGAACTTTCTTTGGTATGGTTCAAGCGTCTTCAAAATGAGGACAATTTAAAATTATATATATATGATACATTCGTGTTAATTTTTATTTCATTTGTATTCCAGCTGAACCTTTACCATTAATGGATCTTTGTCGAAGGTCAATTCGACAGAAAATTGGTCGAGTAAACTTGGAAGAGCGTATACAACAGTTACAGCTTCCACAGTCTATGAAAACATATTTATTGTATAAAAATCGTAGATAATATTTTTAAATCGGGATTGTATAAGTTATCATTTTGCATCTCTGCTGCATGTGATGGGGAAAGTTAAGGTAAATAGTATTAGTTTGTAATAGTCTTTTAATCAATGTTAGTTTTTGTCATCAAGGAATAATGTAAAAGTATATAGTTGTAACTATACTTTATATCGTTTTCCTATTTGTATTGTAAATTAAGTTGATAAGATTAATACAATATTTAATATAATCACAAATCACTTGCTAAATCATGGAAGGAATGTACTTTTCTATTCAATTGGCATAAATAAACTAAACGCATAAATATAAATATAAAAAATATATAAATAAAAAAAACGACGCAAACCTCGTGGTATATTCAAAAGCTTACAAACTGTACCATAATATTATGATAGAATATTTAAAGTACGTTCAAACATAGTTTAGCATTTAATTTTGATTGAGACCGTGTTCAGATTTATAATTTAGTTAAATATAATATAATGTACATACCAATATATGGCAAAAACAATTAGAAGTTTTTAAAGACATTCTATGTGTAAAAATAATTATATATATTCCTAAATTAAGATTTCATTTTGAATCTGGGCGTACTAGGTATTCATAGGATGAGCAAAACGTATGTACATATGTACTCAATAGGGCGTAATTCCACTGACGGACCTTAGAATAAACAGATAGAAATCTTTTAACACATAAAGGTGCAATAATAATTTCAAAGCAACAGACAATTTTTTATTGCTGACTGTACTGATTTGAAGGATACTCAAAGAACGCACTATTGTATCAACACAACACATCATTTTAATTTTTGACGATAAGAGAAATCGAAGAATAAATAAATAAATACCTATATGTGTGATCAGCATATTCATTTCAGTGAAGCTGCTGAGTCTTTAAAATTGATTGCAAAGTATTAATAAAGTGCTGATATCCATTTAATAACTACAAATATCTCAAAATTATAAAATTAATTTCAGTCGTCTTGAATAAAGCTGGGGAACTATTAATAATGAAAAACAAACAATTTATATAAATACAAAATTATTTGTAAGAATTTTTCATTGACAGTTTTGTCCCTCCAGTTGCGTTGACAGGGAGCAAAAATATCCTACTCCGGGTATAAATCATCCAAGACGAATCATATAATATACTTTCAGTCAATAATATAAATTTTTTATTTTTCACAGACACCTTAGTTTATTCCAACATATGTACTTATATTAAATTTTAGATGGTACTTAATTTAACTTTTACACTTTATGACACTTAATAAAGACTTAATTTCACTGAAAATTAATAAAATGGTTGTGGCTATCTTTCCATTTTTGATTTAGATGAAAGAAGATGAAAGTTTAAATCGGATGTGATTTAAGCAATGATTATGTCGTGGATAAGTATTTTTATACCCTAAGTGAGAAATCAGAACTTTGTTAAAACGTATATAAATGTATAATGAATTTCAATTGCTAATATGTGGAAAAGATTTCATTTTACTAAGATAAGTACTCCAATATATGTAGATAAAATACTGAACATTGAAATCGAAAGTAACACAGAAGTTATTGAGCAAAATGTCTGGTCAATGGGCAAAATCATGTGCACAGCTGTTTCTTAAGGATTTGCCACTTGATATGTTAATAATGAGAATGCACCAATGGTAGCGGTGATTCGTGTGGTAGAAAATAAATGGGAGCTATGTCCAGCGACGATGATGGTTTTTTTTCATTTTATTTAATATGCCGTTTGATGTGAGCTAAAAACATATCGGAAACACGAAAAAACTTTCATTTTTTTAGTTTAGTTTAAGCAGAATGTGAAGACCAGATAATTAACATTTGAAATCTGTTAAGTATCGCAGAAATTAAAAGCAAAATGTGCATCTATGTGCGATTGCGATGTCTTCAACTTTTCTTCTGCTACTTTAGTATGGATTTCCAACTTTCTGGCAAAAAGTTAAGTGACAGTGCACATTACCCAGGAATTCTGAGTTAAACGACAGACGACGTCGGGCTTTCTTTTTCTGGTTGAAGTGACTTTGTTGGTAGAGGTAATGCGCATTGTTTAGAGGATGTTGGTTCGACTCCTTATGGTTCGAATCTTAATGAAACTTTTTCTTCTGTTTAATGCAATGAAAAATATTCAAAAACACACAGCGTGCTGGGTTTAGCATATCACCTAGTCGGTCACCTTCGGACTAGAGATTTTTTAATTAATAAAATACTATTGATATATTATTTGGGAGTAGACCAATAGTAAAAGGGAGACGTAAAAAAAGAAATACAAAATTAATATGCCACCAATATTTAAAATGCTCATGTAATTTTTGGTACCCATCTATCCGCATATTCGGTGTTCCAGCCAAGTTCCACAATGAATAGTTGTTTTTGTATATGCATATATATCATATTTTTAGTAACAACTGATCGGAAAGTGGTGGAGATTGGACACTTACGAGTCGGTGACGAACTATTACACCTTCGAAATAATCCATCAATCAATCCTCAAGTGCCGAAAGAATTATTGGACATTGTACTGCTTTATACGATTCGGATCTCCAGCCGATAACTCAGTTACAATCCCGATAGTCGATGTAAATGTGGCAACTTTGGACATGATCTGCCATCTTTGTCATCTGATTTTTTTTTAGATTTTGATTCAAGCTACAGTCACTTGCATTTTCGGTTAGTTATTAGTTAAAAAAACCGAAGAATCAAAATAGGAACACGAGGGTGGATCCGAGGATTCAACCGAAATTTAAAATTTAGCTAGATTAATAATCATCTTGCAACTATTTTCAAGTTTAGGAGTTGCTTGTTGTAATCCATTTTTGGTGTTTAATTCAGATGGCATGGAACTATGAAAACCACTGGCCCTTAAAATAAGCACTCACTTGTATACTTTTAGTTAAATATGCTTTAAGCAGGTTAATGTTAATTTAATCGTTTCTTTGCATCAATTATTATTGCTTACTCTTTAATTATAATAACAATTTAGATAGACTATTATATAGACTAATCATTCCAGCATATAAATATATTATATTTTTAAGAACAATTTAAAAAATTGCATGCTGAAAGCTAGGTATGTAAATATATGTATATTTTGTCAAGAAACACTGAAAAAATACAATTTTGATTTTAGGTGCAAAATGAATGGCCTTTTATTAAAATTAATGAAAATATTTTAATGTATTATAGTTTAATAATATGTTTTGAATAATATTATAAAAAAGAGAGCAAAACTAAAAATGTATAACAAAATAAACAGCAACTAAAGCAACTTTTATTAAAGCTTTAAGATGTGTCATATTGAACAGGACGCCATGCCATCCTACTGCATATGAACTCTTCAAGAATTGCACGAAAGAAACCGCTTCTTTCATTGGTAAATGTAGAAAAGGGCTTTAATTTTGCTGTGAACATCCAGAGTATTGTACAAGTCATTAACTGCATTGGAAAGCAAAAACATCATTCCAATAGTGAAATTTGGAAAGCTCTCCGTTGCGGTTTGGGGGTGCATCTTTAGGCGAGGAGTCGGAGAACTAGATTTTATAGTTCCTCTAAATTGTAAAGATGTATAAAAGATGCATAGGGATATTAATGTACGGCAAGGTCATAAATACACCACCCCAGAGTCTCGATCCAAAGAACCGCACAGCTAAAAGCTGTGATAAATGTTCCCTGTTGAATACTTAATGGAGTTCGTCCATTCCATTAGACAACGCCTCCAGCACGTATTAAGTGATCCGGGTCATGCTGAATATTAAAATTAGCCTGATTTGCTCTCTATTTTAAGTTAAGAACAATCAAAGTGTTTTATGTAAACAGTTTCTTAACAGCTTAAGAAATAAGTAAATTTAGTTTATGTTGTTTGTTTTGTTATACATTTTTAGTTTTGTTATTTTTCTTATAATTTAAATCAATAAATATTATTAAACAATTTACCATTAAATAAATTTCATTAATTTGAATTAAAGGCCATTAATTTTGCATCTTGTGTCAAAAATTGTATTTTTTGTTCAGTGTGTAAAAAGTTTCTTGACAAACGGTATATTGCACAAAACGTAATTTTGATTTTCTGATGTTTTTCATTTCATGTGTTCTTGTTTATATTAAAAACATATTGAAATCAATGGTACCATGACTAGCTCATCTTCCAGCTGTATATATATAAAGTATAACAGGAACCAGAACTGTATTAATATTATAATTTAAATATACACTTGTTCTGAGTTCTTACGTTCGACTGTGAACAATACATAGTAAGAACGAGTATCATTATAGTTCATTTATATCTTTACTTAATAAATTACTATTAATCCTCTTTGGTTTTGGCACAGGATTCCAATCCAAGTTGGACGCTGTCGGCGAGGACTCTCTAAATTGGAAAACAATCTTATCTATTTTATTTTTTTTAAAATTTTGTTCATTCATATCTAAATGATTCTCACAGGAAGAACTGTCCAAATTATCATTCTCAACTACCTCCCTTTTATTATGATTATTATTTGGTGATACACTAGTTGTAGAATATAATGCCGTTGAATATTGGATAGTACCCTTAGCTGCGCTTTCTTTGAGTAATCGCTGGCTACGATTTATAGAATCAATTATCTCCTTCACCGATTTAGCTTTGGTAGGTTTAGCCGATTCTTGTGAACAATCGATGTTACTCTTGGAACTTTCATAAATAGTTAATGGATTTTGAGAGTTATTATTTTCAAATTTTTCTTGTTCCAAACAACTATAATTTTGCTGATTACTTTTTGTTGTTGGGATTGAGTCTGTCGTTACTATGTCGAATATAATTTCCTTATTGATCTGTTCGTCGATTGTTAAATGTTCTCTGACTTGTGATGCATTATCCTTAGAATTATCTGCTTTTTTTGTCTTAAAAAAATTTTCTTCATTATATATATTATAATTGTTGTTAAGGAGTGTTGAGGGGCTAACATCTACTGTAGTTTGTCCTCTAGTTGGACCAGTAAATTTTATAGAATTTTCTACTTTCGCTTCCAAATTTTCTTCTTTCCCCAAACGGGTTAATATATTATTAGAAGATGTTTCACATGCATCTACTTGCGAACTCTCTCTGCTCGATGTTGTAAATTCTTCCGAATTCCTATTTGTCGACTCCACAATATGTGTATGAGTAGATATATTATTATTGGTGGTTTGACCGACTTCCACAACAGAATATTCATTATTTGATAAAGAACTTAATTTAGAGTCATCTTTTCTTGCATCCAAAATGTGTTCTAGCGTCGTAGTATGAGAATTGGGTTTTGGTTTTCTTAAAAAGTTAGCTTCTGCAGTCAAATTTTCTTTATTTGAGAAAACTTCATTTGCGCTGTCTTCTCTTACAACCAAATTTTGTTTTTCAGTTAATATATTGTAGTTGGGGGTGCTCCATAAGTTATCATCGACTCCTGGCAGTTTTCTACTTGATGCATTCGTTTCTTTCAAATTATCTTCTCTTGCATCCAAACTTTCTTCTTGAGTAGAAATGTCGGACTTGGTATTTAACCTAGCTTTAACTGATAAGTTTTTTCTGTTTGGTGCAGTGGGTATAATTCTATTGGAGTTTTCGGTAATTAATAACAAAGTTTCTCCTGGAGTAGTAGGTTGTTTTTCGTAATCCTTAGTTGATTCCAATGCTGATATATGATTATCTGAAGTTTCATTACTATGATTTACAAATCGTTCTATTTCGGTGGTAAGTGACTTAATATCTAAATCGTCAACATTATGTCTGGAGTCTACTGAATTTTCTTTTACGGGATCAGTTTGCGGCTCCGTGACCTGAAATAATTTTGTTATTTTTTTTTTTATTAAAAACACATTTATATATCAATTTACCATAATTTTAGTAGGAACTGAAGGGGCTCTCCTCTTTTTGCGATAAGTTTTTGTACGAAGACCAAGTGTCGAACTCTCAATATTATTTACGTCAGATTCAATTTCACTTTCAAATGGATTTGTGCTTGATAGACTAGAATACGAAGATCTTAAATGAAAAAAAAACATAAGCAAAATTTAAATATTTATACAACGCTCAATACTATGTTTTATTTATGATCTAAATATATTTTTTTACTGACTAACACACTGTGTTTCGAATTCGGACTTATTGACTCAGTTAAAGGCCACAGGCTTAAAGATGTTGAAATAAACATATAATTAAGTTGATATGATGAATTTATCTTAACAAGACCAACGTAAGTTTGTTAGAGTTAACAGAGCATTAGATACTTATGTATATTTTATGACTAGATTTTTGATCGTAATGAAGAATTAATATACTCTTTGAAGAGAGTTACAATCATATTACCTTATCGTTGCATATCTTTGAGGCTGTGGCGTTGAACATCTATCGAAATCAGCTTTGCCCATTGTCAACTATTAAAATATTAAAAAAAAAAACGATTAATTATGAATAATATTTAAAAAGCAAATAATTATATATTTTGAATGACTGGAAATAATTTAAAATTAAATTTAAGTAATAAATATAAATTTAATTATTACAATATTTGTGAAAAGTTTTAATCCCTAAATATATTCTACAGCTGAAGCAGAAGAAGCCTAGAGTATGAATGTAAACGAAGATTGCCTTCCCTGTTTAGATCATGTAAAGCAAAGACTAAGACAAAGACTAGAAATTTATACAGTCTGTTAAGTATAAATTTCTAGTATATTATCCTAATTGAATTTATGTTGCGGAGACCCTATAAACAAACAGAATTATACTAAAGAACTTGTATTGGTTCCCTGCGGTTCTAAATTAAAAAGGTTTAGCCTCATTGTGGCGACAACTAGAAATATTACCAGGGGTGAATATTGTATGAGTACTTTATAGTATTTATGTATAATAGGCTAATACAAAAATTTGCAGAGGAGACGATAGGAGAAATGATAAAAATATATGGGGAAATACAGTTTAGAAATCTACTGAAGCGTGATTGAATACGAAAAAAGATCGGAATAATCAGATTGTTGAATTTTCAAAGTATAGAAATACTTACCCCGATAGGAACGCTAACATTCTGTAAAGATCTCATTACATGTCTTCTTTGGTTGGCATTTTGTTCTGAATGTAAATACGGCGTAGTTGAATCGAAATTCCTCCGAAGAACTGGGGGACTTTCAGAAGTTTTTTGTATACCCAAAGTTGATGATTTCTTTTTTAAGTTAAATGACCGAAAAGTCCTAAAAAAAGTTAAAGTTAGTAGGTTTATTATTCGAAATATTTTAATTTAATTGTTTGTTAAGTTGTATGTAACAAGAGCTCCAAATTAGTGCTTATTCATGTTCAATGTTTGTTAGCGTTCAAAAACAGAATATTGACCGCCTAATTTAGGTATCCTCATCCCAATGGAGTTAATAAAAAGAGGGGTCAAGATTAAATCAGTTATAAAACATGTAAGAAACATTTTGAGATATTAAGATATTAAGAGATATTGAAAATGGGAAATCAGGGTATAATGGTTTGGTGCAAATGTATGTAACAGGCAGAAGGAGGCGTGGCAGACCCCATAAAGTATAGATATCCTTGATCAGGACGAAAAATCCGAGCATCTATAAGAGCTAGAAATTTTTTTTTTGTAGGTCCGTGTACAGCACGCGTATATCAAGTTTGTATAAAAAATTTGATAACTATTTCCATTTAATTGTTACCGAATAAAAACATGATCTAAATGCTGTTAATAAATTATATCTTGTACGTCTTAAGAGCCCTATTTTGTATTTTGTTCTATGTATATTTTACCGGCTCTAAATTTTCTCAAATTCTTTCAATTTAAGTTCAGTTGGAAATGGGCTCATTATGTGAAGGCGTCTGCTGAATAATCAGTTGCTACTTAACTTCAAATTTGCAACTTCTGCAGTGTAGTGCAGTGGCGGTGTTGGTAGATCAACTCTCGTAAGCGATCATTTCTGGGTTCGAACATGGCGGTGAAGGGACATTTTTATTGATTTTTTTGTTTTTTAATTATGAAGTGGCGGTGTTGGTAAAGCTGAGTTGCGTAAACAATATGTGTTCGAATCTTGGTGTCGTAATGTCGATTTTTATTTGTTTTTTTTTTTTTTGAATACTCGATACAAGCTACAGAAAATATTTAAAAAAACAGATCGGACTGGTATTAGGCTAGAGTTTTCTTATACACTGTTGCTTGAAAACAAAGTACACGCACTCCAACTTGTATATACACGCCTATATTTATGTAGCTATGAAAACATATTAATTGGTGACTAAAACTAATAATTCCACCGCAACAAAAATACTCGAAAAACGACGTTACCAGGAATTGAACCCACATCTTTATCAGCAATTCGCTTCACATCTACCGCTTTTCTGCTCTAACGGCAAGTAGGAAATGTAAACTAAAGTAGCATATATAGAAATTAATCACAGTTGTGACTCTTAGGAAAGAAAATTCATGCATTTGAATGCATATGTGCTCATTTATAAAAAAATGAGTACGCTTGGCGCTGCTTGCCACGAGCTTATATAATTTTATATTTTATATAATAACTTCTGTGTTACTGTGTACTGTGTTACAGATTTCAATGAAATTTTGAGCATATGACCTACATATTCCATATTCCATTGAAAATTGATCAGAATGCAAACATTAATGATGACATGGGAATATGTTTTTGGTGAAAAGTATGTGTAAAGTGCGTGTGTTTTGAGTGAGAGTAGACCTTTTTTGTTATGAATAAACACCGCCGGCGCTTAGTGTGCTCTTTAATTAGCGACTTATCTATATTATTAATTATTTAATGATCTTTGTTGTAGGTAAAACGTTAGAGCATAATATTATCGCACAAGTTTTTTGAAAATAATGAGAAGTATCAAAATATGATTCAATAACTGATTATTCATTTCAGAAAATTACATATTAAATCTCTTGGCAACCGAGAAACTACATAATAAGAAGTTGGGCCCGACTAGGAGATAGCTAAACTCCGTGCGCAGTGCGTATTTAACTATTGTCCGTTGGTTTTTTCTAGCACCAACTTATAAATATGTTTGTCCTAAAAAAATACAGAAAACCTGACATTGCGACACCAGGAATCAAACCAACGTCTCCTAGGCAAGGTAAAAAACAAACAAAATAGCCCGTTTTCGCCTGGAGTTAAACTCAGCAAATCCAACACTTTAAATTCACTGCTTGAGCGAACAGTTGCAAATCTAAACTGAAATGGCAACTGACAATTTAAACACAATTCAATCGCAATTCCGAATAGAAAAGAATGTACACACTTAAATGAATGCTTTTGCCAATTGACCAAACGTTTTATTTAATACCGTCAGAAGGACGTATCCAAGTATCCAAAATGTAACAAAAATGTGTAAAATATGCATGATGCATGTATAACCTAATAACTAAATTTTGATAGACTTTTAAATTGATAATAATAATTGAAACAAACCTGATCTGATCTGATCCAACAAAAAAAACTGTAGTCTATAGCTTTTATAGGTTCTGGGATCGGATAAATCGACACAGCTTGTCATCCTAATCAAGTATATATATACTTTATGATGTCCGCCACGCCTCTATCTATCTGTTACATACATTTGCACAAAACCATTATAATTTGATTTCCCATTTTCAACGGTATTAAAGTATATTATATTAATTTATGTAAATCTAATTTATCTAACTTAATACTTACCACACATCTCGTAAATTTCCAAATGAAAAACTTCTTCGTTTTGAATTATCATTAGATTTTGAAAAGTTCCAAAATCGCAAACGCTTGTGATTGTCTTCTTCGGTAAATGGATTCAAATGTTCTGGATAGTTATATATTGAGATTCTACTAGAGGATCTTTCACTGTTTGGTCTAAACCCATTGTTTGATTGCATCATCCTTAAATATTAAAAGAAACACGTAAGAAAGTTTGAATCGGAGATGCCCGACTACGAGATACCCTAAGCCACAACAGATATGCGTTTTAAATATACTCAATGTTTGTAAAATAAATCAAAAATGAAATCGTCGTGCTCAAGAGTTGTACTCATGACGTCACGACGACGCGCTCCGTCTTTACCAACACCGCCACTCCACTGCTTGCTCGATCAGAGGCAAATACAAACTAAATTAGCAGACTATTGAACTTTAATTTAATGAATTTAAGGAAACTTGGAGTCGGTATCCACATTATAACAAGAATCAAAGTTGTATAAAATATACATACAACTAAATACAAAATTTGCAGACTCTAGCTCTTAAGCTTTTCGAAATATAAATTAATAATTTTATTTCGAAAAGCTGAAAATAGTTATCGATTATTTGAATGTAAATTGTTATGCGCGTGCACAGTAAAAAAAATCGAGTCCAGCTTTTCATGGCTAAATCGACTCAGCTCGTCGTCATGAACAAGAACATATGAACTTTATGGGGTCTGCCTGTTAAATAATTTTAACAGAAGCACATTTCGTACAAATTTCAGTGTTTGCAAATTTATTAAAAAATATCTTTCAATAAATTAATTTAAACGTTTCAAGAACAATAATAAAATATACAAGCCATATTTAAATTTTAATTCAGTGAAATCAACGCAAATGTTTTTACTCGTTTCCGAGAGGACGTGACATTGATTTTGTATAATGTCCGTTAAACAATATGAACGTAAAACATTTCGCCTCCATTGACTTGAAATTTGGAATATATACTCGCTGGTAACCTTATTTTATAAACTGTTGAAGATTTTAGAAATGTATTTACTAATGGCGTGATAAGTCGGGACTTACTATATATTATGAAACGTAAATGCCATGACTTAAGACGCTATTGAATCTAAGGAGTCACAATAGATCGACATATTATATATCAATGCCTAAAATCACACGGTGCAAAATCAGGAATGAATATAGTGTATAGTAAATATGCTGTTATATTTCGCACTAGAAATTTGCAATTGTATGTAACTTGCGAAAAAATTAAGCGCGTTGTCACGATACCGAGTCTCACCCTTCTTCACCATTGGTCAGTTGGATTTTGTTTTATTTTTTTCCGAAAATTAAATTAAATTGGCTAGAATTTAAATCTTTAATAATACAGACATTTAAACGTAATTGATGGCATTAGTTTAATGTTTTTTTTATATATTAAAATCTTCAGGACGCGTACGCTTTCCTTGCCAACCTATCTATTAATGTTCGCCATAAAATTAATGTAGTACGAGTAAATCGTTCTCATGAAGTGGGAATAAGAATGACCATAATCCCTTGGAAAAATTCATTTCAATGTTCCTGAATTTAAAAGCTATAAGCCCACCCCATTTGTCCGCCTTTTTGGCGATGTCGACTTTTGAAATAATAGTAATCTTTGCGTAGGTACTAAAAGGAATAATTGACCCATTGAGGACTTCCAAATAATATTTATATTTTCTATCATATTAAAACTAAACATTTAAAATAGGACGAAGCAGAGAATAATTCCGTTACTTTTAATGTTGACTAAAAGATAAGTTGTAACACCACCTTTTCTATTTTTGTGCTTTATTATCCCATCTGAAGTTTGACGAATATGTAGTGTACCTACCCATTCATATGTAGTGTACCAAAAATTCAACGTGTGCATTGATTAAAAAATCAAGGAGAGCTTAAGATTCTTAGTTTAAAGAATTTTAAGAATCTAAATATAACCATTTATTAAAAGCATTTTCCGTTTTTATTTCGTGTACTCGCATGAGGAACGATAAAATGTCAAAGTTGCTGTATTTTCAAACAAAACTCAACGCGCGCGCACTTATTTCCGAATGACGTCACACTGTCAAGTTAACAGACCGCTTTCCATAACTCTTTCGTGACTCTGTGCATAATTCTGGTTACTTCTTATTGGATACTTCCAAAGCATTCTCTTTTTCAATGAAGTTATTTATTTTCAAGTTGAGCTATTAGATGTCAGATAGCACGAATATGTTTTCCATCTTACGCCTTCCACTTTACGCGATTCGTTACGTAAGCGTTATAAAAATGATACAAATTATAAAAAATTTGAAATTGCGAGTCTGCGTAGAATTTCACCCATACACACTCTGATAATAAAAATATGAATTTGAAAGTTTATTTTCACTATATTAATATATCTCTAGAATATATTCACGCGAACAAGTAGGAATAAAATCAGATAGTCGTTGACACTTCAGCCTTACCCTTTAAGCCCTTATGTACATACATACATTTATGGTCATACATACATACACTGATTTGAAATGTATTGATTTACATAAGCGTTATCTGAAATCAATACTGAACAACCTGTTCGATATTCCATTACATACATACATAAATAGGTTACTAACTATATGTGTACGTATATTATACGGAAAATGTATCTAGCTTTTTTATATTGTACATACGAAACTAATTATGTATTTGAACTTCTTTATAAATACAGGAAATGCATCTCCCGAATAGAAAAAAAGTCAAGGCAAACACAAATAAATTGGAAAAGATAATTTATCTTCCCAACTTGTTGCTCTAACTTACATACATAAGTATGTATGTACATAAATATGGTTAAAAATAGCATTAAACATATGTACATATGTATACACCGATGATACGGTAAATAGATATGCATATCGAAGATAACACCTTTGGTATTTGTGTACTTGATTTCTAAACACTTCGATCATTTCTGAAAATAAAAATGTATTATTTGTATGTCCATATTGTATAATCTGTAAATATACACACATATTTAGGTATGCAAGTTGTTTATGCAAGCTTAAAGCCCAGACTGCATATATAAATTCATATATATGTATATATTTACATACATTTAACACATTCACAATTTTAACCAAATTCTAATTCGCATTCATATATGTACCTACATATGTAGATTTATCGATGTATATGTACGTGTATATACTTTTGCATACACAGCGGTATATGTGTGTACCAACACACACACTACATTTCAGTTAACAGTGATAAGATCAAACAAAAAAAAATGTCTCAATAATTAAATTGAACTGCAACAGGTGCAATTCGAATACATATTTATCATAATTTGTATGCTCGAAATTACCTAGATAATACTTTTAGATTCTTTCAATAATAATAGGTAATGATGATCTCAACACGTTGAATTAAGCTCTTTCTTTTGCTAAAGCACCGAGTTAAAGTCGAACACTAAATAAACTTTTTCTTTGCAGAACTCACA
Organism: Drosophila hydei; assembly: GCF_003285905.1. Lineage (NCBI taxonomy): Eukaryota > Metazoa > Arthropoda > Insecta > Diptera > Drosophilidae > Drosophila > Drosophila hydei. The sequence continues at coordinate 6,969,868 of NW_022045678.1, forward strand.
GAAGCAGGAAAGCTTTTTTGTTATAAAGAATGAACGAGGGTATATAGTAAAGTATGTCAAGAATTTAATAAAATAATTTTTGTTTTTCAATTGATTAAATTAAAGTTTAGGAAATATTGTTTGTGGCGATATATTTTCAGTTTTAAGGGCTGTTAAAAAATTCTTTAATTTTAAGTTTGATTTTTAATATTTAATTGTTATAAAATAATAAATACATTTAGTTTAACTATTTTGCAAATAAAAAGTAAAACCCGCATATGTTGATTATAATATACTGATTTAGCGAAAATGTCTGTATATGTGAATGCGTCGATCTGTCTCTAGAGATTTGAGGTTTTGGAGGTCCGTGTATAGCACGTGCATATCAAGTTTGTTTCAAATATTCGATAACTATACCCATTTTAATGTTATCGATTAAGAATTTAATCAAAATGCAGTTATTAAATTATATCTCACATGTCTTAAGAGCTTAAGAGCCTCCAAGTTAAATATTAAAATATGATTTTGAATTCTTAAAATTTAAGTTCAGTTAGAACTATAACTAAAGGTGCTTGCATTTCTACTAATCCAATAGAACATGTAGATCATATGCTGGCAATTTCATTAAAATCCATTAAGTAAAAAAGGCATTAAACAAAATGTTTGGTCAATTTGCAAACATGCAATGAAATGCGTGCTTCTTTTCTATTCGAAGAATCGAAATTGCGATTAAATTATCACCTGCAACTGAAGTTGCATAAGCAGTACAGTGCATTGGCGGTGTTGGTAGAGGCGGCGCTCGTTACCCACAAGTACTAGGCTCGAAAACAAGCGGCGAAGGGATTTTTTTTCATTTTTATATTTTAATTATTAAGTAGTTGAGTTGAGTTGAGTAGAGCTGATGCGCGTAGGCAACGTTGGTTTGAATCTCGGTTTTTATGTTTTTTAATACTCGATACAATTATTTAAAATATTAAAATAAACACATAGGATTTTGAACAGGGTATCTGCTAGTCGGACACTCCGACTAGACCATTCTGACTTGTTTACCAAGGTTTTTATTGCATCGATAGCTCTCGCCTGGTTACCAACGTTGTTTGTTAAATTTTGTAGGTTTTTGAAGTGTTTTCATATTGTTAATATTTATTATTTCAAACGAAATCGAAATACAAATTAGCAATTTACTCTTTTAATGAATGCTTTTTACTTGAATTTCCTTATTGAACTGCGAGTCTTTTCCACACTTAATTCTAATATAAATTTTTAATTAGCGCAGTCACCAGCAATGTATCTAGCGCTTTTTTCTTTTAGACAATTTGTGCTGACGGTTACTTTTTCTTTTGCACCCAAGCAAATTGTTGTGTGATTTGACGCATTGATTGCATGTCGTCTTTAATGCAATGGATAGACACTTATAACATAGCGCGATTTTATTCACAATCTCCTTGCACTTTTTAACAAGTTCAGCTCTAAATTTCTCACACCTGGTTATTTCATGGCAAGCCAGTTGGCAAAAACGGCATATTTTGTAGCTCGTTGTCTTTGCTTCACTCGACGTATGGACAGCACCGTTTTGCACTGAGTCTATTGAGTTATACAGTTTCTCAATAAAATCCAGCAGGTTATCGAAGGAATGAAAGCAAAGGATCTCTCTAGTCTTCCTTACATATTGCTAGTTGTATGACTTCCACGGAGAGACGTCGCAACAAAATCCGAGCGAATAGAACAGATCAGCATCATAACTAAATTCACCTTTTTCTTTGATGATCAAAATACACTCCGTCGCTGAGTTCAAGATCTTGTGGATACGGGCTTCATCATTGTTCTTCAGCAGTCCCATGTCCATAGTTGGTTAACGGCGTTATAAGGTCCCACGCTGGGTTGTAGTTAGCAGACGAGCCAATGGCCAATGAGCCTACGACCATTTTGACTTTTTCTTTGAATGATTTCAGGTAGTTCAGCTCTCTTGTGACGCTGATAACATTAGCCACTCTTTGGGACTTCCATTAAAGTGAGGAAGATCCACTTTCGGTTGCTCTGGAACGAATGCCGTATTTTATGTTTTGCAATTCTTATACTTTTCTGTTTAGTTTTCTTGTGAGTAAGCTGACGTTGCATCCCAGCTCAGCAATCTCATCGATGCCAGAGAAAAATTTCTCATATTTTGTTTCTAAGTCAGTGAGTATTGACTGAATGCTTCACAAGAATATTAATATTTTTTTATAATCAAGGATTTTTTGGTTGCTGAGCTCCATTTTTTGAGTTCTTCTGTCAACCTTTATATCTTTATGCTGACTAAGTTTTGCCTTGGACGTTTTTGGTTGAACTATGCTGTTTTCGCTAGATGCTGTTTTGTCGGTTTCTAAGGCGTGATCGGCAACTTCGACTTTCATCAGGGACTTTTAATGGGTCTTGACCGTTTCCATTATGTCATCTTATATTTTCTCCTTAAAAAATTTATGGTCAAATTCTGCTGCCAATTTATCAACGACTGCCGGATCTTATCATAACTATCATAAATATCTGATTGCTTTTTAGCAACTTGAGTTGAGTGTTTGCCGTAAGTATCTTGTTTATGTTCTTTATGTATAAATTCGTTACTAATTTACTCTATGGCTTGAACTGTTGGAGGTATTGTCTTTTTGTTTTGACCGCGTTGTGCCTCTACTCTACTCTACTGGAAAGCTAAAGAAAAAATCTTTAAACAATTTATCACTTTACCTTTACACTCTTCACAACACGTTTAGCAGCCTTGTAGATTGAATTGAAGGACCATACACTTGACTGCGATGTTGTTCCGTTTTATATTAATACTTTATTCTTCTGGGTTAGGTGTTTTAGACCCTGACTCTTGCATATTTCATTACTGAACACATATCGGTGAAGATTCTTTTGCAAATATCAAAAAATTTCTTAGATTTGGAACATATAGATCTCGTTATTTAAAGAGATTCTGTCGCCAATTTTAACTGATATGTCGTAATTGTCATTGTCCTCGAACTCAGCTCGTGGCCGAATTTCTCATCTCTGCAGTTTACTAATTTCTCATTTCCTTTTCTAAAGACTTCGACTAAACTTCCTAATGTTAATTTCTCAGGATGAATGAGTTAATTTTTGGCTATCAGTACCTGTCACTTGTGTAGTGTAAATATGTAGTCGTCCTTCTATTTGTTTCAAGTTACACGACCCATCCTATAATCCACTTTCGTTTTCGTGAACATATTCCGGAACATCGAATAATGATCTTCCTATCAGGAAGATGGTAAGTATTAACATTTCTGTACATTCATTCATTTATATTTATAATATATGTGCGCATTTGTCTCCTTGTAGATATTTCGAGAAGAACGATTCTGCTGATAAGTCGCTGACTTCATCCAAATGAAAAGCTGTAGTTACCATAGGCACGAAAAGAGCTATATATCCTTTAAAAATCTCTCGTTCTAGAGCATTTAATTTGTAAAGGTCCAATGTAGATGAAACCTATGTGAAAGAATGGGCGATTCATAGTTACACTAGAAAATGGTCGATTACCCATAATCAGTTGAGCACTGGCCATACATGAGTGAAAGAAATCTTCTGTATGTTCAGATGATTCCATAGGCCGAGGGTCCAATTTTAGTGATCAACAGACATTGTGTTGCTCCAACGATTGCATATGTTACCCAGTTTCTTATATTAAACTATTGTCTTGCACCACCGAAGCTGAACGTAGGGCTCCCCTTGGATGTAGATTAATTGCTTTGATTAATGATTGGTTAGCAACGGAGGTGCAGAATCCTATATAATTCTGTTTTAAGTTTATATTCTTGCACAGCCTATTGGTCTAAATGCCAATCATTCTGGCAAAAATAACATCTTTTAAGAGTCCTGCAAAAACAATATTTTATTCCAATAGATTATTATTTAGGGTACTTGAACATTACCGATTTTTAAGAAGCTTATCGTTTACCTAATACTTTGACTTTGTTCGCTTTGCTAGTAAGATAAAAAAAATAAAAAAGCATTTAAGTTCATTAAATCTGAAGACTTCGAATATTCAAATACCCCAGAACGGAAATTTAATGTGGATTTCTAAATAATATAATTCTTACCACGCAATACTTTTTTATATGATGTTTCTTTGCTTATATGTGTTTTTGTAAAATCATGTTTTTAGCAATTTTACCTTAAACGTGTGTTCCGTGGATTAAACGCAATGCTAATTGTCAATATGTCAATATGTATAAAATTCGATCCTATTAATTTTATTTTAGATGACGACAATTGCGAAACACACTTGAGTACAGTTGCAGGTATCAACGACTATTCTTTCAATTTAGATGTGAAAAAAGTAATCATTGAATAATATATATTAAAATCAGTATCGTAGGGAATGAAATAAATTTAATATAAACTAATTATGTATAAATTTATGCATTTTTCATGTATACCGATGTTGCACAAATTGTACATCAACTATAACCATAAAGTGTGCTAAATTTCAAGTCTGTGTCTGTATCTATATTTTGTTAATTTCTGCCAACAGTTGGGTTTTCTTGCCTTGGTATTTTTGGGAGTTCAGATTTGAAGATAGATTGTGTCTTTATCACCATATATAAAATTGCCACCTTCTCAATTCAAACAGTCTTATGTCCTTTTGTAGTCTTGGACCAGTCATCATGACCTGCAGATGACCTTAAAGATGCAGCTGTTTAGTTGTACTGAGAAAAGTAGTATTTTCTATTTCCATGACCGTCAATGTTAACTGCTGTTAACCAAATTTGTATTTTTGAATGGATTAAACTAGAATTTCCATGAATGAGTATTATTCAGTTGGTAGCAACCGACTACAACATTTAAACTTGTATTTTTAAGCATATCATGAATGCCTATGAACTTAAAAAAACATCCAATTTATTATGGATTCACTGAAATCTCAATATAACATTTTCATATGCGCGTGTATGTGAAGTCTAGCCTCAGCTCGCCTCCTGGTCAAGAATATATGTACATATACAGTTTATGAAGTCTGCAACGCTTACTTCTGTCTGTTCCATACATTTTTACAAAATCATAGTATCCTGAATTTAATTCAATGGGTTCAGATTTATATATATTATATTTCATACATAATACATTACCATTATCATTTATCAATGTTCTATATACTTAATGGGCAAAAAAATAGTTTCATAATTTTATTATTTTTTTTAGTGAAACTATGATTATAATGCGATTCTAATATTTTGTCTTATGCATATATTTTTTATACGCAAACTACAAGATTTAAAATAAAAATTAAGACCTGGAGCCTATTAATATACATACAAAAATAAATTTCTGATGGGAACTAAGATACCATTTTTTAAACATAAAATTTTAGTATAAGGGAAAAATCTTAACATTTTTGATAGTTATTTATATTTTCAAAAATATAATTTTAACAGTAAAAAATGATTAATCTAAGTCAATTCGATTTTCCAAAAACAAATTACCAGTGTGCATTTTAGACTCTTTCATTTTAAGGTGAGAATTAAGCAAATCATCCATTGTAATAGAAATTAATGATTTGTCAGTATCTGAACTTGCTAAAGTTGAAGGTGTTTCTGTATTATCATTTGCTCGCATAAATTGCCTCATTCTATAAACAGAAGCGTTTCGGCACATTTCTCGAAGATCTGAACCAGAAAATCCATTTGTAAGCTTAGCCAAGCGGTTAAAATCGACATTGCGATCAACTTCTTCAGTTTCTAATATTAATTTAAGAATTTGAACTCTCTGAACTTCGGATGGAAGACTTATATGAAATTGAGCTGGCATTCGGCGAAGTATAGCCTTGTCGAGGTCCTGTGGGCGATTAGTAGCACCCATTACAATTACTGCCGAATTGGGATTGGTGCTTAGCCCATCCCATAGCATCATGAACTGGGTTTTCATCATGGCCGTAGCCTCATGATCATTTGAATTACGTGCGCGTAGAAAGGAATCAATTTCATCAACGAAAATAATACATGGCTGAATTTTGGCAGCTAACGAAAATACTGCTGATGCGAGCTTTTGGGACTCTCCATACCACTTGTCAGTTAAAATAGCCACATCTAAATTGATGAACCTCATGCCCGCTTCTTTAGCAGTGGCTTTGGCAATTAAGGTTTTTCCACATCCTGGAGGTCCATGGAGAAGCACGCCTCTTGGGGCTTGCCAAAGCTTCGATTCTTTGAACAAATCACGATGTCGCACAGGTAAAACAACAGATTCACGAAGATCCTGAATAACTGCATCTAATCCAGCTATATCGCTCCATTTAACAGTTATGTCAGCTGGAACAATAAGGTGTGATGCAATCATCAACTCATAATCAGTAAACGTCTGAAGATTAACGTTGAAGTTATTTTCTTTGCTTAATCTACAAAAAAAAAAATATACAATAACATGTTGCATTTCTCTTTTTGCAAAGTAAAACAAACCTTTTTAATTGTTCTTCAGCAAGCAACTTAGCTTTCTTCTTGTTCTTACTGGTTGGGTCTAACTGGTTCATCATCCATTTTACAGAATAATATGTTATTACTGACGCTATGGAAATTCGTAGAAACATTTGAAAAACATGACCACGAGTTAATTCTGAGCCCCCAAAATTAAAATGATCCATTTCGCCTTATTTACTTATAAAATAATTGTTTGAGGGAAAAAATGTTCCTATGCTTAATTATAGTGAATAGAGATGTAAGAATATAAACACGAAACTTTTCGCATCGATCTCAGTATATCGATACGTACGTACTTATTAATGTCACTAACAGTTTGTAACAAATTTAATGTAAAATCAGTGATGGGCAATATTTTAGTTAGGTTTCCTCCCTTCGTAACTAATTCATGTTATGAAACTTAGCAAAATGCGTAAGGCATTTAAAAAGTTTCGAAAAATATCGGTATTACTTTAAAAAGATGGTAATATCTGCATCATTTTCATATTAATTTATTTAGTTTCGAAAACAAAACTTCAATAACTGCAACAGGCAATACAACATCCGATAAAAATCGATTATTCAAATTAACATAACGTTTTGCGTTGTTTATATTCGTTTAATAGACATTAATATAAAATTCATATTCAATTCAATGGTTTTATTATTGACACTTTTGTTAATAGGAGGATTTTTTTTTATTAAATAAATAAAATTGCAATTAGCTATAATTTTTACGTTTTATTAATTTGTCTTATTATTAATCTTACTATTTTTCTAAAAATATAAACTAATATAATTAAATATTTAAATTTTTATTAGAAAATTATTCAAAATCAAGCAGCAGATGTCTATAAAACTGAGCAATGCATGCAATTTAAATGGGTTTAAAGAGTTGGTTTATCCTTCTGAGGAAAGCATATGGTAAATTCATAAAAGAGGTTGCCATGAGCATGCAAACTTTTACACCCTCAATCTATTGAAAATTAGGATATAATAGGTTAGTTAGAATGTATGTAACGTGCCTGGCAAACACCATAAATTATTACTTATAGGTGCCTATTTACTTCGTGCATATATGTTTTTCAGAATTTCCTCAAATTTAGTTAATATTTTCTACTTAGCTGATAAATATTCCAATATAATATGTACATATTCATTGAAATCCGTTAAGAAACACAGAAGTGAGGTGATGGTGTTGGTAGAGGCGGTACGCGGTATAGAGAAGTTCTCTGCTCTCCTCTTTGCGAAATCGGGCTAATTTTTGTTTTTTCCTTGTTTGAAACAGGATGTATTAGCGCGTTGCCTAGGAGATGGAAAATAATTCAAAGCGCAGATTTGCTTTTAGTCGGGCACCTCGGACTAGAGCTTTTTTAATTGTTACTATTAGTAGGAAGATTACAAATACTTTTTGCGGCGACCATGAACACGCTTATAGTCCTTTGTTCATATATATACACATGTGGGGATGAGATGATTAAAATTGTGTCTTGCGGTTTACTAGCTTGAAATTAGTATATATTAAGTATTTTCACAAGAGTATATTTTCACAAATAATAATGAAAATGCTAAAATTTAGAACATGGAAAACCCATCCACGAGTTTTCGATATTTCTCGATCAAAAGATTGAAATGAGAGCTCATGGTGAACAAATTTCTATTTGCGTGAACTGTTGCTTGTGCATACATTTATATACATATATACATATTGTATATAGTGGGACTTTATATAAGGATTTCGGTTTTTATACGGTGATCCTACTGATAGTAAGAAATCGGGACTTAATGGGACTTATGTCGACTTATCAGCAGAATCGTTCTTTGAATTCTCTACAAGGAGGAAAATGCGCATATATATTATAAATATAAATGAATATGAGTGGACAAAAAAGTTAATACTGACCATCTTCCTGATCGGGAGATCAATGTTTGAATACGGAATATGTTCACGATAACAAATGTGGATTATAGGATAGGTCGAACAAATAGAAGCATGACTACATACTTACACTACACAAGAAATCAAAATATCAAAAACGAGTAATGAAAAGTGACATGGACTGAAAAAATTAACTCATTCATCCTGAGAAATTAACATTAGGAAGGTTAGTCGAAGTCTTTAGAAAAGAAAATGAGAAATTAGTAAACGACAGAGATGGGAAATACGGCCACGAGCTGAGTTCGAGGACAATGACAATTACGACATATCAGTTAAAATTGGGGACAGAATCTTTTTAAAAAGCGAGACCTATGTGTACAAAATTGAAAGAGTTTACTGAGATTTGCAAAAGAATCTTCAACATTGGTACATATATGGGTTCAGGTATGAACATACAAAATAAACGAGGATTATTTATATGATAATAGATAAGAGCACATATATAGAATCAAAAATTAGTCAGACCAACGCTGAGCCTTACAAACTCAGCAATAAATAAGCTGGACTTAGGGGATGAAATATGCATGCATTTTTGTCTGCTCAGAAAGCTTTACCAATATCGCTGAAAATAAAATTTATATCAACCATACGAAAAAATAGGAATACTTTTAAAAAATGAGACGAATTTGAGAGATCACAATGGTAACTATGCGATAGCTATCGATGCAATAAAAACCTTGGCAAAGAATACGACAAACCAAGTAAACGAGGATTAAAGTCAGTATGCAAACCGTATAGATTTTACCGTGAATGATAATTTTTTATGCTATTAATCAAACATCAAGGGTGCAATAATTATGCGGAGAAGAATCAACGCGGAATAACTTCATCAATAATAGTCTATTATTTGATAAGCCGGCAGAGTTGACCGGCGGAATAAAGTAAATCAAACATATCATGCCTTAAACGATATCTAGAAAGGACTTGCGGACAACCTGGGCAACCGATTGCAAAACAGTGTATGTCTCTGAATGCAAAGGTATTGTTTAAAGCTTTAAGGCCAGGTCAATCATTCATAGGATCTGTCTCGAAGTTTACCGATCCCCTTGCAGAGAAACGGTAACAAGATTATTGCTAATTTTTCTGAACAATTCTTCATTCAACTAATACCATTTTATGACCGAAGCTAGTCTAAACAAGCCTATCGAAGAATTAACAGCTTTATAAGTTGCGATAATTAGCCTCGAAAAACAGTCCCAACCCCAGCAAAAAAAAAGTTAATTGTAAAATAGTACTACTTGATAGAGTCACAATGGGTGGAAGTCGGTGGCTGTTTACGATGTTCATTGGTTCAACGCTACATACAGAATACAAAGTTATAACCTTATAGTCGAATCAACTTGAGTAATCAAAGAACAAGAAATACTCGACGCATTTTATACAGGAACTAAATTACTCCGATTATCATGAATTCACTCAGATTCACTCTTGGATAATGAACAATACCAGGGAACACCAGGATTCAATGGAAGCAGATTCTGTCAGTGACGTTTCTATCTCTAAGTCAAGTTCGCATGTTTTCCATTAAATCGTATTTTGATCAAATTTGCAGGTTATACTTTATTGGCTGTGTTGGGTCTAGGAACTGACATGTGTCAACGAAAAGTAACCTCAGCAGCAACCCAAACCACGGTGGATATAAAACTCCAGCTTACCAATGCAAGCAATCGCAGCAACTCACATTAACGACGCTAAATACGATTCTGGTTAGACGTATCTGGGGATTTCCTGTTCAGCATTCAATAGAAAATCAAATAAACCAACAAGAGTACAAATATGGTAGTAGGAACATGCGTTCGCGTGTAAGTGAAGAACATTCTGCCTTAGCAGAGAATGCTCGGCACAGTGAAAGTAGCAGTCACCGGCACACCACCTTCTTAAGTTAATATGTATATTTTTTTTAGTGTAAGGTTTTCGTCAGTTTTGCAGACTTGGAAATGGCATGATGTTGTGTTATTTGCTTAATACATAGTAATAAGTAATTATTTTTGTTACATCGATTGAATATAATTAGGTAATATGAAACCATTTTTTAAGAGAGCCATTTAAAGTTGTAGTTGTAAGGACGGGATTCAGAAAATTGAAATTTTTTTGGTTTATTTGTAGAGTGAGTGGTAAATGTGCTTTTATGAACTGTAGAAGGTTTTTTTTGATAAAAAGAGAATTTGTAGAATGATACATGTAATGGCACTGGTTATGCATTTTATCACTGAATTTAGTGACCCACTTGAATATTTTATAACCTACTATCGGATATATAAAAAAAATAAAAAAATCCTATTAGCTAATGCACTAAGGTGACTTTTTCGATTGGTAAGGTTATATGCACAGTTGTAGAATATAAAGTGAGTATATTTTGGCATGCAAAAACAGATTTAAAATATCTTAAGATATTTGAATCAAGAGTATATGCACTCAATTAAGGACGAATAACAAATATTACTAAAAGCCAAGGAAAACTATACTTGTTGGCTATAAACCAAATTGGTATAAATTGTAGAAAATGGACTCGACGAAATTCTGCAATTACGGAAAATAAAGAATCTGGTTTTACACTGGTGAAAAGTAATGGATAGGTTAGTTCAAGATCAGATGTACCACTTATTGAAAATTCTACACATATTGAGAATGCTGATCCGGTTATTGAAACTTATAATAGAATTAAAGAAAATATAAGGAAAGTAAAAATACATGTATATATATGTAACTTTGCCATTTTGTCATTTTCTTTTGCTTGTCATGTCCATTTACACAAATAAATTGAAGTAATAATAAAAATCGTAGATAGGACTGTGATCAGGTATCTCCTAGTATGACATCCAAACTAGAATGCCCTGATCACAGTCCTATCTACGATTTTTATGTTTTCAGTTTGTATCCAGTATTAAAAAAAACAAATAAAAACCGACATAAGGACACAAAGACCAACATTGTCTATCGGAATTTCGATTTTTCGAATAGAAAATAATTCACGAGTGTATATGAAAAATTGCCTTCGTGCAGTTATTTGGCGTGTGCGTCTTGTATTAACAATGGGAATTTTGTAAAATTGGTGGATGCATCGTTTCATATTGAAGTGTTGAATTTTGTAGTTACTTCTATTTCTTTGGATCGAATTTCCATTTTATTGGTTACATTTTGTTTTCAACTATACATGCCGCTGATGACATTTTATTTTATACCCAAAATCCTGATGTTATTGCAGTCTTATTATAGCTTACAATGCTTTACTGAACTCGTTCTTTCGTCTTCTTTAAGCTACTCAGGTCTATTTAACTATTTTTAACATGCTGGAAGCTTTGAAACATATACGCCTGTTGATTCTAGGTGTGCTAATTTTGCGGTGGGTGTCTGACATATTTCCCCTCGGGCATTTATGGACTTTTTGATATATTATCCACTATTATCTTATCTTATTGGTTCTTCTGTCTCGGGGCTTTCATCCATGCTAGTATTGGGTATTCATACAAGCATAAGTCCTTATTAGCAGCCTTTTACTATTTTGGGCACGCTCGGCCTAAGAATTAATTTGGCTGGAAAATTAAATTCTTATAACCATAGGCTACTGAAGAGACATCACTGATCAAATGTAGCTACTTTATCTTTAATAAATCTTCCCATCCAGCTCAACATTGAATTAAATATCTTCAAATTGGTCTATAGAATACTTTCAGAGAGCATCTGATGTGTCGAATAGTTTCAAAGATGATTTTGTAGCATGTAACCCGTTTCTATTGTTTCGTTGTCGTTTGTTCTTAATCCTTAATAGCTGTCAAAGAGTCTGCGAGTGGACCCCGCACATATTTGTTAACGTAAGCAAATATATTAATGACTAACGATCGCGCGTGCTGACGTAGCAAAAGCTCAGTTCAGCGCACATGCCGCAGAATCAACGTTATCAATATAAGTGATGGGTTGGTGATATAAGTAGGTCGGCTTGCCGGCTATCGCATTGTCGCACTTTGTAACTTTGGATTGTTTTTGCATATTGTATTTTGTTTAGCTTATCCCTCAGAACACTGGCGTCTTTAACTTAAGTTCTGTTCACGCATATTAAGACTTCACTTGTAATAAAAACATCACTTCGCATAGCCGTTTAATTATATATTTCATTGCTGAGCCGCAAGACTTGTACTTTGCAATGTATGTAACAACCAAGATGAGATCCCGCTTAATTAAATTCTTTGCAGTTAATAGATAATCCATGCAGATTGTGTTTTTGATGAATTTGTCTATTCTGCGTAATGTATATTGGATGCTTCGAAACGGAACTGCCGCAGTCCTGTATGTTACTGTGTCAAGTTAATATTATTGTACAGGTTTTTCCTGCACCATATCCGCTGGTACTCATGAAATGGTTTGGAAATCCAGGTTTGGCTAAACATTTCGGTTCAATACCTTCTCCGAATGCTCAAGTTACCTTGAAGTAAAATAAATATTTTTTTTATCTGTTGATTGATATGGATTACTTGGAATGGGTTATTTGGAGTATACCTTGCAGCAGCCCTTCTAGCTTGCTCAGAATGCCATACAATTTAAATAATTTTCAATATGTTCTGAAGATTTATGGGGCGATGGCGATTGGTTTGTCATTTGTATAAAACGTGTTCTTTAGTTTTTTCTGGTGCATTAGCTCAAATAATAACCCGTCATCATTTGTCTCTATAAATATAACTCATATTCTCACTTCAAGCAATTTGTTCGTTTTCTTCAAACAACTTCCAAATTTCTGGCAAATTTTCAGTCTTTGTTATATAAAATATGGAATTCGTTTTTAAATCTATATGGTTCTTTCAGTATAATGGTATTATTTCATATAGTCAATGCATCTAAATGCTGTATTTGTTTCAAGCTCGATGTATACACTTTACTGTGGTGTTGTTCAGTTTTGTATTGATTCTTTATTCTTCTGAACTAGGGTTATTATTTTCTGACTCATGCATATTTCATCATTTAAATCTAGCTTATCTATTGCTGAATTTGTAAGGTTCAGCGTTGGTCTGCCTAATTTTAGATTGTAAACATATGGTCTTATCTATTTTTATTGCACTACATGCTAGTCGTTGAGTGCATTGACGGCATGTTTAGAATCTTCGATTATTTTGTATGTTCACGCCTGAACATTCTGCGAGGGCCAGAAAATGTGACAGCTAGCAACTGCTTCCTATGGTTTCTCCTCCTAATTGTATGCAGAATCAGTAAAACTATTGTAATTATAATTAATCCTAACGAAATATACCCATTCAGTGTGAAAGACCAGATTGTCAATGTGTACCTTTCGACGGTATAATTTCTTTAGTCTGGCTGTAATTTTCATAGTTCCACTGAGTTATTTACAACAACGTGGTGGACATCCAGCATTAAGTTAGATTATGCATTTTTTTGGTAATAAGACCATCTTCTTGTAGTTTCCGCATATCATGTGGGCTGACATCTGGTCAAATACTTTGAGGAGTCATCGGTCTTTACCGTTCAGCTTTTTAACAAAGATGTCCTCCTCGTACTCTATCATATTGTACGGTGTGTGTTGCTAGGTTATAAAGGCGATATTTCACAGCTCTCGTCATCTACATCTTTCCTTGCGCAACTTCCCACGCATAACGGCCAACGGTCATTGAGTGATACGCGTTCATCTCAGTATTTATACTCTCGTAATCACCTTTCTTCCTTAGAGTCGTATAAGTACTGCTTCGTAGAGACTTGCATGCTGATTGATATATACTGGCAACCTTGCGTCTCTGATTAATATGTTGTCCTTGAATATCGCTTGTGCCCTCATGAATTTAATTGAAGCCGATTTGGAGAGTTTCCGCTGCGAAAACGTTGGTTTCTTGGTAGCTTCATTTCGATCTCGTTAAGTACGGTCAACATTTTATTATGTTCAACCAGGGACGGATGAAAACGAAGAAGTTTTTATTCTGTTTGAGATCTTGTTTATTTGCATCGTGACTATCAAAATTTGTATATATCCTTTCTGTGGTAGCTCGCACCAGGTTTGACGTTGCATTTATTATTGATGTCTGGTTGCTGACATAATCATTTAGGCGTTTTTCGTTTTTAATTGTCTGCATGAGTTGCTGTATATTATTTTCAGTGCCAATGTCGAAGAACATTAGTCTTTGAATTCGCCCAATTTTTCGGAGGTTGTGTCGGTTTTACTATTGAGCTTTTATTGACTTTTAAAGACTTTGAAGTATGCTTGCATGTATATAATAATAGCTGCCAGCTTAACGAGATGACATCACTGTATATTTTGCTTGCTTGTATTTGTCGCAGTTACTATGGTGGTACTTGCTATCTGCAATATCGTTAGCAGGCTGAAAATTGTCGCTCGTGCTGTGGGAAATTTAGCTTTTCATCGGATTTTTTGACGAGTCGCCTTTCTTATCCTTATCCAGAGTTGGTAGCTAACAGATCTTGTTTATTGATCTCTTGGCTTAACCCATGTTTGTTTTTATTGTTACTACTCGAATTAAGAAATTTGTACCGTTTTCACTTTTGTATATAATAATGTCACTGACGGCTTTCAGATGCGTATTTCCAACGAAAAGTAAACGAATTTAATATGCAAAGCAAGTTGTTGTAATTTTACAACTGTTTTTGCCTTTTTAAATTCGTCGACATTTAGGTATGTCGAGTGCTGCTTCTTCTCTCGTAGTGTTGCTAAAAAACGTTATACATAAGTAATTACGCTTGTTAGCTTATTCATTGATGAGAACTTTTTAGGAGTGGGATCAGGTTATTTTCTTCGTGTTGCAAATATAATCGATTTTGGATCTTCTGGTTACGGCTACTGATCTGATTGTTTTGTCAACCACTCTGTTCATCTGCACTATATATCGCATGCTTCTAAGTGCTGGGTTGTCTGCAAATTTCACGTTTTTCCATTCGACTTGAGGCATTGTTTTATATATTTTGTCTACTCTAGTTTTGACGAATTTATCTTTGCTTCGCTTGCGTTTTATCGAAGCTAGCGTAGTTTGTAAATCACTTCATGCTTACAATTTGGTGTGATATCCTACTATTGGTTGTACTTTTGCTAATAGCTTGCTTAATAAGTTAGCTGCTCATAGCTCAAATTTCGGAATTGTTTTTTTGTTTTTATTAAGTTCCCTATTGTTTTGGCAGCCAGAAAAGTAATTTTGACTTCTACTTTGGTGTATACCACTGGTGCACACGACTTTTCTGACATTTGGCAATATCCGTGTTGCATCGTTTCTCGTTTTTCCAGACAAGCGCAGTATATTAATTGTAGTTAACTCTGACAATACGCTTGCTTATTCTTGTAAATATTTGACCAGCCGTATGAAGCTTTTGCCCTGCAGTGCTTGCCTCCCAGTGGATCAAAGATTCTAGCCGATGATATAAAATAAGACGCTTTGTAGTGAAGACATTCTTTTCGGGTCCTATTGTAGACGACGGGTTTTTATTGACTCGTTTTTGTGTATCTGGATTTTGTCCGCTGAGTTGCCGTCTCGAATACCAGCAATAATCCTGTCATTTCCTTAAATGCATGCCAGCCATTTCTATGATATTCCTAAATTAGGCATTCGCTTATTGAGTCGGCTGAAGTGCTGAGATCATCCATGTAGGATTCCTCATTGATCGTTATCATCAGTCGTTTGTTACCTTGACATTGTTGATTTACCGATTTTGGAAGACAGCGGTCAGCTAAAAATGGCGCATCTGATGTGCCGTACTTTACTGTAATCAGCTTAAATTCTTTGATGGGAATATTTGTGACGTCTCTCCTGAGGATGTACTAATATTCCTGATCGTCTTTGGCGACTTTAATCTGCTTCTACATTTTCTTGATGTCAGTTATCATCACATATTTCCATTGTCGCAACTTGATCAAAATATCAGGGATGTTCTTTTTATTTTGGGGCCGACTAGCATCACATAATTTAGACTAAATCCATTGGTGGGTTTTGTTGAGGTGTGGATTATATTATTTGCTTTGGCCAATAGTGTCTACAGGTTCCATGTGACCTATCTGCAAGTATTGTTACATAAAGGCACTGTATTACGTGAACATTTGCGGATGCTTCCTGATTTTTTTTACATTTGCAGTAGTCATGCCTGTTTTCGGGAATTTCTTAATTCGAAATGTGTTCGGAATGGTGTGGAGACTACTAACCGGACTTCTTCATACTTTGTGGTTAATTTTTGGAACAACTTTCACAATAATTGCTATTTTCCGCCTCGCTGTTGTTACTTTAAAGGTCTAAAAAGCGGTCGAGGTCGTCCAGGCATATCGTTGATGATGCAGTGCTTATCGGGTTTCTTGATAATCTAACTATATTGCCGAAAGCAATCCATCCAAGTTCAATCAATTTTGTCCCAGTATTTTGTTGATATTCTTTATTTTTGTCAACATAATTAGGGGGAATAAATCAACACCAATAACAACATCAGTTCTACTGGGCTGGTTAAAATATGGCTCAGATAGCTCTCAGCCCATCCAATCCTTATTCGCATCCATGGTAATTTTATTGCTAGGTAGATCACTTTAAACTTTATGTATTAATTATTCTTACGTTATTATTTCTAAGCAGATTTACTTTGTGTACTGCGCCACTAGGTTCTCATAGCGAAAATACTCCTCGCAGAAAGTCTTTTCACTCTTGGACTTCAAGTAGTCCCATGTTCATTGCCACTTGTTATTATAGTTGAAGCAATGTGTGTCCTTAAGTTGCTATGGGGCAATGTTTAAGCTTCTTTTTCCACCGGAAGCAACTTCTTCAGATAAACGTTCTGCAAACACACGCATCATCTTGTGGCGTTTTCAAAGCATAGCTGAGTGTGTAAGCTTAAATCTGGCTTTCTCTCGATAAGATTATTCAGAAGTTCGTCTTCGTCTAAGCAGAGGTTGCGTGCTCATTTAGTACAGAACGAACTTTTCATTAGACTTCAAAATGCGTACCTCGAATTTAAGACGTATGTCGGCTTAATACTTGTTGCCTTCAAATGCTGCCTTTAACTGATTCAAAAACTCATTCAGTGGCTTAATAATTTGTGATGGATCTGACTGCATCGAATGCATGTACATCAATTTTCGTTGGATGTCCGTCGATGAATAAAACTTACTGACATTTTCCAATTCTCTAGTCAGTAAATTGAGAAACTAGAACATTAACAATGTCAATGGACAGTTTTTTGCGTGTGATATATTTAAAGCTTCGTGCAATATAGCGACTTGACTCGGCGGCATGATAGTATGCGTTGTTGGTACATTCAATCTGCGATTCTGCGCCATCGTTGCTGATCGTTACTTTACAGCGCACAGTTTATTGTCTTGCTTTAACTGCCGCAGATCTGTAAAGCGACCTTTTTATTGTTTCATCAGCTATAGCTAAATTTGCTAGCCTTTAGAGATTTCCATCTGCATCATCTACATCTGCAGTGTTTGAGATGCTTCGGTGATATATGTCCTCAGCTTGCTCGATGTTAGATACGTTGCCAAACCCAAACCAGCTAACCATTATTTGAATGGAGTAACTCAAACTTTATTTATATTAATGTCCATGATGAGTTGGTTTAACTGTTAAGCAAACTCTTACTTTTTCAAATTCAACATTTTGTAAAATTTTTTGAACTTCATCGTTCTGTTTGAAGTGATCTACGGCTCAGTTTAAGCTGCTGTGCTGCTTCTTTAGATATTAGAGCTTTGCTGCGAACCTCTATCAATATGAGCCATTAGCAGCTCGTATTTTCGTATTATTTCTGTTATTTTGAGTCCGAATAAGCGCAGTTTCAGCTAAGACAATTGCTGCTGACGGTCTCTTGCATGTTTGCAGCCTCGTGAAGATAATCGTTGTGTGGTTTGTAGCATTGATAGCTCGTTTGCATTTCTATTGAATTATACAGTTGCTCAATAAACTCCAGCACATTGTCCAAGTGCTGAATTTCTCTGTTAAGAAGGCTTAACATGATGCTCGTAAAGTTGAACGAATTCTTCTCAGAATTGTTGTGAGTGAATAAAACATCAGTATTATTATCAATTTAGCATTTTTTATACTCTGATCCTGTTTCAAATGGAAAATCGGGGTGTAATGGATTTGTGCAAATGTTTGTAACAGGTAGAAGGGGGCTTGGAAGACCCCATAAAGTATATATATTCTAGATCAGGACGACAAGTTGAGTCGATTAAGCCCTTTCCGCCTGTCTGTCCGTTAATCTGTCGATATGTGTGAACGCGTCGATCTCAGCATCTAGGTTTAATCAATTAAAAACATCATCAAAATGCAGTTGTTAAATTATATAATGTACGGCTTAAGAGCTAGAACATCATTTCTTGTATTTAGGTTTATGTATATTCTCTTCAATTATATTTTGGGTACTGGCTCAAAATTTACCCAAAATTCGTAAAATTTACGTTCAGTTGGTAATAGGGTCATTAGGTGACGGCGGTTGCAGCTCTACCAAGTCAATAGAATATGTAGATCATATACTGAAATTTCATTAACATCCATTAAGTAAAACAGAAGTTATTAAACAAAACGTTTTGCCAATTTTGCATTTTCATTTTTCCTATGCGTGTGCACACATACATTCAAAAGCGTGTATTCTTTTCTATTCGAAGAATCGAAATTGCTATTGAATTGTGCTGAATTAGCTGCTACTTAACTTCAAGTATACAACTTCTTACATAAGCAGCATTGGTACAGACGGCGCCCGTTAGCGGTTGGTCCTGAGTTCAAGCCTCGTGGCGATGGGACATTTTTTATTGTTTTTTTTTTTATTTTTATACCCTGATCCCATTAAAAATGGGAAATCAGGGTATAATGGTTTTGTGCAAATGTATGTAACAGGCAGAAGGAGGCGTGGCAGACCCCATAAAGTATATATATTCTTGATCAGGACGACAAGCCGAGTCGATTGAGCCCTGTCCGTCTGTCTGTCCGTCCGTCTGTCCGTCTGTCCGTATGTGTGAACGCGTGGATCTCAGCATCTATAAGAGCTAGAGACTTGAAATTTTTTTTGTAGGTCCGTGTATAGCACGCGCAGGTCAAGTTTGTTTCAAATATTCGATAACTATTCGCATTTAATTGTTATCGAATAAAAACATTATTGAAATGCAGTAAATAAATTATATCTCGAACGTCTTCAGAGCTAGAGCCTCCGAAATTTGTATTTAGTTTTATGTATATTTTATGCAATTTTGATTTTTGTTAGATTTTGGATACCGGCTCCAAATTCCCCCAAATTCTTAAAATTTAAGTTTAGTTGGAACTAGGGCCATTATGTGAAGGCGTTTGCATCTCAACCAAGCCAATAGGATATGTAGATCATATGCTCAAAATTTCATTAAAATCCATTAAGTAAAACAGAAGTTATTAAACAAAACGTTTGGTCAATTTGCAAAAGCACATGTCAGCAGCGCCACGCGCACTCATTTTTCCTATGCGTGTGCACACATACATTCAAATGCGTGTATTCTTTTCTATTCCAAGAATTGAAATTGCGATTGAATTGTGCTGAATTATTAGCTGCTACTTATGTTTAAATTTGCAACACTTCGCGTATGAAGGACAGTGGCTGCGTTGGTAGAGAGGCTGCTCGCATGCAGCTTGGTCCGGGTTCGAGACCAGTGGAGATGAAATGTTTTTTATTGTTTTATTTTTTTTTAGTTATGAAGTGGCGGTGTTGGTATAGTTTGTGCACATTGCGTAAATAATCCGGGTTCGAATCCTGGTCTCGCAATGTCGATTTTTATTTGTTTTTTTTTTTTTTCTTAATACTCGATACAAACTACGGAAAATATTACAAAACTCAAAGGACTGGGATCAGGGTATCTCCTAGTCGGGCACCCCGACTAGAGCTTTCTTACTTGTTTAATTATGAAGTATCGGTGTTGGTGCACGTTGCGCAAACAATACGTGTTCGAAACCTGGTCTCGTAATGTCATTTTTTATTTGTTTTTTTTTTTTTTTTTTTTTTTTGAATACTCGATACAAACTACAAAAAATATTAATAAACGCAGATAGGACTGGGATCAGGGTATCTTCTAGTCAGGCACCCCGACTAGAGCTTTTTTACTTGTTTTTTATAGAAGTAAAGGGCCCGATCTAATACGAACTTAGTGGGACCAGATGTACTAATGCTATGCATTAAAAAAGTTTGTCTATGTGTTGTGTGGTTAGTTTTAGAGCGTATACACTTGTCATTTTCAACTCGGACACTTACCTGTTGTCTTAATTCGTAAATTCATATGGGGTATATTGATTAAAGTAATTATTGACCTACCCTCGGATCGCTGTATATATTTTAATTCCCAGAACATACATACTAATATAAGTAGTATACATATATTTATATATATAATATATATGTATAAATATGTATGTATACGTATACCACAGTTTACCTATAACGTATCTGTACTTGTAAATACATACTCGAACGAATATATACATATATATATGTATTTACATTTCCATGTACATGGGAGGGTATAAGTTCGATGATATTGATGGGTATACACACCAAACAATTTTATGTATATTTGTGGTGTGTTTACAGATAAATATGACTATAAACATTTAACATATGTATGTATAGTGTATATATATTTGTATACATACATATATATATATATAAATACATATATATGTATGCATGTGTGTGTATGTATGCATATATGGATGGATATTTATTTATATTGCTATCCACTTTTTCAGTCGTTAAGAGCTCATGCATTCAGTTAGACTCAAGAGGCCCATTTACTCCAACGTCTTTTCATAGTGTGCGGTATCAATCAGCGATAAGATATATTTCTTATATGCATGTGTACATACAAACCCACAGAGCATACATACACCTAAGCCAATGAAAAGTATATGTTCCACTAATTGGGTTAAAAAATATTGTGATTATCTCAGATGTGTGTGAAGTTGGCTTTAATGTATTTAATTTTAAGTTATGCACTTACAAATATCAATTCCATCAAAATATGCTGCAATCCTCAATCAATATTATACAAAATCCGTGGATCGAATAACTTAACTACTTATAATTGCACTCATACCATCGAAAGTCTAAATGAAACAGACAATGCAAACAGAATTGACTTGCTCGGGATAACAGAAAGTCCACACGGCTATGGCTTAGATAAAATTGATGAAACAGTTGGCCATACGGAGTTACTACAATGTGCGCATACTGGTTATTCAAATGTGTCCCTATTGACTGAAATATCACTTAAGGTATTACCAAAATCATGCCTTATTATTATAGACAGCAATAGTCTTGTTAGTCTAACATGTAAATCGAAAAATGATGATAAGTTGCAAAGTATTGGTATTATAAATAAATGCTGTGCGCATGGATACACCTTTGCCACAGAAGTAAACAAATGCTATTTACAAGAGCCCGACTACAATAAATACTCTTCCCTTTTTGATAAACCAGTGATTTTTGTCGATAATTCGTTCGTGTGTCCCAAGAACAAAGTTTTAATTGAATATGTGTTAACGGCGGAAGCAATTGCCATAAGGAATGAAAGTATTTTACTCAAAGAACATAAAAGATCATTTAATAAAAGTGAATTTTGCATTGAAGCTATTGAAATGCTGAATAAAAACGAAAGTTCTCAAATCAAAACTACTCAACAATTTATAGTTCGTACTTGTCAACAATTAAAAATTTGTGATTCGATACCTTGTGTTCGTAAGTGTTGTGTCGATGGCGAAATCTATTCTAAAGGAAATTTGACTACTTCCTGCAGAAAAGATGAATATGATTTTCAGTTTCATAGTCTTAATAATATGAATACCAGCGGCGCTTTTTCCAAACCGTCAGGTATGTGCAATTTGATAAGTTTGTTTATTGTTAATAAATAAGTGATATATTATCATATTCAATTTGCAAATCATTCTATGTAAGTGTAAGTTGGAGCACATAAGCATGTTGCCGAGATCGACGCGTTGACACATACAGACAGACAGACCGACGAACAGGGCTCAATCGATTCGGCCATTATACGGACATGGCTAGACTCAGCTCGTTGTCCTGATAAGAATATATATATTTTATAGTTATACTCTGCCATTTTCAATGGGTTCAGGGTATAAAAAGAAGAAAAACTGACATTAGGACATCAGGCCTCGAACCAACATAACCTACGCAACCCACATCACCTATACCAATACCGCCACATTTACTATTCACCTAGTCGGGCATCACCGACACAAGCTTTCTTACGGGTTTTATTTATCATGCTTATAAGAAGAGAATATAGTTTGTGAAGTCAGAAATAAATATACAGCTAAAGGGAAATTATACAAAACCAATGTACTCTCTTTACTTGGTGAATGAATACAAAGAAAAAGATCGATTCAGTCAATAGCACAAATAACTGAATTCATAAGTATAAACACATTTCTCACCAAAATACCAACACAACAGGGGAGAACGGAATAAGGCGCCACAAAATATAAATAACTAACGTTGCAATCGGCCTTTACTGACTGCCTAATATCCGTTCAGTCAAAATATATAAAGGTGCCTTACATATACTTTATTAAGATGTTAAAATTAATTAGAATCGAAATCTTAGCCGAATGAGTATATATGTATGTACATCCTAAATTTTTGTACCATAAGCCAATGTAAATGGGAATTGTTAAATTATAGTGCCTTCTTAAACTATGTTTGTTCTTGATCAAGAAGAAAACTTAATCTAGCCATATCAGTGTGATATTGTAAGACACAAAATCTAAAAATTTAAAAGCATAAATATATATTGCTGTACATATATTTTTATATTTTCTTAAAGTAAAACTTGTATATATATTTTAAACATTAAAGATTTTTGCACTTATATGAATCTGCTTATCTTACTCTTAAATTTAAATTAATGTCACCAAGAAGAAAACTTATCCAACAATTTAGTTCCCACAGATAATCTCAAGCGCATTATGTGACTGTAACTGTACGCATAAAAGAAGCGTAAAATGATTAGAATAGTAGCTCTTCAGAGCAGCAGGGTTCAGGGTATCTTCAAGTCGTGCACTCCCGACTAGGGCATGCTCATGTGACTTCCTACTTTATTCCAGTTAGAATTTATTGCTGACATAAACAAGTTTTTTTTTTATTTGTTGGAGTCTTTAATTGGTCATAATTAATAAATTAATTAGTTAGAATCAAATTGCATATGTCGTTTATTTTTATAAGCATATCATTTTATTAATCAGGCTTAATATTTATATGCCAATAAGAACAAGTAAGAATGTTATAGTAGGGAGTTATTTATTGCGCAATACTAATTCACAGGCTCGGTCCACAGTCACGGGCAAGCTTTGGATTTGTACTATTTGGCATGCCCTTAGTGGGCGTGGATGTATAATATCCTTACAAAAAGTCTGTGGTAACATAACTATACAATTGTGGAGCTTGGGCTCTAAAAACGTGAAAATTTCAGGGTAATTCCTAGATACCACGCGTAAATTTTGTATCGATGGAGGTCGAAAGAAACTCAATAAACGAATTTTGAACTTAGAAAATATATGTTTGTGGTTTGCCAGTACGTCTATGTTATTTTTATGCGGTTTCAGCCGGAAATATATATTCTAAATTCAAATCTAGCGCTCTCTACTGTTGAAAATATATTGTATTGTACAAGCATTTTTATCAAAATGATTTTATTCTTTTAAAGCTTGTTCTTCAGCAAACAAAAAGAATGGATTAGAAATACAACAATTTAAATAATAGTTATTTTCTTTGATTATTGAATTAAATAACATTTATTTTTACAATATTTTTTCAGTATTTGGAGTCTTAACTGGACTAGAGTGCCCAAAGTTTCGTTTGGATCCAGAGTCTTTTTCGGATGAGTTCCATGTAATAAGTTCAACTACAGGATCGTTGCTCATTACTAGCACAAATAAAATTTACTCCAACAGTCAATATTGCATTGAGAAAATAAAAAATGCTTCATCCGCAGACCAAAAGGTATAATCTGAAATTTATACTTATTGCTAAAAATAATTTCTTCGCTTTACCATTTAAGTTAAACTTATTTAGGGACCATCAAATTATTAATTTATGCACCAAAGTGTAATTACAGTATATGAGCAAAGCCTAAGTTATTAACTTGAAAAATTAAACGGATATACTACGGTTTAGAACCCATAACACAAATAGTGTTGCGCATAACATCCGACTCATTCAAAATGTTTGCTTCCGCTTCTTAACTTTCAGATGTAATGGCAGTGATAGTTGAGAAGATTGAACAATTTCATTGTTTCAATTTCAAAACGACAGCTAGATCTACCAGCTTACCGATACGGTTAATCGGGTCATAAAAGCAAATGATGGCATTGTTTACCAGAAATAGAATGTTAATAGCAGAAATTCAAAACTTATCGCCCTGAATTAACAAACTGTAATACAACCTACACATTATTCTACAAACCGACCCCTCGCTACAAGTGCGCACCCGGCCTACTGACAGAAGACACACTGCCACTCAGTTCAGCCATTTGGAATGGCACATTTCTCATCATCTTTGAGCGTTAACTAATTATAATCGAACCTAAGTACGTGAATCGCCGCAAGGCCCTAAGTAAGATCACTGGCATAGTTTAAACTTTAGTGAATGTAATTAGCTTTGGTCCAGGGCTAATCATGTTACTTCTCTGTAGGATGACCAACCACAGTTGCCGAGTTGCCGTTGGATTTCTCAAATTTCCTGTTTCAGAGTCTCAGGAAAAAAAGAGCTTCTAGGGAAATACAAAAGGTCGTCGACAGTTTTAAGATCAACGCGAACAGTCATACTTCTGAGGGTAGTAGTCAACGGGTGCCTCGCTCATTGTAGTTTAGTGTTTTATTTATTATTTATTTTAAGTATTGGCAACAGCTAACAATTATCAAAGTGCTGACACAAAACATTTTTTTAACATGATAAAAACGATTCGATGTCTGTTATTTTAAAGACTCAATAGCTTACATAGGATAGATTCACAAAAAAGTGTTTTATATTATCAAGATACTCTTTGTTACACCGTGTGTATGACTACGATTATTATAGTGGTATTATTCTCTAAACCCCGTAAAACCTTGACTACAAAATAATTTAATAATTATTACACGCATATGCCATTTTTTTCAGTTGTACACATTCTTGTGCTTTGACGGCAAAGTAGTGAGCAATGATCGCATACGATTTAGAATGTACCCAGTTGGCCTTTTAATATCCTGCTGCTTTTATGTAATAACCCTACTGGTGTACACAACAATCGAAAAATTGAGAAATCTCCCTGGAAAAATTCTAATTTGCTTAGTGAGCAGCCTTCTCTTCGCCTACCTTGGAATCGCTTTAGGTCAATTGCTGCCTACTTCAAACAATGACATTTGCTTTATGTCTGGTAAGTCTATCAGAATTCTGCTAAGATAACAATATTGTGTATTAGAAATCATTATTCATGCTTATGAATAATTATTATGCTTTTGAGCTTATGAGCTATTATGAGCTACTATGGAACTTTAATTGAATAACTTTTGTTCGAAATTTACTTTAGTAATGAAATTTTCTGGGCGTAACAATGGCATGTGTGCATTTACCAAATTTTCCAATCCTAAACAGAAAATTGAGAATATCTTTGCTTTTATTTCCTGAATCTGGGCCGATCTAGAAATGTCCGTCTGCTCGTATGTATGAGCGCGTCGATTTCAGAAACATTACAGAAAGGCTAAGTAATACCAAGTTTGTTGAAAATAATAAAGAAATATTCCCATTTGAATGTAATCGCTTAAAAACGTCATCGAATATTAGTTATTAAATAATGATGTAAGAGCATAAACAGGTTATTGACACCACCTCCTGACGTCGTCTTCTTCATAAGGATCAGGATATTTCCCAGTCGAGTCCCGTCTCGATTAGAGCACTCTACTTAATTTTGTTTGTGGTCTAACATGCTTTTTAATTGTAAAAACCAGAGTTAGAAAATTTGCATATATTAATGGAATATAAGTATAAGTATAAGTATTGGTATATTTAAAAACGACAAAACGAACTAAGCGAACGGGGTTCAGCGTATCTCATAGTAGAGCACACCGGTCTAGAACTTGCTTGAGTTGTCAATCTGAATATATGTTCCCAATTTGAAATCTCCAATATTTTAAATAATATCCTTTCTGGAAAACCAAATATAATATTTCCAGCATTGCCATTCCTCTAGTGTGCGCATCGGGAAATCTTATTAGGCGAGGGTATCCACTAGAATATGTGCCACATTTCAAGTCTCTAGGTTTAAAGCTGCAAAATGGACAGACAGCTAGGGAAGCATATTTTTTCAGAGAGTTTGCGCTTTTCGGGAATAAGTTCAATTCATTCAGGTCTCTCAATTCATTCAGGTAACTTGATCTACACTGATAAAGCCTTTATATTCAATTTACGATTATACTCAAAATACTAAGTTGATCGAGTGTAGAGGCATGAGACAACGCTGGTTAATACTTTTATAAATTTAATTTAACTTAATTTAATTTTAGGTGATGTAATTTTCAAGAGATGTTAATTTATTTTCAAAGAAATTACTTACCAATTTGAAAGTACTAAATCTTCATATCGAGAAAAGTGTACTTGTGCTGCATACTGTATACTATGAAATATTTTTATAATAGTTTTTAGTTTGTTTAAAGTATATACTTTAAGCTTTGACGAGTATTATACAATCGTATACATTTTTAATTTAAATTACATTTTCTTAACGATATACTCTTTCTCAAATTTGTAGGGTTTTTTGTATACTTTTTTTTAATGGCCGCATTCTCCTGGATGAATATTACATGTTTCGACATATGGAAGACATTCGGGTATGATACTACAGTAAATAATATTATATATTTTCTTAAATTTAATTTATTAAATATCACATCCTTATAGAGCAACTAAGCGTATTCTCTTCTGCTTTAATAGGAAGGACTCTTTATTCAACTTCACAATGATTTAACAATGATGTAAATTAACTCCAGCTAGGAACTGAATTAGTTACATTTGGTTTTACTATTTACGTCATAAATAGTGTATTTGTGCTCGAAGCATTGCATAAAATCAAAAGGCAACAATTAAGACAGAAAAAAATGGACGGTTAGTGAAAAAATTTAAGAACAAAAATCCCAAGGCACCACCAGATTCAGAACCTTCAACTGCAATATCATTTTCAAAATTCGCCACTTTATTACAAAAGTATCAGCTGAAAATTTAAATTGCAGCCTCTTTGATTTGAATGGATGTGTCCACATGTATAGCAGAAATGCCAAAATTAGCGCGGATAATATGGATCTATGGTCATTAAATATATTCTTATCGTTTACGTGAAGAAAAAATAAATAGTAGTAGTAGTAGTAAAGTATATGGTCGATGCGTTGAGGACGAGAAACTTTTTGCAAAGCTTGGGAACTCATTGCAGTCCCGGTGCCACTGAGAGATGCATGCGCGCTTTTTTTCAACTACCGGCACTACAAGCTATTAAACAATTAATTTCCAACAGTAAATTAACCTCCTAATAACAGATCTGCGAAAGTTTCAGAGTATGGATTTCTCACTCACCTCCAGCTCGAACACTCTTACTTCTTATTAAATAAATTATTAGCCATTTATCAAACATGAACAATTTTATAAGTAGTTTTAAACTTTACAAGGCGAGTTAGAAACGAATTGTTTACTTTTATAATTCCACTTGATTTTATCATGTTCTAACTCGAACTTACTAAGCCGGTAATGCTGCTTGCCACGTGTTTTTATAAATTGATCAAACGATTTGTTTAATTCTTTTGTGTTACTCAACGGATTTCAACGATCATATTTGAATATTTGAGAACTTAGTATGTATGAAAATATGCTCGCGTTTTAGGTATGTTTGCAACTGAAATTCAATTTAAAGAATTTTTTGGCATGTGGAACCGGTATTCTAATTATAAGTGTACGAGTGCACCTTTAGGCCTGTTTACAGATATTTTTAAAATTAAAACCAAAATGCTTGCTTGTTTGTTTTTTCTTAGAAAAGAGGATAGAACGTGTTACAAAAGTATTAATTTATCCAGTTTGTTAACTTCATTATAGCAAAAATTATTTTGAATTTTTGAATATACCTAATATGCTTTAAATTCTGTGAAAGAGTTTTCACATTTTCACTAAACTGGTAAAATAATATGTAGATCATATGTAGAAAATCATATATATGAAATCCTTAAAAAAAGTAACTCTGAAGTTATTAAGCAAAACGTTTTGGACATTAAGCTAAAATACGTGGCAATCAGCGCCAAACGTACGCATTCTTATATATGCTTTTATATGTTTTGTCCTTTTTAATTTTTATACCCTGATCCCATTGAAAATGGGAAATCAGGGTATAATGGTTTTGTGCAAATGTATGTAACAGGCAGAAGGAGGCGTGGCATGCGTCGATCTCAGCATCTATAAAAGCTAGAGACTTGAAATGTAGGTCCGTGTATAGCACGCGCATATCGAGTTTGTTTCAAATCTTCGATAGCTATTCGCATTTAGTTGTTATCGAATACAAACATGATTGAAATGCAGTTAATAAATTATATCTCGGACGTCTTAAAGCTAGAGCCTCCAAATTTTGTATTTAGTTTTATGTATATTTTATGCAATTTTGATTTTTGTTGGATTTTGGATACTGGCTCCAAATATCCCCAAATTCTTAAAATTTAAGTTTAGTTGGAACTAGGGCCATTATGTGAAGGCGTTTGCATCTCAACTAAGCCAATAGGATATGTAGATCATATGCTGAAAATTTCATTAAAATCCATTTAGTAAAACAGAAGTTATTAAACAAAACGTTTGGCCAATTTGCAAAAGCACATGTCAGCAGCGCCACGCGCAATCATTTTTCCTATGCGTGTGCACACATACATTCAAATGGGTGTATTCTTTTCTATTCCAAGAATTGAAATTGCGATTGAATTGTGCTGAATTATTTGCTGCTACTTATGTTCAAATTTGCAACGTTTCGCGTAAGAAGGGCAGTGGCTGCGTTGGTAGAGGCGCCGCTCGTATGCAGCTTGGGCCGGGTTCGAGACCAGTGGAGGTGAAATGTTTTTTATTGTTTTATTTATTTTTTTTAGTTATGAAGTGGCGGTGTTGGTAGAGTTTGTGCACGTTGCGCAAATAATCCGGGTTCGAATCCTGGTCTCGCAATGTCGATTTTTATTTGTTTTCTTTTTTTTTTTTGAATACTCGATACAAACTACGGAAAATATTACAAAACTCAAGGGCCGGGATCAGGGTAACTCCTAGTCGGGCACCCCGACTAGAGCTTTCTTACTTGTTTTTATTTTTCAAACTACCGATAAAAGCTATGGAGTATCTCCAAGTCGGGCGCAACTAGTGCTGTCTTACAAGCTTTACTTGATTTTATAAAACGGTAAAATGATGCAAAAAGAACATCAGACACATTTGACAAGAATGCTGAAAACAATATATAAAAAATTTGCAATATATCGGATAACAACGATTTACCTTAACCCCATTCTAGGACGGATTTCCTTTAAATAAAAATGAAAACAATACAATAAAATGCAAAATATATAACGTCTCGTCTGCTATAAAATGGGAGCTGTAAACTGCAGAAGCGTAGCATAGAAAGTTCTCGGTCATTTGCGGATCAGCCTGCGTGCTTATACAAAAAACGTAGAATAATTAATAATTAATAATTAATTCAGGAAGAATAGAGCCCTTTTATTTATTTTTAATTCACTAATTAATTGTCGATACTACCTGCTGCAGTTACAATAACAGTTTCGTTATCATGTCTTCTATCCATTAACTTACAGTAAATTGTGGGTAAGCGCATTGTCGAAATCCTCTTTATATAGTTGTAGGTACCATTATCTGCAACATATTTAATTTTTTTGTATTCGCCCATTTTTTGAAGTAATAACATCAATAAGACTATTTAAGACTATTTTGGATATGGAGACTCCTATAAACAAACCCCTACGAAAACTGTAAAATCGATAAATGTATCTACGCTTTTGAAAATAGGGCAAAACTATTATAAAAAAATTAGATCTACCAAAGTTTTGGAGGTGAAGCATCTAATAATGTAATGTAATGTAAATGGATCGTGGCCAACCGAAAACCCCTATATCTCTATATAAGGTTACGTTAAAATCAAACCTAATTTCGAATGAATATTAATGTTAGTCTCCTCCATAGATGGAGCTATATATATTATATTAAATGTAGATCAATTTTTACATGAGAGCAACAATATTTCTTTTATATTTTATTACAGATCTACCGAATCAACAAATATAATAAAACGAGCACAGCATCGACGATTTTTGTGGTACTCTTTATACGGCTGGGGAATGCCCACCGTTTTGACATCAATTACAGCATCACTAAGTAAATCCGATGTCTTACCAGAAAATATTCGACCTATGTTTGGACACGGCAGATGTTGGTTTACCTGTAGGTTCACATATTTACCTTTTATTAAAAGCTTCTTTTATTTCGAAGGTTCACATATTTTCCTTTTAATAAAATATAATTTTTTTCGTACATATTTTAAATTTCAGATGATACAATTGGATATGCAAGTTTAGTGTTTTTTTCTGGACCTCTTGGTCTACTTTTTATCATAAATCTTGTGCTCTTTCTGTTAACATTGAAGTATTGCAACAAAGTAAAAAGGGAAATATTTAGGATGCAGAGCTCAAATACTGAAAAGCATACATTGAGAAGCCGTTTCTTTATGGATAAAACAAGATTTATAATGAACACAAAGCTCTGTTTTGTAATGGGAATTACATGGCTTTTGGAAATCGCAAGCATTTTGTTGTACGATCATAAAAAAAACTTTTTTTGGTCAATTAGTGATTCATTCAACGTTTTGCTGGGCGTCTTTGTTTTTATAATATTCGTTTTTAAAAAACGGGTATGGAAAGAAATCATGATAAAACTAGGTAAGACAATTGAATTTAAGTTATGCTGTATGTATGTATTTTATATTAACAACTTTAAATGTGATAACAATAATATTTATTAACAAGACATATTTCTATTTACAACAAGTCCGACTAGGATTAGGGGTTCATTGTTTGACAAAGATAAAAAACATTCTTATAAGTTATCAAACTCAAATCCCAAAATCAAATTCAAACCAACGCTACGCCTTTAACATCCCCACCACTTCAAGACGATTGTATTGCCGATTAAGCAATAAAATCCTTGCAAGTTGTTGCAAAGGTGTATTGTATGTATGCGAAGATAACTTTGCCTCTTGGTGAATGACTGTAATATAAGCAACATTGGAACGCTAATTACTTTTTTATCTTCTTACATATTTTACATTCCGGAAAATTCTGAAAATAAAATTAAGTTTTTTTGTCAGATAGCCTTTATATATACAGTAGAAAATGAAAATTTATTGTTCAACTTAATAAAATTCAGTCGGGTTTTAAGAGTTCGATTGCAAGCACGATATCCTCTTTCAACAGCAACAGATTTGACTCCTTCTCCACGGGATTAATGCGGGAGGGTGAGGAGATCTAATAACACAGATAATATAGTAACCAAATTTAATTTTTGATAGATGTTTTTTGGGTATAATTACATTGTGTAAATTATGTATTATGATTAGAGCGACGAGTTGCATCATCATCCTTGTCCGTCTGTTTTGATTAAAGCCGTTGTTAAGTATTATACATTTTTATTGGATAAGCTCACTAGTGGCATGGAAACATAAACGATTATTTTTCAGCCGCATCATAGGCAAGTGACTTTAAATATATATTTTTCCAACAACGGATGTGATATATACGTGTATTATTAAAATTTTTTGCTTAATTTTTTAGTCCTATCTATACTTACATTCAGTGAAACCAAAAATGGATTAATCTTGACATTAGCTGCAGACACCTGTATTATTTAATAACTAATGTAAAATACATTTCTGTTGATAATATAGGAAGTTAGTTAAAAACAAAGATCATAAAAACGATTTATCTTAGGGACTGTACTGCGCCTCATTTTCACCTCTTTTCCACGTTTTTGTTGCGATATTATAAAAAAAAAGAAAAATTGGAATCCAAACTTATATACACCTAATAGAGAAGACATGCCTAAAGAATTTAATCCGTACAAAATAAAACAGTGATAGGTCCTAAAATTTTTAATTGGAACAGCACGATTGATACAAATAAACATATCTTTTCAACGAAATCAAAATGTGACAAAAATTTGACATGCAATTCAATAGGAAAATTTATTTTTTAAAATTATTTTTGGTTTTTTTATTATGCTAATGTATACAGCTTCGAATGCTTACTTTACATTAATCTATTTTTAAAACTATGGATTCTGGCTGGGCCTTCGATAAGTTTTCTATCAGATTCTATAATTCATTTGGCCAATTGCTCATATAAAATTTGGATTTTTACCACGTTTGCTGATAGTTGTCGTACTATATCGTGAAACACAGGGAGCTTAGTTGGCGTATCCATGAAATCTTAGTACTTTATAAATTGAGGGCTCTTATGCTCTATTTCAAGTAAATAACTCTAACTTCAAAAATAGCTATCAGCTTTGGGGACAGTAAGACGGGCATTGTACAAAGCCAATTCCCTCTTTTCCCTTACTTATTGCATAAATACTCAAAATACATTAATTGTTTTTTTTTTAGGTTTTTGGTCAACTAATGATCGGCGAAGAAATCCAAACGTGACTTCCATAACGCAATCAACGTGTCTAAATCAAAGTATATCTATGAAAAAACTTGGTGATGGTAACGTTGATAAAGCACTTATAAGATGAAGGAATTAAATGAAAATAAACTAATTAATTATTTAATTAATTATTTTTTATTTATGGTTAATTATATAAAATAAAATGTATGCCTTTGGTAAATGCGTATTTTTACTTATATCATTTTCGTTTTGGTATAATTCCTTAGATTTAATAATATCAATAAATCAAAACAAGTAAGAATGTTGCAGTCGGGCTATACCGACTGCATAATACTCATTCATGGTTCAAAACCAGTTCAATCATTTTGGTTAGCGCTGTCAGTAAAGAGTCTGCAGTAACTAAGCAATCAAAATTTTGAGCTGTGGATCCGATAGTTTCAAAGATATGGGTTTTTCCGATCTGCCACGCCTTCAAGAAAAATAAATATAAGATAAAGTTTTCCCCAATTATCTGGATATATATA
The DNA here is from genome assembly GCF_003285905.1 of Drosophila hydei. Classification (NCBI taxonomy): domain Eukaryota; kingdom Metazoa; phylum Arthropoda; class Insecta; order Diptera; family Drosophilidae; genus Drosophila; species Drosophila hydei. The sequence continues at coordinate 7,003,419 of NW_022045678.1, forward strand.
ATGCCTCAACCCGTAAAAGGAGTCAAGAGTAAGTTAAGAAATAAGGTTCCAAAACTGGGTATTTTCGAAATGCAGAAATATTTTGGTACATTGATAGAGCCGTCAACCTGATTATCGAACTTTTATCTTTCTAACTTTGAAAGATATATTTTTATAGGGGGGTTTTGACCAAAAGTTTTATTTAATAACTTTTGTGTTACTAAGCGCACATATTTAATTGAATATTTTTCAGCAAGCTCTCACATATTGGTAATATGTGCAAATGTACTTCAATTTAATCAATTTTGTGAAATTCGGAGCTGGTATTGGTCATATTGTTAAAAAAATATATGCTTTAAATGGAGATTATAGCTTTAAAGATTAATATCAGAATAAATGAAAGTCTACAATGTTTTTAAGTGATAATATTAAATACGGAATACGTCTCGATTGTTCGAAATAATAAACCTACAGAAAAATATCAAGTTTCTAGCTGTAATGGATTCTAAGATCCATGCGCTAATACGTACAAACATACGGTCAGACGAACAGACAGCCGTTCGGGGCTGAATCGAACTTGATATTCAAAATATATATTTTAAGTTCTATTTTGTTCTGTTATCAACAAAAGCTCGAAGGGTCTGTGCTTTTGAAATAAGGTGTCTGTACAAAATGTATACCAAACAATACCAATTTTCGTTAGAAAAACTAAACTGTGGGCTGCTACGGGTTAATACACACAAGCTAACGTGCTACTGACCTTAGGGCATGTAGATTTCTTAATCGAAAACGAAGCTAAATTGTATACCTTGTCACACACACATAGACTCATCATACTGATAGCAGCTCAGCAGCTCATCAGTTTAGCAAATATTATACATGGTTCAGAATATTATTTGACATATTTTTACAATACTTTATTTATATACTCATAGCTGACTTAAAACGTTTTTAAATAAAAAAATTAATCACTTCAAATGTTAATAATAAAATAATATGTATATAAGTGTAAGTACCATCCGAAAATTTGTCAAATTAAATTACATATTAAAATACATTTAAACATATATACAAAATCATACAAAAATCGGTAATGTGCGTTAAAATTGTGTAATAAGTTATATTGGATCCTTTCAATTAAAATTTCGTTAAATTTAAAAATGCAATCTATTAATATATTTTAATTTTATATTTCAAAACAAGTAATTGCCTGTTATTTGAACATGTCATAATTATCAATATTTGACATGGGAACAAATCATTTATAGACAGGCAGATAGTCTGGCTGTTGAAGCGAGAGAACAACGTAACAACGGATTTTGATAATGTTCAAAAATATCCATATATAAAATTTAAAGTTAAAAGAATTTAAAAATATAATTTAAATTCTTTAAGGTCACCTATTAAATAATGCTATGATTGTAATTATTCTAATCAGGATATAATGGTTTTGTAAAAATGTATGTAACGGGCAGCAGGAGGCGTGGCAGAGCCCATAAAATATATATATTCTTGATCAGGACGATAAGTCGAGTCGATTGAGCCATATTCGACTTTCTATCCGGCTGTCCGTATGTGTGACGCGTCGATCTCAAAAAAATTTTTATTTAGTTGACTGTATATTTTTAATAGTTATTTAAATGTCCCCAAAGTCTTTAAGTTCAGTTGAAAATAGAGCCAATATGGGAAAGAGTTGGCATTTTTATTATGCTGATAATTACTTTAATCGAAAATGTAGATCATACTGAAACTTTAATTCAAATCACTAGATAAAAGAGTATATTAGTCCGTCTGTCTATATTATGGTAATTGAAGCTAGACACCTCAAGTTCTTGCATATACTTGTTATTACCATCGTCTAGTAAAGTGCTAAGATTTCCCCATAATAAAAAGAGATGAAACTGAACCGCAGAAGAAACAACATTATTAAAAAACATAAACATAGTCGTCCGTAATCGATCAAAATCGTTATCAAGCTTTAGAAATTATTTCTCGTATGTGTTTGGATAAGAGTTTGCATATTTGGCATTTAGTTTTGTTTTTTTTTTTAATTTTTGGATACCGGCTCTAAATTTCACATATTTTAAGTTTAGGCTTCTGTTTCATTTACCAAATTTCAATGAAATTATCAGTATATTATACATATTTTCTATTGAAGTACTTGTCAGCTTAGTAAAAATGCAAGCTGAACTTAAGCTTAAAGAACTCGGGGACATTCGAAAATCGACAATATATCCATGCCGCAATGTCGTCAGAAAGTCTACTAAAAAGGTGCTTAGCCTACAATGACGCATTTCCTAAGACTGTCTTCCTTTAATAAGAATTGTCGACCCACGATTCGACCCTCGATTCGCCTCGCAACTAGGCTGAGTTCTATTGATCTGAGCTCTATTGTGCTCAACCATCACTATTGTTCTCTGTCCAGTTTTATCTTTGATATCCCTATTTAGAATATCTTAATGTTTTTGTTTGAAACTGTACAACCAGGTCGTTTTGAATAAACGCTAGAGTTAGTAGCTCGCAATGAATTTTGTTTAGAGCTCCTAAATTCACTACGTCTTATTGCGTTTTTAATCGAGTGCTTCGATCAGAAACTCATAAGACATGTTTTGTTCTGAAATGGCAAATATATCCGTACAGAAGCGGAATCAGCTTCATTAATAATATTTTTTCATGAAAGCAATTAACTTTTCCCTTTTTACTATTATCGATTAAAACCATAATCGAAATTCAGTTATTAAAATTTATTTCGTACGGCTTAAGAGCTATATTTTGTACAATTTTGATTGTTGTTACTTTTTGGATACCGACTCCAAATTTCCCCAAAATTTTAGAATTCAAGTTCAGTTGGAAACAGGACCAATAAGTGAAGGAGTTTGCATTTCTACTAATCCAACAGAATATGTAGATAATATGCTGAAAATTTCATTAAAAACAAAACGTTTGGTCAATTTGCATTTTTCCTATACATGTGCACACATAAATTCAAGTGCGTGTATTGCTACTTAAGTTCAAATTTGCAGTTAATTACACAAGCAGTGCGGTGGCGGTGTTGGTAAAGACGGTGGTCAATACCGACAAGTTTTAAGTTCGAGACCAAGCGGCGAAAGGATACTGTGTTGCCTATTTAATATTTTAATTATGCAGTGGCCGTGTTGGTAGAGTTGATGCACGTTGCGTAGGCAACGTTGGTTCGAATCTCGATGTCGTAATATAGGTTTTTGTGTTTTTTTTAATACTCGATACAAACTAAGGAAAATATTAAAAAACACTGATAGGACTGGAATCGGGGTAACTCTTAGTCGGGCAGCGCGACTATAGCTTTCTTACAGTATTTAATATGTAAATAAGAAGCGATTAAAGTATTTCACTTACAAGAAATTCAATTTTTTTTTTTAACCTGTTTTATTTTCGGTTATGCGGGTGCGACGAAGGCGTTGTGAGCACGGTGCAAGAGCAGCTTGAGCCAAGTTGTTGTTGATTGAGTCATTTTGTAATTTGTACCGTTGGATATTAATTAACTCACGTTAGCTTTACGTGATGTAATTTTGTATATCTTGAATACCGGTCTTTCAAAGGATTCCAAAATGCCGCGGTGCAGCGGGCGTTTTTTGGCCATCTATATAGAATATTTATAATGAACCCCTAATAAAGGCCTTAGCACCAAATTTTAATGTTCTAGTTTTCCACACTTGAAAAGTCAATCTACAACGGAAATATTATCGTAAATTGAAACATTATATCTTGGCAATATACCATTTTGACTTTTATAGATTTAATCCTGACTACTCTTACTTTTTCCTGATTTTTATACCCGCTCTACTTTTGTTGATTATGTTCATACAGGTGACAAATACGAATACTTCTTTTAACAAATAAAACATTATTTAAAATAAATAAAGATCAATCTAGTCGATACGGCTCGACAAGGAACCCTGCGAAGAGCTATTACTAAAATGATTCTACGCTTCTTCTATGTAATTATGAACAGCACTTTCACACGCAACCGGGACTATAATTAGGCTGCAGATAGATTTGATTGTTGAGTAATAATAGACTTTGTTCATTATCAGAGCACGATAATGACATTTAATAGTATTTTAAAATTTTTTTAACAAATTTGGTGGGATTATGTCCAAAATAGACATAATCTTTGTATTCATCACTGGCACATACCCTTAGACTTTCTTCATCATCAGAGCATGATAATGACATTTAATATGTAAGATAACTCTCTAGTATTTTAAATTAATTTTTTGCAAATTTGGACATAGTCCCAGTCCAAAATTGATATAATTTTTGTATTCATCACATTATTCAAATAACACTTAAAAAAGAGGGCAGAAAATATCAGCTTTTATCGAAAACAAGGAAACAGGATGAGTTCTTGGAAAAAGATGGTAAGCTCGTACAGCGTATAGTATAAGCGAATGTATATTCGAGTGTTAATGTCTCTAGCTTTTATTATTTACGAGATCACTGCGCTGATACAGAAAGGGAGGCACTAAGGGGAACAGACGGATATGGCTAGATCGACTCTACACGTCATCCTGATCAAGAATACATATACTGCCACGACTTCTCCTCCCGTTACATATATTTTCACAAAAACAACCCATTTTCAATATAAAAATTTTGGGTGTAAAAAGTAAGCCAGTTATACAATGTTATCTGTCTTTAAATATTTATATAGAAAATCAAAAAAGTTAACGAACATTGAGCGGCTCATGTGTGAGTTCGTGTGTACTGCAATTTTAAAAGAGCACAGAGTGACTGACTGACTGTTTACTGAAATAAACAGGTATGCTGCAATTTTTATTAAATTATTATTTAAAGGTTATTTACAAACAAGTTTATAAACTCTGTTATACCATTGATAACTAAATTCATTTCATTTAAACAATATGTATTGAAACGTATTTCGAAATATCTTCAAATGTCAGTCATGCAATGATTTTGGTGGTATTGAACAGGATATTTCTTAGATTATATGATACATATGTCTGCATCAATAATAACTGAATAACAACTTTGAGTGGTATACACAGGCTACTAATAAGCAACTCATAAAGCTCTAGTCGAAGTACCCGACTTGAAGATATCCAAAGCCCAAGCACAATCACCCCGTCAGGCATCGAACCTTTTCGACCACTCGAAATTACCAAACGCAAAGAGTATATCTAAACCAAAGTAGATACAGACATTTAATAAGATTCTATGGCAGTTGCGAATATATTAATAGAATTCGATCTACAATACACGTATTTCAATGTATGCTTGCACATGGTGCTGCTTGCTAAGTGGGATTGGCAATATACCAAACGTTTTGTTTAATAGCTTTTGTGTTACTTAACAGGTTTCAATGACATAAAATCAACATATTCTTTTGAATACTTTTCTGTCTAGTAAAAATTTAAACTCACAATGGATATATTATATATAGAATTTTGCGAAATTTGTATCTAGTATCCAAAATACAACAAAAACCAATATTATACGAAATATTTATAAAATGCAAATCTGGAAATTACGTACGAAGACTTGCGAGATATAATTTAATAACTGACGAATATCTGTTCTGTTTATGATAATACCAGTAATGATTACCTGTTGGTTGGTTAGTATGGCATTGTGTCACTTCCGTACTTTATCAAAGGATGTGAACTTTAATTCAAGCATTATGCAGTTGGTTGCGTTCGACTACCACATATTTTCTTGTCTTATTACATTTTTCCTATCCTTATGTTCCTATCAATGGAAATATGATGATAAATAATTAAAAATACAATAACGATTAGACTATGCATCTGATAGCGGCTTAGCTACGTTTAACCGAGCACGGAGTTGATTTTTATACCCTGATCCCATTGAAAATGGGAAATCAGGGTATAATGGTTTTGTGCAAATGTATGTAACAGGCAGAAGGAGGCGTGACAGACCCCATAAAGTATATATATTCTTGATCAGGACGACAAGCCGAGTCGATTGAGCCGTCCGTCCGTCTGTCTGTCTGTCCGTCTGTCCGTCCGTATGTGTGAACGCGTGGATCTCAGCATCTACAAGAGCTAGAGACTTGAAATTTCTTTTGTAGGTCCGTGTATAGCACGCGCATATCGAGTTTGTTTCAAATATTCGATAGCTATTCGCATTTAGTTGTTATTGTATACAAACATGATTGAAATGCACTTAATAAATTATATCTCGGACGTCTTAAAGCTAGAGCCTCAAAATTTTGTATTTAGTTTTATGTATATTTTATGCAATTTTGATTTTTGTTGGATTTTGGATACTGGCTCCAAATATCCCCAAATTCTTAAAATTTAAGTTTAGTTGGAACTAGGGCCATTATCTGAAGGCGTTTGCATCTCAACTAAGCCAATAGGATATGTAGATCATATGCTGAAAATTTCATTAAAATCCATTTAGTAAAACAGAAGTTATTAAACAAAACGTTTGGCCAATTTGCAAAAGCACATGTCAGCAGCGCCACGCGCACTCATTTTTCCTATGCGTGTGCACACATACATTCAAATGGGTGTATTCTTTTCTATTCCAAGAATTGAAATTGCGATTGAATTGTGCTGAATTATTAGCTTCTACTTAACAACAGTGCGGTGGCTGCGTTGGTAGAGGCGGCGCTCGTTTGCAGCTAGGTCCGAGGTTCGAAACCGGTGGGGATGAAAAATTTTTTATTGTTTTATTTTTTTTAATTATGAAGTGGCGGTGTTGGTAGAGTTGGTGCACGTTGCGCAAATAATCCGGGTTCGAAACCTGGTCTCGCAATGTCGTTTTTTATTTGTTTCCTTTATTTTTTTTTGAATACTCGATACAAACTACGGAAAATATTAAAAAACTCAGAGGACTGGGATCAGGGTATCTCCTAGTCGGGCACCCCGACTAGAGCTTTCTTACTTGTTCAATCTTAATATTATCTAATTTCGAAAATTAACAATTGTATTCTATTAATTTCTAACACTTAAACAGATAATTAAATATTTAATACACATTAATAACAGTATATTATCTTACCTCTTTTAAAAGGACAACATTGTAAAAACGATTATAACTGTTGACAGACAAAAATGATTGTGGATTTTATTGCTGGCCTACTTGGAGGTAAAATTTATTTTCCTAACTAAAATTTACCTACAATTTTTTTCCAGTTTATATATTAATGCCGTGTTTATACCTTGAACCCATTTAGAATGGGAATTCTTGGTATTTGTAACAGTCAGAAGGAGGCTTGGCAAACCAAATAAAGCATATATATTATTGATCAGTATGGCGAGGTGAGTCGATCTACCCAAGTCCGTCTGTCTATCTGATCATGTGAACGCTGCGATCTCGTAAACCACAAAAGCTGTAGACTTCGAATTTGAGATTCATACTCGTGTATACCATACGCAGTTCGAGTGTTTAATTTTTCCAATAAGTCATCTCATTTAATCTCCGATACAAATCAATAATTTAGCTTCGCTTTTTAGGCGTAGTTTGAATAGCATAAACGCTGGATAATTCAGATGTATCGTGCAGCTTTCTGTTATGAGTAGAAAGATTTCCAGTATTTTACATTTTCGGTACCTGTAGCACTTCCCCACAAATTTCCAAAAATTGTGTTTGGCATAAATAATCATCTGGATGCCAAATTTTTAGCTATAAAGAGAGTCCATTCCGAAGAAAAGGTATTCAACAATTTTCATAGTAAAACCCATACCCAGTTGCTACTTAAGCTGCGTATTATTAATGTTTGTGTATGTTCTTAGGTTCAGGTTATATCGTAGTCAAGCCGTCTCGACTAGAGCACTCTTGTTATGCATAAGGCATAGTATAAATATAATTAATTGACTCATCGAATCTGGTGCAGTGTTCGGACTCAGCTTCTTCGAACATTATTTTTTCAGAGTATCTCCTCAATGTCAGAATTTGTTTTGTGATTTCGTTATAAATACTTCTGATTTTTAAATAATTTATTGACCCGAAATATTAAAAAAGTTCAAAAAGGCAAGCGACTATTGCGATTAATCACTATTCATTCATTACTGACAGCACGTCTGGGATCTAAATTATTCAACAGCAAATTTTCTAAAATGTAGACCAAGAGCAGTGTTGCAGTAAGCTGCGTAATTATGCGTACATATTTGTGGTTCATATGTTTTTGCATTTACAATGGATTGAATGTTTTTCACTCCAGACACTCCCTTGTTTTTAGATTTTTTACTTTAGTTTACCAAAGCATTATAGTTCTCATTGAATTAAGTAACAAAATATTTTTCTTAGGTGCCGCGGGGGTACTTGTTGGACATCCATTCGATACAGTAAAAGTTCACTTGCAAACTGATGATCCAAAGAATCCAAAATATAAAGGAACACTTCATTGTATGAAAACAATTTTACTGGTAGATAATGTTCGTGGCTTATACCGTGGAATTTCCAGTCCAATGATGGGTATCGGTCTTGTTAACGCGATAGTATTTGGAGTGTATGGCAATGTACAAAAGTTGTCTGAAAACCCAAATTCCTTGATGACCCACTTCAACGCTGGAGTAATAGCTGGTATAGCGCAGAGTTTTATATGTGCTCCAATGGAGTTGGCGAAAACCCGACTTCAGCTGTCTAATCATATTGATGGCCAGCACAAATTTAAGGGACCTATTGACTGCCTGTTATATATACAAAGAACTGAAGGTATCCGGGGAACATTTAAAGGACTTTTGGCGACTGTACTAAGAGATATTCCAGGTAAAATATGAAAATGGTTTATAATTAAAAGGTTAACATCAGCGATATTTTTGTAGGCTTTTCCAGTTACTTTGTTTCATATGAATTTTTAATGCAATTACAAGAGAAGCCGAGTGTGCCGTATGTGCTAATGGCAGGAGGCTGTGCAGGAATGTCATCCTGGTTAGCCTGTTATCCTATTGATGTTGTCAAAACACATATGCAATCAGATGCCCTTGGAAATCAAGCTAAATATAATGGGTTCATGGACTGTGCAATAAAAAATTATAAAAAAGAGGGAATCCCGTTTTTTTACCGCGGGCTAAATTCAACACTAATACGAGCGTTTCCCATGAACGCTGCATGCTTTTTTGTAGTTGCATGGGTATTAGAATTCTGTAAAAAAAATGGAATCGATATGATCGAAAGCCCGAACCAAAATCTTAATGTTGTTAACTTAGACAACTGGAGTCATGCTTACATTCAAAACGATTTTGGCAAAGATGACGAACTCGTGCGAAAAATAATTTCTGAGAGTGAATTAGAGCCCCGCGAATCATCACATGAGTCGTTAAATGGCAGTTTTTTAGATAACTACCATATTGATAAAATGTATGATAGTAAAATACAAAACTCGCAATTGAATATGAATAATACTTCAAATCAATCATAGTTAGAATTATATGCAATTTTATGAATAAATCGAATCAATTAAAAATCATTTTCATCGTCATTTAACAACCTCAATAATTACATTCCAAATGTGCAAATGTGCAGTCATACGCCAAGTACTAAATATATTTAAATAATTTTAAGATGTATAAGTCAGCTGAATGTGTTAAATCTAACCCGGCTGATAGATGTTTTTATTCAAGAAATTAAAAAAAAAAGTATGTAAATGACAACTAATATTAATTATATAAATAATATAATAAATATATAAATTTAAATATATATGAATGCTAAATATAATAAATGCATTTATGAAATACAAATTGGAATAGTCTTATTATTATACCCTAAACCCATTGAAAAACGAAACGAAAATGTATGTAAAAAGCCGAAGGAAGCGTGACAGAATCCAGTGAGTGTATAAATTCATCAGGTCGACGAGTTGAGTATCGGTGTTAATGTCCACCTGTCCGTGTGAACGCAGCGATCTCATAAACGATAGCTACAGACCTCGTAAGCACGTATGCATCACCGCATCGCAGAATTCAAGTAATCTAATACTCAAGCCGTGTTGACAAGAGCATGTGAGAGCCTCGGCTAGAACACACTAGGCGAAATATAGAATACTGAGTTTTACAATTGTCACATTTGTGTTAAAAGAGATAGCGGTCAGTCGTTTGGTTTTTATATCCTGATCCCATTGAAAATGGAAAATCAAGGTTTTTTTAAAATGTATGTAACAGGTAGAAGGAGACGTCGCAGACCCCATAAAGTATATACATTCTTAATCAGGACGACAAACCAAGTCGATTGAGCCCTGTCTGCTTGACCGTCTGTCCATCTATGTGAACGCATCGAAACTTTGACTGGAAATTTTTTAGTAAATCCGTGTATATCACGCGCATATCCAGTTTGTTTCAAATAGTTGATAAAACATGATCGAAATGCAGTTATTAAATTATACCTCGCACCGTTTAAGAGCTAGAGCCTCCAGAATTTGTATTAAGTTGTATGTATATCTTATCAAATTTTATTTTTTGTTACATTTTGGATATTGGCTCCAAATTACCCTAAATTCTTTTAATTTTAATTCAGTTGGAAATAAGTCCAACATGTGAAGGAGTCTGCCTTTTTACTAATCTAACATTTACTTTTGTAGAATATGTAGATCATATGCTAAGAATTTCATTAAAATGCAATAAGTAAAACAAAAGTTATTAAACAAACCCTTTGGAACTCTTTTCACAAGCAGTTCAGTTGCGGCGTTGCTAGTGACGGCGCTCGTTGCTTTTTGTGTAATTATGAAATGCGATGTTGGAATTTTTATTTATTTTTGTTTATTTTAAATACTCGGTAAGAACTACGGTATATGGTATACTTCTTTCAGTCTCACAATACATCGGCGTGATCACATTAGGACGGCTCTTATAATTAATGCATATAGAAACTAATTATCGCTTTTCGCTCTAAGAATTGTTTTAGTTGTCAGCGTACAGTGATTAGTACAAATTACTATCCATACACCACATTGTTAGAACATCTAGTATAAGCTCTTTCAACGTATTAGATTTGGTCACTGACTCTCATATATTTTTAAAAGTCAGTGAGTTGGAAAAAGTGCTGTCATGGCATGAATACCATTTTAAAGAAACCAAGTCCTATTGTTGGTATAACTGCAAAAGATGTTTAAAGGTAAATATATCGTCTCATAATAATTCAAGTTGTCTATTCCATATATATTATATATTTCCAACTATGATAATTAAATTCTATTAATACAAATGCGAATATACACACGCACATAAATTCCATAATTATCTACATTTTCGAAAGTAATGTATTTAAATAGTTAGTAAAACCAAACACTGTAATATAACCACTTAAAAATGTTCATTATGACACTCATTTTTTATATACTGTTTCTTTTCAGTAATTCAACATATTCGATATCTTGATTTTTTTCCATAATAATTTTTTTTCTCACATGTGTCAAAACTAGGTTATCGAATACTTTTCCATGTTAGAGACATATTATTATTAATTAATTTATACTTTAATAAAATAAAATTAAAATGTTAAATGAAGCAGACAACTTGGCGGACATCTTTCGTGGTGGACTGCCTTATTTTCTTATCATAACGTTACCTATATTAATAATTTGCTCGCCATGTCTTGCTAGTGAATTTGAAGTTATGGCAATGACAAAATATGATGTCAACGGCGAAAATTTTGGTATATTAAAAATTAAAAAAAATTGTACATATGTATAATTAATAAGTCTATTTCACGTTTCATAGGTTCACGGTCGTCTGTAATATCATTAGAAGCGAAATCTTTATATACTTGGAATACAGGCCGGCATTGTGTTCTAGCAAGGTAAGCACTAAAGGTAAAGTCCAATTTGGTGCTTATACCTAAACAAAAAACTAAATCGAAGCCAACTTCAAATCCGAAGAGTAATGTCAGACTTATAATAGAATTAAAAAGTTAGAAATAAGTAGTGCACTTGTGTTTAGAAGAGTTGGAATTAAAAATTTCAACACATTAGTAATCATCTTTATTTAGCGTCATTGTTATTTAGCGTTTAATTTAAGTATATTTCTGACGTGGCTGATTGGTTTGCAACTTGATACAGTTTATTGCATTTCAAAATACAATAAATGATAGAAGACAACAAACAAATGATAGAGACTTAATAATGTACTTATATCTCTTATCTTATTTATTCGATAACTTGTTCCAATTCCTGTAATGCATACATATATTTTTTATAATTCGGATTGTAATGGATTGTGTTTTATTCTAGTTAGGTATAATGTATGATATAAATATATATATATATATATTTTTAATTAAAACAAAAAATAAACAAAAACTCTAAGTGAATAAGCATTTTGATTATCTTGACGCCAGAGGGCAGCACTTCTGTTCATAGAACCTTCAATTGCAAGCAAATCCCCTACAGCTTTATATGATATAGATCCCCAGAACAAAACGGCTTACTTTCTGGCATGTGTTTCTTTACGATCATCTTTGTATAATCCTACGAAAACTTTTTTGAGATGAGTGGTACTCAAAACTACTAGTATCGGTCTATAGGATGTTGTACCAAACTGGAACAGGCTAGATAATATAGAATTTCGCTAAGGTCAAAAACTTAAGTTTATTTGGTTTGCAGCATCATTTGTATTTTAATTTCTATCTTTTCAGCGTACGTTGGTGATTTGATTTAACTTTTTATATTTTTTAATTTGATAAATGGTTTGACGTGATATGGTTTGAATTATAATCCCTAGCTACATTTATTACCGAAATATCTAATATTTTTTGCACAATTTCTGTTCTTATTAATGTTCTAATTTTTTAACATTAAAGTATATCAAGTGTACAAGTTTATATGAGTATAAGAGGCATGGAATGTTAGGAATAACAACACTACATGGTTTACTCGTCTTTTTAGCTTGTATACCTGAACCTAGTCTAATCCAAAATTGAGGTCTTTATTTATAAAAAAAAAACCATGTCATTCAGCAGTTAAAGGTTATTTATTAAAGTATCATAAAATAATTGAATACATCAAATATATAAGTACAATTCATATATTCTAGGTTACTGGACATTTCTCTAAATGATTTTAATAGAATCCGTCAAAAAGCTGGTGGCCTTATCATTATGTTGCCAGATGATGTTCAGACTTTAAGCAACGAAGTTAAGGATCAGATTTTAATGCTGGAACAGCAAATGCTTACTCAATCCATACCCATTCCTGTTTATTTTGCTTCCTTTACTAAAACCTTGGAACATATTATAAATGATATCACATCAACAACTATCGATAACAATACCCAAGACAAAACTGCACTTGGCCAACTTTTATTATCAGTGAACGCTAATGGTTACCACATCACTGTAGATGGTCAAAATAGTGCGGCAAATAAAAACAGTAAACTAGCATCTATTCAAGGAGAATTTGTGCCAAATCAATATGCTATGCAAAAGGAAAACACCGGTGATGGCAATAACTTACCTCTTATTCTGATCACAGCGAATTTGAAGACATTTGGCATAATTAATGTAAGTAAAATTTTTTTAAAGTAGGTTTTATTTATCTTATTCAGATTTAACAAATTCAAATTAATTTTGTTTTTATTTTATATTTATATCGGCTATATTGATAATCAACAACTAAGATGTCTATTACATTTTTCAGAAATATCCATTAAATGCTGATTCAGCGGTGTTAATGGCACTTATAGAAATATTTAGTAAATTGCATACCACACTTAGCACAACGCCTAAATATCGTTTGGGATTCTTCCTATCTGACTCCGGATTGTTACTAAACTTCCAAGGATCTAAAAAATGGCTTGAAATAGATGATAATTTAGCAATACAGGTAATCAAATTTGAATCAATCGCGTGAATGATAATAAAGTTTTGGTCGCAAACATAAAAATTATCTCCGAAATTGACAAAAAGAATCTTATAGAAAGTTCATATAAATCATATAAATCCAAGTTAAATTTTAAAGTTACACAAATTAAATTCAATAGAAATAATAGTAAGCTATTGCTAAATAGCTAATATTATTGAACGTATGAAAAGGTAGACTTATTTTAAACAAATTAAAAACAAAGATGCTTTGTACTACAATTTTTTGGGCTTAAAATGTTTTGTTAGATTTAGTCAATTATAATTTTTTTGAGCTACCGTATATGGAAAAAATGGATATAATATCCTTTGCGTGGAAAAAAAAAACAAATTAACAACGTGACCCAAATGTATGAAAATTTTTCTAATTAATTATTTTAAATACACTGCAACTTTTACGAATTATTGAGATTTACAACCTGCCTTGGACAAATTATCGCAGCTCGACTGTATTGTTATACTCTGCTCACAACAGGTAGAAGGAGGCATAGCAGACCCCATAAAGTATATATTTTCTTGATCAGGACGACAAGCCAAGACGATTGAGCCCCGTACGTCCATCCTTATGTATGAACGTGGGTCCCATACGGCTTAAGAGCTAAAGATTTTGTATTCAGTTTTATGTATAGTTTCTACAATTTTGTGTTTTGTTATTTTCCAATTTTCCTCTAATTCATTATTTGCAAAAGCACGTGTCCGGCAGCGCCATACTTCCAAATGCGTGCACTATTTTCTATTCGAAGAATCGATATTGTGCTTGAATTGTCAGATGCTACTTAATTTGAGATTTGCAACGTCTTTCACAAGAAGTGCAGTTGCGGTGTTGGTAGCCGAAAAGCTCTGGGTTTATTGCTAGGCGAAAGGGCACGTTGCGTAAGCAATATTGGTTCGTATCTTGGTACCTTAATGTCGGTTTTCATTTTTTTTTTTTTTTTAAATACTGGATACAAATTGAACACATTAAAAAACGCGGATAGAATTCAGGGAATCTAACTTATTTATTTTTATCTACAATGTGTATTTTTTTACTTGATAATATTATAAACATGTGTACATTCTATACACTCAAATTGTTTAGTTTAAAGAACAGAAAACAAAAATTGTGGAAGAAAAGGCTACTTAGGTTCTTAAACATATTGGCTTAAACGTTGTGGGCAGACCTATTAGTAGGGTCATATATTGTAAATTTTGATCCATTTAACACTTTAAATAATGCATATAATTTTTTCTTTGTGTATTTTCAGAATGTTGAGTTTGTATTATGTCTCGACACGATAACTCAAAGCTTAACTTCCAATCAACCAAATGTATTATACATGCATGTATCAAAGCCACCAAAAGAAAAAACTTCAATAAGTAATTACTTTAAGCTTCTTAAATCAATCGCTGGGCGTAACTCAGCAAATCTAACAGTGGAGGGTGTTCATAAAAAAATCAATCTAGCCGATTCTAAATTGTCATGGGAGCACGAGCGATTCTCCATGAAACGATTCCCTGCGTTTACATTATCTTCGGCAAGAAACCCTACAAGTCCACTGCGAACTACAATGTTTAAGGACAAAGAATCCCATATAGTAGAGCAACTAGTTACTTCTGTGAAGAACATTGCAGAATCTCTAGCTTGTTATATGTATAAAATAGATCCGTTGTCTGACATTTTTAAGGGCCATGCTGTAAGTTTACTAGATTATACCTTTATATTTATATATTTGAATTATGTTACTCTCTTAATTACAGGCAATAACTGAAGACAATATTCTTCCATATCTTGGAATAAAAGCAATTTTGCAAAATAACGACATTAAAGACGGTTTTGAGAAGTATCTGAAAAATGTCAAAGTATTTTATGACAAACCCGATGAACGCGAACCTGATTTTATGTTTTATAATGGTATCAATCCAAAGCTCAATATCTATCGAGTGAAACCCGCTATATTTGATCTATTTCTCACTTTTGCCATATCCCTTTATCTGGTTGGTATTTATTTTGCAATTCAGTTTTTCCCAAAACTTTATGGATTAATATCGACAAGTACAAATATTTCTATTCGCTGCTTCATAAAGCCATCGCCGAACGTCTTAAAACGTAAATAATTTACAAACCACTAATGAAGAAGACGATAAGATACGTTGCAGATATTTTTCCGTTTATCAGCCATTGAAGTCATATACTATTTTAAATTAAAAATTTTACTTTAAAAACATTTATGTATATACTTATTTAAAAAGTGGGTAGCATAATAATACATGATTTATCTGGATCTGAAATAAATCTAAGTATGACTGATAGTACGATGTTTTTAATTTTACTACTAAAATTATTTTGAGCATTATGCTACCGAGATTATGTATGTGTGCACTTTAGTTTCCTTATTTACTTTACAAAGTTTATATTGTGACAAGGAACAAGGTAACCTCCTAGCAGTCGATTTTCCTTTGGCTGTCCATTTCTGTTAAAATTTAGAAAATTAAAACTATCGGACAAACATGGCTTTAAGAACAGAACAACAGACATCTTATAAAAATTACAACAAATCAACCCCGCCACGTCGTAACGGGAAAGCTTTTAATAGCCCTGGTTCTACCCAAAATAAGAGCTCCCGTAGAAGCGTCAGACCACAAAGCCGAATTCAATCACCAAACGAACATTCCGACAACAATTTTTATAACGTGATTGTCCAGAATTCTGGGTTCTAGCATAAAAAAAAAATAAGAAAACTGACACCAGGATACGACTTCATGTTTGTAAAAAATAATTTTAAAAAAAAAAGCCGAAAATCGACGGGTTGATCACAGAACACAGTAGTTACTAAGGAGTAGCTTCAATTCAGTCTCATTCACGCATTTCAGGAATGCATGTGTGCATTATACGAAAAATGTGTATGAATGGCGCTTCTTGCCAACCTTTTTGCTTAATAATTTCTGCGTTATTTTGCGGATTTCAATATTCATATTCTAATTCATAAGACGAAATCTAAAAAATTTAATTGTCAAGACAGACAGACACATAGGTCTGAAAGTTCTTGGCTGTTGCTCGGCATCATGATATACACACATACATGCACGCCACGTTTTTTCTGGCTTATACATAGAATTTTCAATGCTTCTTCGCGTAAGTAGTATCAATAAAAAATGTTATTTGGAAAGCAATCTAGGCTTTGCCTGGATTTGGACTCCGAAATCTTCGACCACACGCGTTACTTCTACCAATGCTAACATGCAGAATAGTAAATCCAAAACATATTTACCAGCAGATAATTTAAATGCAAATGCGAATTTTTTAACAGACAAAAAATCACTCATTTTAATGTATGTTTACAATTATATAGGAATAAAATATAAAATTTAGAGACTCTAGCTCATTTTATAATTTAAATACTGCATTTCGATCATCTTTTTGATCGATATCAACACAACGGAACTGTTATCGATCATTTAAAACAAACCTAATATGCGCCTAATATATACCCGTTCATACATAGGGATAGACGGGCAGGGCTCAATCGACTCGGTTTGTCGTGCTAATTTACGTATTTTGTGCTATCTGTGCTTTAACAAATATACTCATTTCAATATTATTATTATTAATAAAGTTAATCTATAACAAAAGTTATTCAACAAAAAAATTACTGTAGTTCCTACTTAACTAGTGTCGACTAGAACACTCTTACCTTAAAAGCCTCCACATGTCACAGAAGACAAAATTTTGAGCGAAAAACTGAAAAAACAATATTAGATATCTGATCAAACCAAAAATAAGTTTATATCCAACCCTTTTTTGACAAGAGGAAACTAAATAACACGGCTAATCCAAAAAAATAATAAAATAAATAATAAATAAAAAAATAATAAAATAAATAATGAAATTTAAATTGTACTGACATCAATAGACAAATTCGCAAAATTGGCGAAATAAAGGACTCTTCAGTAGAAACATTAACACTTACCCAGTAAATTAAAAAAGGCTCCGAAAGACAACACTGACAAACTAAAATGAGAACAGGCGACAGACACATGAAACTATAAGCCACAAGCAACACAATTGAAGTCGGGAGCTACCGCTTATATAATAACCAAACTCTGTTCACCCTAAAATGTATACTTTTTCCGATTTGATATGCTCTCAGTGGGCCTCGCCCCATATAGGCATAGGCATATGCACGTCACTGGAGTGCTGTCCGCTACTATAAATGTATGTATTGTCAATTTATATCATGTTCAGAGCTGTCGACAAACTAATTACTAAAAGCTCGAACTACAAACGCCGACCTAGCATAATCAAGCCGATGCGCCGGGATTACGGATGCGCATGTAAAGGATATAAAGAAAACGGAACGTAAGACCGTAATCTCTTTACAAATATAAATCAAGCTGGCGAACTCTAGCTCTTAAATTACAATTCTAAGCATAGCGTCAGTTGCTTGGCCCAACATCTTTCTCCTATTGAATAACTAGGTTTAATACCTCACACAACTCACCTTACAGCTCACACGCTGCCAGGCACTTCGAAATGAAGACGAAAGGTTGCGAATTAATAATAGCAGCGATGCTACAGACTAGTGTGCGAAGTTCATTAAGGGCAAGAACAGAAATATAACAGTTCAGTAAAAATCTTACCCTGCCGCCTTCACTGGAGCATCTCGCAAGCCACCAAAGTGCCTCCTCCAATTTTTTTTGCTTTTGATACCACATCAAACTTTTGTAAAAGCATCTCGGCCCTCATGGCACTGGCTATTCGCTCAGCGCGTCTTGTGACCAGGCTGCTGAGCCCACGCATATGGACATTAAAACTGTCTGAAAGCTCTTATATATCCATTCTCTATCTTTCTTTTCAACAAGATCTCAACGATTATCGGCTATCATATTGTTGCTCCAATAGGTTTATGGCCTTTGAATAATTATTGTTATTAATTGTCAGCGAGCGAACTGTCCAACGCTGTTTCAGCTAGACAAAACCGTAAGTGTTAAAGCTTTTCCATGTTGCCTTCGGATCATTAATTAATGGTTGTTAAAAACATCTGAATTTTTTGCATGTCCACCGCTAAATGTAAGTAACATAAATGTAACTGATGTAAAAATAGATTGCACACAAGTGTATGTATATACGTATAATTCCCATCAGCTTCATCAACAAATTTTATGAAATATATATATTAACTTCCTTTTATTGTATTACGTTTGAAGAATTTGTTCTAAACGCGAGCACGGACTTTGGCGGACATGCTCACCGCTACTTATATGTGTGTATAGTCTACTTGCAGAGTTGTCGACGCACGAACATCTGTATCGACAATTTGTATCTTAATTATGCTCGGACGGACGGACGGACGAACATAATCTTTTACTCCGTGATAGAGTAATGTAAGAGTGCTCTAGTCGGGACTACTCGCCTAAGAGACACACAGAAGCCTGTGTATGGGTTCTATTCTAGTCATTATATACGTCTTTTATATATACATAACAAACAATATATGCACTAACGCCCTCTATTTATTGAGCAGTTTCAGCAAAGACTTCGCTTGGGCTGTAGATGGGCTTTACTATAGGAATAACTTTAAGCAACGAAGATAAGCGCTATGCGACTTCGCCAATGCAGACCACATCTAAGAAGTGGAAGAGACCTACGTAACGTGTATCAACTCTACCAACACCTCTACTTCATAATGGAAAAAAAGCAATAAAACTTCTCTGTTTGACAATGAACCTAGAACTTCTAAGTAACGATCGCCGCCTCTACCAACACCGCAATAGCGCTGCTTGTGCAAGAAGTTTCAAAGCTCTATTTAAGTTGCAGTTGACAATCCAAGCAGAATTCAATCGCAATTTCGATTCTTCGAATAAAAAATAGTGCACGCATTAGAATATATTGCGCTGCTTGCCACGTGATTTTGCAAATTGGCCAAACGTTTTTTTTAATTAACTTTTGTTTTACTCAATGGATTGTAATTAAGTTTCCAAAATATGATCCATATATATGTTAATGTAATTGTCAGTTTAGTCAAAATGCAAACTCCTTTACATTTCCAACTGAACTGAAATTTAAAGAAATTTAAACATAACAAAAATCAAAATGTACATATTCAGAGTATAATTACTCTTTTTTAAAGCTGTCAAGAAATTGTTTACACATTGCGTTTTGCAATTCTGTTTTAATCTTTTTCCTCTTTTTGCGTCTCTTAATAGATATTTATTTTTGCATTTCTTTTGCTTTTGTTGCTTACTAATCTAAATAAATAAATAAAATGATATGGTCTAATAGATTAAATATAATCACAACTTGAGCAAATCTATTCCATAATTAGCTGAATAGTTTTCTATATCAAGGAAAACAATTTACAATTTTATAAATCGCTCGGAAGATTGACCAATATCCGCAAATATCAGTACGAACACTTGCCAAGTGCCTTCAGGAAGAATAAGACTTAGATGTATCATATGAAACAGGACGCCATGCCATCCTACGGCATATGAACCCTGAACAGTTGCACGAAAGAAACCGCTTCTTTCATTGGTAAATGTAGAAAAGGGCTTTAATTTTGCTGTGAGCATGATTATTCAGCCGGCAGAAAATTGGGAAAATGTCATGTTTTGCAATGATACAAAAGTAATGCTGTACTGTATCAATGATCCATTCTGATAATGGCGGAAGGATTTAACTATCTTGGAAAACAGAATAATGATTTTGAATGTAAGATTTGAAATGCTTTCGGTATGATTTAGGGTTATGATTCAACACGTGTTAAACGCTACGTCATACTGAGGTCATACTGAATATTTAAATTAGCATAATTTATTTTATTTTAAGTTTAAAACGATCAAAGTATTTTGTGTAAACAGTTTTTGTTGCTTATTTGGTTGTATATTTTAGTTTTTTCTTATTTTTATAATTTAACTCAATAAACAGTTTAGCATTAACAAAATTACATTACTTTGAATTAAAGGCCATTAATTTTGCATCTGATGTAAAAAATTTTATTTTTCTCAGCGTTTAAGAGTTTTTTGACAAATTGTATATGTCTAATATTCCAACGATACTCTATCCAGTTTTTCAAATTTTGTACATAGCGCGATCAAGTAGCAATGGTTGTCGTGATGTCCGCTACTGTCCCAGCTGGCAAGGTTCAAATTGATATCATAATGTACAGCAATTCAATGATAATGATTTTTTCATTTTCAATGGGATTAGTGTATAAAAAAGATAAGCTTTATAAATTTTAGTGTAAGTCGTTGAAATAACTATTTTTATGTTGGTATTTTAGTTTTTAATTATAAAATGTTTCGATGACTACATTTTTTATGTCTTAACCACTTGCTGTGAATTGGCCCAAGCCTTAGACTCCATTTGAAACACGATTTTTGCCAATTTGGGGGAATAAGGATGCACAGTAAGCTGGAGTCTTCCAATTTTTATCCAATTATTGATTTTTATCAACAAAAAGGAAATGGTATAAATTATCAAAAAATATAAATTCGGTTTATATTTAGCATACCGTATTATATATTTAAAATTTCAAGTTTCTATCTTTTATGGTTTACAAAATCAATGCGTTCATACGAATAGACAGATATGCCTGTATATATTCTACTCAATTTTCTGAACAAGAATATATATACTTTATGGGTCTACCACGACTTCTTCTGTCAGTTTCAAACATTTCCACAAATTTTTATCTTGAATTTCCAATTTCAATGCAGAGTATAAAAAATTTGAAGTATATACATTTGCGCAATCGTGAGTGTAAGATCTCCGAATATTACAAAGATGAACTATTCAGATGGAAGCCGCGATTGCTGACACTTCATGTGAAATACTTTTTTACCATTTAGCCACAATTTAAGATTTATTTTGTCGTGAAAAATTTGAAGAATGAAACCAAATAAATCAAAGTTGCGAAGCAAACTTGATTGATTGCCTCCTTTTTCAGTTGCAAATCAGCCTTATTAAACGATTCGCGTAGAAAAAGATTTAACCGATATTTAATATTTAGAGTAGAAAACGCAAATGAACCAATTAATTTAAAAAATGTAGGTTAGGTTAATTAAAAATATATATACATTTACTCGGAATATCCCATGTAAAGAATATCAATATCGTAGGATATTAATTTACTACAAAATCAGAATAAAGGCAAAACACATGATACTAAAATTCAAGAAAGTTGATTATGATTTGACGTACAATGGGCTACATCTCAAACACACATTCACCCAAACCAAATTTTTATATATATTATTAACTGTTACTTTGCGCTGAAGATATTTTTATACTTATTCACGAAGTGAACAATATATGTCTTGTGCAATGTCTGTCTGTACATTACCCATTATTGCAGCTAAAGACTCGAAATATGAAACATATACATATATGTATATATATTATATATATATATATATGTATATATATATATTTTCGATTACGAAGTGAACGTGTATTATATATATATGTAGATATATATAGATGTACATTTATTTTAATGATAGCTTAGAACTATTCACTTCATATTTAAAGGATTATGTCTATTTTCGTTTAAATGTAGCACACTTAATATTATTCGCATGTGGGCCAATCAATTTTAAATCCATAAAAATACGGATGATCCAAAATGTCCTTCGCTGAAATCCGATGTACTGGATCATAAATCAACATTCTCTGAATAAGGTCTATACCGTTAGAGTCCAGATTTTTAAGCTGACTTGTCAATTGATTAGTTGACCAGCATGGAAATGTATTTTTGTAATCGGGAAGCGATGTTACACCTGGCCATATATCCTCCGTAGGTGTTTTGAGTATTCTGTAAATTATATGAAAATGTCTTATAATATTACTTGTATATCTAACAAAGAAATACATATATAAATATCAGAAATGTGTTTATACAGAAAAATTCTTTAAATTCTTGATTCCATTTAAGTTCTTAGAAAGCAAGAGGCTGGATGAAATTATATGATCGGTCGTAAATTAAATACTCGGCGTGTGAAACCAGAATTATAAATATTAAAAGATTTATAAGCTTTCTTTTAAAACGATTTAATATTTATGTAAGGTTCGTTAGGCAGAAAATTAAATATATATGTATCGCGATTAAAATTGTGATCAAAACTATTTTTGTAATATTAACACTTAATATATCATATCTTTACCTGAACATTCGGAATAGTTGATCAATCTCTGAATCTCCTTGAAATAGCGGTTTCCGAGTAGCCATTTCTGCAAAAATACATCCGATGGACCAAATGTCAACGGGGCATGAATATCTAGGAGAGCCCAATAATACTTCCGGAGCCCTATACCAGAGCGTAACAATTTCATGGGTATATATGCGTACAGGTATACCGAAAGATCTACCGAGTCCGAAGTCAGCTACTTTAATTATACCATTTTTGTGAATTAGGAGATTTTGTGGCTTTAAATCTCGATGAAGGACCCGGCGTCGATGACAAAACAATATTGCATCTGTTATTTGGTATAAATAGCTTTTAACCAGCTGGCTACCAAGGTGTTTCTCGGGAGAAAGGGAATCCATATATTTTTTTAGGTCCATTGATAAAAATTCAAATATCAGGTATATACGATTTTCTTCCATCAATACGTCTTCCAAGCATACAATATTCCGATGTTTTAGTTCTTTTAACAATGAAATTTCTCTATAACAAGTTAAACTTCTCAGCAAACATTTAAATAATAAATATTAATTTACAGACCTTATTGCCGTAGACGGGACTCCTTCATCATCAGACTCCAACCTAATTTTTTTCATGGCCACAATTTGACCAGTTAAACGGTTCCGGCCCTTATAAACAACACCATAGGTACCTTCACCTATTTTTTCAATTTTTTCAAAGTCTTCCATTTTTATCCCGGTCAGCTTTAGAAAAATGCCGCGAATCTTTTAAGCTAGCCACACGGTTGATAGCGTGATAGTTTTAAAACAGCAATAAGTAATGAAACTTATCGAAAACATCCTCATATTCATCCACATTGAAACATTGAAATAAGACATAATAAAAAAAACGAGAGGAATAGACTATGAAACGGAAGTTCACATTGGCTATATATTCAAGGAATATATAAAACTTTCATTAACGGCACATTAAATAAATTCTTAATAATATTATTTTCTTCTTTTTTAACAACATAGTCATATTATTACCGCATATAAAAATACAAATAGTTGAATGGTTCAACTATGCCTAAAATACATATAGAAGAGTAGTTATTCGTTGTACATTTATCAAAAAGTAAGCTATTAAAATCGTAGAAACTGAATATGCAACACATATATTGGATTCAATAAGAATTGTAATGAATCACTTACGACAGTAAATAATTGTGTTTTGGCAACGGTCCTGCTAATTGAAATCAATTCAGATATAAAATGTATTACAAATTTGCAAAAAATTAACAACAATGCAAAATAGTCCGATTTAATTGGCATTTTTCGTATTCATAATAAGTGAAAAAATCTTTTGCATTACGAACATATTTCTTAAAAGAGAAGAAACACATACTATATTCATATACTATATGAAAAAATTATCTTACGCTTTTCTTATTCCTTTTTATATCTAAGGTTGCATATATCCAAATATGATAAATTTTGATTTACAAAGCAGTAACGAACTACAATCTATATTATTATTATAATTCTGTATGCTTAGAATTATAATAATAATAATATAGATTGTAGGTTGTTACTTCTAATAATAAAAGCGTAAGATAATTTTTTCATATTGAAAGACGAATAATTGTATTTAGAAAATATTAGTTAAGCATATACATCACAAGAGTTCTTGTAATGCCGGTCTAAAAACCAACTCGATATCCAAATTAAACAAAGAGATTCAATATACTCAAACAAAAAAATAATAATAATCGAAATGTATTATCTATCGAAACTTACAAAACACAACACTGAGAATGACGCACGAAGAGAACAAAGATGGCGTTCCCGATGGTATCACGAACAAAGCAAGCAGAATACTAAATTTAGAAATGTTTTGAATTTTTGAAAAAACGTTGTTCAAACTGTAAAAATACTTTAAATGAGCTTTAAGAAATGTATTACCATGAGTTAATTAAAAAAGTATTACATTTACTAACCGTGGGGCTAATCTGTGAAAGTTTTGTGTAAATCATAACACATACATACATACATGCATATGAAGTTTGTGTGTTCGTGGTCAAAAGATATACAAATCCGATCCACGCCTTTTTATATTAATAAAGGTTCGGTAGTTGTGAAAAAGTGTACAAAAATAGTTGAGCGTCTAAAAACAAATTAAAAGGCTATTAAATCTATAAATTTGTTTAAGTGAGTATAGTTTTTTATCCAGACAAAAAATTTTTTGCAACATTCTTATCCATACATATGTAAATTCAGTAAGGCAAGAGTGGATAAATAAATGTGTATATAACAACACACATTTAATAAAAATATATTAAATAACATCAGAGTAATATTTCAAATAATATTTTAAATCTATGAATATTTTAAATCTATGGGATTGCTAAAATGTTTGGATACGAGCGTTCTCTGTATTGTTACTCTACAAACTTTAATGAGTTTTATAATTAAAATTTGTTGTGGCACAAGCGAAATTTGTTAACATTACGGTTTAATCAAATTCATAATCACATTTGCCACATGCAATAAATAATAAATCCATTAATACGTATCTGTTGACGTTCCTTTTGTTTTTTATTGTGCGCCTTGGTGTCGGACAAAGTGCTCAACCCAAGGGCAGCCGTTAAAAAGTTATACTGTGTTGGTACATACAATATGTAGCTCCAAAATTGCATAGCGTAACAACAAATACGCATTGTTTTTTGTTGTGATACCAGAATTCAAATAGCTAAATTTGCTCTAAAAGTTATATCGTGTTATATATGTAGTATATGTAGTATAAAGAATGTATGTGTTCGATTTATTTTTCGCTAAGCATGATGAATTTAATATTTATAGTAGTATCGTATGCAAAACATGATTAATCAGGGGTCAAAATTTTAAGGAAATAAAGAGGTAGTGTTCTCTAATTACATATTCTTCATAAAATATGGGAAAATATGTTTTATTCAGACGCCTGTTGCTTTTTTTTTACCTGTCTGTGAAATATTTTATTATTTAACGCATTTTACTTTTATTATTTTGGCATTATTTAGTTTATATATATGCCTGTGGACAAGTATGATATCGATGTTTCTGGTGTAACATTCTTAATAGTTAGTACGTCAGTGGTTGCGGTACAGTTGGCGGTAACTTTGACTAACTATTTTGACTGTCAGCTGTGCTCTGTTATTGTAAGTATATTAAGATGTTATTCTCATGAGCCTGTAATTTCAATCCGTGGTACCTATCATATATAGGAGGCAATAAGACTATAAGCATTGACAGCAATAATTGTAATTGACATAAATTTTATTCTTTACGGATTCCGTTTTCAGGGTAAATTATTAAGTTAAGGAAATCTGCATTAATAGATACCAGATTAGGAAAGACCATTAGGTTGTTTCTTATTAAATTAATGATTAGCTTATATTTTATCTTAAATTCGGCTGCTACTTAGAATGTTATTTCTTTCGATGAAAGACAAATGTCTGGTAACACTTATCTGTATCGCGCCGTACTTGTAGTTATCCGTAGAGATGGAGCCTGCAGTTTTTCGTGAAACTATTGAAATAAATTTCTAAGAAAATTCTTTTAACTTTTTTTTAGTCAAATTTGTTCCAAAATAGTAAAATTTGAAATCCTGGCATTGCATCGTTAAAACCGTTTAATAATTGGTATGATGTATTACAATTTACTGTGAGATTTAATATCACTCAACAAGTCAACGTATATATCATAAAGTTTAATATGAGACAATTTAAAATCAACCTTTTGTAAAAAAAAATTTGGAGCAAACGTAATAAATTTACCTTTTTACCCTATATTGTATACTTAGCTAATTTTGTAACTTACTTATATATACATGTATATATATATATATATATATATATATATATATATATATATATATATATATATATATATATATATATATATATATATATATATATATATATAGAACTAGATAAGTTAATAGATATTAAATCTAAAAACCTGACTGAATAAATTGCTTCTTTACAGGTTTTTGAATACAAATAGTTTTTCTGCTATCATCCATAAATCTGAGAAAGCATGGCGACCAGCGATGATGAGCCGATGCACTTGTATGAAGTGTTTCAAAACTGCTTCAACAAGATAGCTAATAAGCAACCCCCGGGAACAGGGGCAACTGAACGGGGAGGGGGCTATCATTCACCATATGGAGGCCTTGCTGTGGAAAACGGAATATACCCAAGTGATTTTAATTCTATTCATGATGCCAACGGAAGCAATAATAGGTTTCCCAACACAACGGCGGTTGATCAGTATTTTGATTCTGGAGCGACTAGCAGCGCAGGATGGTACCAATCGCAAATGCACAACAGCACGAATTATATGGGTCAAACGTCTTATCAAAACAACGCACCCATGTCGTCACATACAATGGACCATCAACAAGTTCATAATGCTGAAGGTTTAACAAGTAGTACGAATATTGGTATACAAATGGGTGGTGAAAGTGGCCAGATTGGTATGCACAGTCCGGCATCAACATCTCTTCCGCCAATGAGCTCATTTCGCGGTGGCTCTGGTAACTTACCAAATATTGGCCAACCGACGGTACTCTCGCCAGCAGTGTACAATTCGCCACAACACAATCAAACCGCAGTGCAAGCACAGCATAGTTCTCTTTCTTCTGCTGGGCAAATAGCACACCATTCCCTAAATCATACTCCGCTACCTCACGCACATTCCCATCATAATCAACAACTTAGTCCTGCGATTCAAAATTCTGATGCCTTTGGCGGGATAAGTGCGAAAGTATCTGGAGCTGGTAATTCTACGGCAGCGTCATTGCGTCAGCAGATCTACATGTCGGCTGCAGCAGCTGATCAGAGTATAAGCAGCTTCAGTTCGAACCCATCAACACCTGTTAATTCACCGCCACCTTTAACACAGTCCGGAGTTGGGGATGGGACAGTTTCTGGAAACGCCGGTTGGAATCATACAGGCTTAAACGGCAGTAACGCCTCAACTTATGCAAGTGATATGGTGCCCGTAACTAGCTTACATACCATGGCATCTGTTTTTCAAGGCGCTCGCATGGAAGAACGCTTAGATGATGCTCTCAATGTTCTACGAAACCACTGCGAACCAGAAATGTTAGCAAATGTTAATACATCTCTGAATTCAATAGACAATACAGAAACATTATCTTCCTTTGTGGCCAATTCACCTTCGTCCCATCTAGTTGGCGGCAGTAGCGCTGCCGGTAATGGCGCACTAGTACCTAATACGTCAAGTACCCTTACGCATGAAGTTCTTTCATTGAGTACGCCTGCTTCTAGTGCAAACGCAATTCAAGCAATTGGAGCTACTGGGTTGTCTAATATCAAAATGGAACGAAATACATCGACATCAATATCCGCATCTTCAAAACCTACTAAGAAACGAAAGGAGCAAATGGGAATCAGTAATGTCACACATGCCGGCGTGTCAACAACTTCTAGTATATCGAATCTGGAAATATCTGACACAAAGCCTACGAGTTCCATAGAACCTTCGAATGCTACACAGCTTCAACAGCTTTCTCAGGGTGCAAAAGGTTCAAAGAGACCTCGTAGATATTGTTCCTCAGCGGACGATGACGATGACGCAGAGCCTGCTGTCAAAGCTATCCGCGAAAAGGAACGGCGTCAAGCAAACAATGCTCGTGAGCGCATTCGTATACGTGATATTAATGAGGCTTTGAAAGAACTGGGACGCATGTGTATGACACACCTAAAATCTGATAAACCTCAAACTAAGTTGGGCATCCTTAATATGGCAGTAGAGGTAATTATGACTTTAGAACAACAAGTTCGAGAACGAAATTTGAATCCGAAAGCAGCTTGCCTAAAGCGTCGGGAGGAGGAAAAAGCGGAAGATGGTCCCAAATTGAATTTACAACATCACATGATACAACAGCCATCAGTTAGCGGGAATACCTATCATCATAACCAGACTTCACAACTTGTTGTTCCCCCCCCTACCCAGACCATAAGCAGCATGACCTTACCAGCTAATCAATCTAGTAATGTTTTACCACCACATTTACAACAGCAGCAACAAATTGTACAACATCCACAATAGCATGATGTCAGCAATGACGCGAAAGCATCACCATCTTCCATTACCACTCAATTGATCCCAGATACTTCAAAGTACTCATCAGCTTTTGAGCTAGACCAACATTTACTAAGCAATTTTTTGAGGCGCTATCATGCAACTCAAACCATTTCTGAGACAATGTCCACTTTGCCGCAGTTTTAGCTTATTTTGTCCTTGTCCTTATTACCTTGGGTTTTAGGCACAAGCAACTTTACAATTTTTTCATCTTTGTCAATTGTATATAGTTCTTTTTATCTTGATTGACGGGGTAAGATCATTTACAGTTGTTTAATTTGTGAAATCCAATTGAAAACAAATTGGATTTACTTATTTGAATTGTAAATCCAATTGATAGCACATTAGATTTACATAATTTTGCGATGTCAATGTAGCCATTTTTTAAACTTTCATTCATTCATAATTGTATGATTATGTCTAGTAGATTATTAAAAAAACAAAAAAAAAAATCAAATCAAATTTCATACATACGGACTTTTTCTTGTATTCCCCATACTTTTAGGACTATATATAAGTAAATGCACATTAATTTATCTTAATCGTGTTAAATGACCGCATGTAATTAAAACAAACATATATATATATATATATATATATAAATTATATGTTTTCCAGTCCTGTGGTGACTGAAAGTTAGGTTGAGAGGCGACTGTGCCTCTTATTGCTGGCCTCGGGCTCAGACAATGAAATAAGCCATTTAACGAGCAAATGACGGAGTGAATATTTATTTAAGCGGTTTACTGGAAGAACGCTTTTTAACCCTGCTTTTAATTGTTCTTTTTTGAATAATCGAAACAGTTAATTTTATTGGTTTTTCTTATTATATTCACTATTTTTAGTTTTACTTATATGACACCAATTTTTAGCATGTCCTATCAGTACGAGTTAAAACACGAGACTAATCTATATTTTTACAAATCATAGCCTCACCGGCGTAAGTAGAGTTGCTCTTGCCAGGGCTGTTCCTTAACTTGTCTAGCACCCGATAATAAGTGTTGAATAATACCTTATATTAAGTGTTATAAGCTAACTAAGTGTTATAAGTTAACTACCCCCCCCTCAAGTGTAAGGTCGTCCTCGACCGACCCAATTCCAGCGACGACTCCTCGCAAGTGCTTCGCGGACTTCTTTGCGTCGATGATCCACCAAAGAGTGAGGCCAATGCAGATTAAAGTACAGCATATGGCTCCTCTTTCGGAGTGCCGTACAACGACACATCATCAAAGTGCACCATTTCGGTTCCTTGGTCGCATATTAGCAGCGGTGACCAGCGAGTCGGTGCAGGTGTTCTCGAATGAAATCCGCAAGTCGTTCTCATTCACATTCAATACGGAGCAGTATGAGCAGCGTACTGATTCTTCGCTATCGCCGTTCAGCAGGCGCTTACTAAGCTTGCTCTTGCGCCTACGTATGTGGCGTCTGTTGAAGCTGTTGGTGCACAACGTGGACGTGGGCCTTGGCATCGGATGATGCACACCAAAGTTGTGCAGCTGCAGCGACTTGAGTGTGGCTGGCGCCGTCGATGACTGGCCGTGCACGTGCCCGTGATGGCCGTGATGACTGTGTCCCACCACTCCAGCGATGCTATGAGCCGTTACTGGACGAGTGATGTGTGTAGTCTGTCGGCGCGCTCAGCTGGCGATTGAATTCGGCCTTGCGGCGCGTCAAGTCCGTCAGGCAGTATTTGTTCAGATGGCCGTTGCTGGAGACAGGGCTCTTGGGCGATGATGCCAGATGCTGCGTATAGGCCGAAGGAGTTGCTGCTCACGCTTAGCTTATTGCCGGCGTTGTGCAGCAGATTGTTACAGTTCTTGCCGCTGATCTTGGCCGCCAGCGAGTGCGACACCGGCCGACTTTTGCCCGTCGTCGGTATCGTGTTGCTGCTGCTGCTAGCCGCCCTGTACTCCTTGTCGTCGCTCTCGCTGCGCACCGATGCTCGATACGCAGTAAATGTCTTCGTCTTGCTCTTCAGCGAGCCGTTCAGCAGTAGCTGCTGTTGCCGTGCGGCAACTGCCGACAATGCCGGCAGCTGCAGTTGACGTGACGCCGCTGCCGATGAGGATGAGGATGAGCCGGCAGCTGTGGCAGGTGTCGACAGAGATGGGCAGCGGTTGGAGCAACCTGTGGCTGTGAAACTTCTTGAATTAATGCAGTTGGCGGTGTTTTGGGGATTTCTTGACTTGGTTCTAGTATGGATGAAGAGTCGCTTGGCTCTGCCGCCGCGAAGAGTTCGTTAGTTGTTGCTGGCTGATGAGCTTCTACTGTTGGTGGTGGTGCCGTGAACAAGGGGGTTTCCTCAACGATTCCGCTTGTAGATTTGCATGCTGTGGTTCTGGCTTAGCATCCAACTATGGGGCGAATAGAGCTGTTGCTGGTTCTTGTGGACGACAGGATAAATCGTAATTTTTCTGCAGGCTTTTTTAATTTTTGGGAATTTGGTTATAAAATGTATAGTGTTGACGGATTCCTCTAGCCAAATTGATTTTAAATCTGAGGAGTCCAAAATGTTTGGGCTAACAATGAGCCTTCGCGAGAGTAATAGCAAGCATTAAACTTTGCAACTCGATCGTCCGCATTCTGTTTCTGGACAGTGTTTCAGTGTTTCAAATAAATAAATCAATTTGTGAGTTTTGGCTATCCCGAGAACTCCATTGACAGCAAATGTTAACTGGTTAAGCTGGTCTTGAACCTCAGTGTTTACTTCTATCCGTCTACTGTCGGCATTCATTAGTCGCATTTCAGTGGACCTAATCTACTCTAAATGACCGGCATCGGGTGTACCCGCCACCAAATTGTTTTATAAAAATTATGCCAAGTGGCTAAAGGTAAATTGAAAAACTATATCTAACTTATTCTAAATTGCCTAGCGGCTTATAATAAAAGGTGTAATAAAAAAACAAGGGAGTCATCTTAGGTTGTCCTTGTGGACCACCCTTCCTTTAATGAGGACCTCGGTCCCCAGGTCTGCTTCCACGGCCTTCTCGACACATAAAGGTGTGAGTTTGTTTCCGAGCCGTCGGTTGGACTTGACCAAATCCTTGTCACCAACATCGAAGACTCTATTCTGCCGCTTTGCGTTCTCCCTAGCTCTGAGCGTCGTCTGAGCGTTTCTGATCTTTTCTTCTATCTTTTCTTGTGGCTCTTGTTTTTTGGGGTGTCTATCATACTTAGCCCTAGCACATGTTTTGCAGTTTTGTACTATTTCCTTGGCAATTTTTGCCATCCGTGGAAAGTAGTACTCCGAGAGTACCTGCTTAACATTTTCCTGTGCAGACCTATGGGCCCTATTATGCTCGACTGTGAGGATTTCCCTTCCTTCTCCAACCGCAAATATGTCCACTACGCGATTTTTGCAATGCCAGAACTTTGTGGCTGGGTATCTTCGCACCAATGCATCTTGTATCATTGCAAGCGTGTGTAAATTACAGTGGAGAGCATTTACGCATTTGGGTGAGACTACATCTTCGAGCTCGTCTAGCAGCGATTCGACGCATGTATAGCTGATCAAGTAGCGTTTCTTATTTCCAAAAAGAATAAAACTTCGTTTTAAGGGGAAACGCGCCTCTTCTAGCACTATCTGGTTTTGAAAACAGTTCAAGGGTTTGTCTGTCGTCTCAATGGTGTTGGTGAGAGATACCTCACTGTGGATCGTTGCTGCGCAGGACTCAATTTCTTGCTCATTTATAGCGTTGAGCTGCTGTCTTGACAAGGCATCCGCAACCAGATTGTCCTTGCCAGGTTTATAGAAGATACGTGCATTAGACTCGTCAATGCGCGCTTTCCACCTTTTGATTTTCGCATTTGGATTAGATTCCGAAACTGCGAAGGTCAAGGGTTGATGGTCAGTGAAGATATTAATGTCTTTCACCCCATACAAATAGTGCCTTAATTTGGCAAGTGACCATACAATGGCCAATAACTCTCTCTCATTGGTTGCATAGTTAACCTCACTGTCCTTCAATGTTCTTGAAATCATTGTTATAGGACGACCCTCTTGAGACAAAACTGCACCTATGCCGTGAGCCGAAGCATCGGTCGTTAGATCGAATGGCTTCTTAAAATCGGGGTACCTGAGCATTACATTCTCGGATGACAAAATATCGCGCAACTTCTGAAATGCCCTCTGCTGCACTTCAGAGAATTGAACCTTTATATTTCTGGACCTATGCTTACTGACTGTTCCATTTTCACCCTTCAGGATATTCGAGATGGGTCTTGCTATTGCGGCGAAGTCCCTAATGAAACATCTGTAATAACTTGCGAGGCCTAGAAATGATCTAACCTCGAACAGCGTTTTTGGTTCTGGATACTCCTGTATTGCCCTAACCTTTTCAGGATCCGTCGTGGTGCCAGTGCTGGTGACTACGAAACCAAGAAAGTTCACGCTTTTCTTAAAAAAACGTGACTTTTTGACGGAGACCCTCATGTTTGCTTTGTATAAGCTTTTTAGGACCCGATCCACGTGTTTAATGTGGGATTCCTCATCTTCTGAAAAGATGATTACGTCATTGACATCAACATAGCAAAATTTGCCAATCTGCTCTCGCAGTATGTCGTCGATGGTTCTTTGAAAAATGCTTGCTGCATTCTTTAATCCAAAGGGGAGTCTTTTGAACTCGTATTTCCCCCCGTTCACAGAGAAAGAGGTTTTTTCACGGTCGCGTTCAGCGAGTATGATCTGGTGATAACCAGACTTGAGGTCTAATGTTGAAAAGAATTTGGCTCTCCCCAAATTCCCCAATATCATTGATATATTTGGCATAGGGTATTTGTCCGGCACGGTTTTTTCGTTAAGTTTACGAAAGTCCATTACCAACCTCATTTTCCTATTGCCCGCTTCATAAGTGCCCTTCTTGTCTACTACCCATATTGGGTTATTGTAGGGAGAGACGGACTTTTGAATTATATCATTCTTTAGTAGATCTTTGATTTCTTTATTAACGAAATCAGCCGCTCCCATTGGATATGGGTAAAGCTTGGTATAGATCGGTTGCTCATCTATGGTCCTAATGGTAGCCACGACTGATGTGTTATACGGCAACGTCTCGTCTGGGTCTGCAAAGGCCTTTTGTCTGGTCTTCAGCATTTTCAAAAAAGAACTTCTAACTAATGGGGATGCATCTGCTATTTGTTCAGCTAACTCATTAATTCTTTGAGTCAATGCATGCTCCCTCTGCTGGTTTACAGCAGCCTGTTCGGCTAAAGCTTTGCTGATAGCCGTCCTTATTACTTCCGTAAGCTGATCTACATCCATTCTACCTGATGGTGGGAGAACTGCACAGTCGGAATCTGAGTCGCTAGACTGCCTGCGAGGGTTTCTCTATTGGTTGAACCGAGACATGCGCAGGTCAGTGGTCGCGAAAAATAAAACGGGCCGTCAGAAGATGGGTCGAATTACGTCGCAGTTCTGAACTACGAGAACTGCATGCACAACTTCAGACACACAGAAAGTAACACAATGTAATTTTATTGACGATCTGAATGATCAATTGCTGCCACTAAAATTCCCAAAGTAGTCACTCTCACTTGGTTCTGATCATTAATTTTTTTTTTTTTTTACATGCAATTGCAATATAAAATACTCGCTAGTCCTAGCTATTTTTTTATAAAATAAATTTTAACACTTTTTGTGTTTGAAGAAAAATTTTGGCTAGAGTATCCACTTACAAGATTCAACTAACACAAAACAAAAAAAAAAA
Source organism: Drosophila hydei (assembly GCF_003285905.1). NCBI lineage: Eukaryota > Metazoa > Arthropoda > Insecta > Diptera > Drosophilidae > Drosophila > Drosophila hydei. The sequence continues at coordinate 7,038,172 of NW_022045678.1, forward strand.
AAAAATCCCTTTATAAGATCTGTCAATTGCAGCTCCCGCGCTGCTGTCTTAATTGTTGTTGGTTGTGGAGTCCGACCACTAGTTGGGCGCCAATTATATGTTTTCCAGTCCTGTGGTGACTGAAAGTTAGGTTGAGAGGCGACTGTGCCTCTTATTGCTGGCCTCGGGCTCAGACAATGAAATAAGCCATTTAACGAGCAAATGACGGAGTGAATATTTATTTAAGCGGTTTACTGGAAGAACGCTTTTTAACCCTGCTTTTAATTGTTCTTTTTTGAATAATCGAAACAGTTAATTTTATTGGTTTTTCTTATTATATTCACTATTTTTAGTTTTACTTATATGACACCAATTTTTAGCATGTCCTATCAGTACGAGTTAAAACACGAGACTAATCTATATTTTTACAAATCATAGCCTCACCGGCGTAAGTAGAGTTGCTCTTGCCAGGGCTGTTCCTTAACTTGTCTAGCACCCGATAATAAGTGTTGAATAATACCTTATATTAAGTGTTATAAGCTAACTAAGTGTTATAAGTTAACTTATATATATATATATATGCATGTATATATATATATATATATATATATATATTTATATATATATACATAACTATAAACTGAGTACTTACAATAAGTATTACAAGGAAATAATCGTTAAATAAAAATTAATTCTGTCTGTTAACTTTACTTTAGATTTAAAAACAACTTTTTAAATGGTTATCAATTATACGCTAGAGTAGGTTAACTTTAAATAAAAAATTAAAATGCTATTTTATGTGCAGCGTTCAAAACCTTATTGATATAGGCAACAATTTTTACTTAAATCATCAACGTCAATGGTCTGCCTAGTTAGTTAAAAGCAATTTTGTGCGATGAAATTCGAAGAGCATTCTTGGCATGAAATGTATTACGTATATTTTATTTACCCAACAGTTTCGATAACATTTGTTTTCATCGCTATATGCTATTAAGTAAAATCCAGCTTGTTAACGGTGAAAAGCATTTTGATGGGAAAATGTATTTAGTTCTTTATTCATACATAATTGCTCAAACATTTCAATTATAAATTGTAAAAAAATATATGTATGTATGTGTTTCTTAGTAAACAATGGTTGCCCCGCCGTTAATAATAAATAAAAGAGGCAAAAGATAACTTAAATAAGTGTTGAAATTGTTTTTGCTTAAATTTGTTTGCTGTTGCGTATTTTTAGTCAAAACAAAATGCTTAAAATAAATAATGTTAGTTTCTACTTGTTAATTAGTTTCCAGAAATATGTATCTTTAAATTGCTTTGCTGTTTATCAAATGCCAAATCCCTCATAATGCAGATGAAGCTCCGATCACAGAATCTTTAAATTTTGTGAATTATAACGAATAAAGCTTTTAAGGACTTTTTGTTTGATAGGAGACTAAATATATATTTCAAAATTATTTTCTCTTTAAAAATTTATAAAAAAAATTTCATCTGTGCAGTGGTTAAAGATTGAAACATAAAATTTGGAATATATACTCGCTAAGATTTTCTCGATGCGAACACAAAGCCAAAATTATATAAATGTCTACGCCGTAAAGATTTGATTATACAGTGTTGTAAAAATTCTGATACACCTTCAACACTATTTGTGCTACAGACTTTGAATTTGAAATATATAGCTGGTGTAGGCAAGCCTCGTGTAAAAATGAATAGTTTATATACGTCCATAGGGGCGTAGCAAATTGTACAATATATAGCTTTACAGATAGATCCTTATAATTGGATAAATGAATTAATTTTGAGCTCATCTACCGATGTAAAACAAAAAAAAATATGGTTTTAAGGGGTCAGGGCATAACATAAATTGTCTGCATATTCTACTATTTTGGATTCCTAGAACCAATATTCAGCGATTGCATTACCACAGAGTTTTTCTAGGGAGCGTGAAACAACTAGCTTATAGCGTTTTACACTTGTAAATTCAAAATGTTATCTTACTGTTGACATGCTCTATTGACTAACATTATTAATTGTATATTAATTAATAATTGTATATATATATATTGGGTTGTTCACTAAGTAATTTCGTTTTCTTAGTTCAATTCAAACCCAATTTTTTTATTTTATAAAACATTTTATGAAATGATTCTCCATTTTTCTCTAATGCCATCTTTCGGGCAAGAGATTGATTCCATGCTCATACAATTTTTGATCCTTGCTGGCAAAAAACTGGTTCAAGTGGTTTTTTACGTCCTGATTTGAGGTGAAGGTTGTACCATCCAAAAAATTCTTCATGGAGAATATGGCGGGTGTGGTAGCACATCGCATTCAAGCGAGTTATCAAACTTGTATGTAGCATTATCCTGGTGGAACACTACACCTATTCTATTGACCAATTCTGGTCTCTTTTTGAGTGCTTCACTTAATTTGTCTAGTTGATTGCAATAAACTTCAGAATTAATTGTTATGTTGTCCGGCAAAAGCTCAAAATAAACGATCCCCTTGAAATCCCACCAAACGGATAACATAACCTTTTTTTGGTGAATATCGGGCTTTGATGTGGTTTGGGCTGGTTCATCCTTTTTAGACCATGATCTCTTGCGCTTTACATTGTTGTTAACAACCCAATTTTCGTTGCCGGTAACAATGCGCTTTAAAAATGGATCGTTTCTTTGACGTCGAATAAACGTATCTCAGTCGTCAATGCGATGAAGCAAATTTCGTTCTGTAAGATCATGAGGAAGCTTGGAAATTAATCCTAGACGTTTCGTGTGCTTGTGAACGGTCGCGTTTGACAGATTTAATCTTTCTGCAATCTCTCCAGTTGTTATTCAACAATTTGCATCGACTAACGATTTTATTTTGTCCACATCGGCTTCAAGAAGCCTTCCAGGACGATATGCATCCTCAAGATTGAAATTTTCCAAACCAATTTTGGCATTGGCGTTCTGCCAATACATCTTCTCCGTACACATCGCATAACTTTTACCTTGTTTTAACTGCATTAACGCCCTTTCGATAGTAAAACAGTAAAATATGCCAAAAATGTTGTTTTTCAATAGGACACAAATGAAAATTATTTCACAAAATCCAACAAAATTTTTTAAAAATAAGCTTAACTGTATCAGCTGTTGACATGTATAACGCTAAAGCGGTTAAGTGCGAAGTTGGCTGCGAAAAATTCAATAAGATAAGCTGATGTCAAAAAACGAAATTACTTAGTGAACGACCCAATATATGCCTCTTAAGACATACACTATATCTTTCAAGGTTTCCCAGTTTTGACAGTTTAGTCACTGCAGACTCCCTCTTTTACCAAAAAAGATTCTTTTATTTTGCACGGTAGACAAGTATTAGTATTATTGTAAAAAGATATGGAATACAGCCAAAAATTGTAGGGATGCGGAATATGAAATATATTTTCATATGACTTTCAATTATGCAATATAAGATTTTTTTCGATAACTGTTGATTCAATATTATCGATTACAGTCAGTCATTGATTTGGCTCAATTAATCTAAATTAAATATGAATTAATACAAAGATATGTATTTTATCACCAGTTTCGATGACTGGATCAGCATTCCCTAGATTTGTGGAATTTTCAATAAGTGCTACATCTGATCTTGAACTAACAAATTTATTAATTTTCATCAGGGTAAAAAGTAATTTTTAATTTTCGTTAATTGTAATTATTTGGATTACATTATCAAACTATGACACAAGACACTTAGCATATTTATCATTTAGCTTTCATAAATTTCGTGGAATTCACATTTCACCATTTATAGCCATTTGGTTTATATTTAATTCAGCGTCGTATATTTAATTATCTTAAGTTATGGTGTTTATGTATGGGGATATGTTAACAAGACAGCTTCACCCAAACAAAAGTTTGCTAAATTTAGTACTGTTAATCATAAAGCGATACTTCTCAGTGATTGTTTTAATTGTCCGCAATACTACACCATTTAAATGTTGAGTGTGAGAAACCGTTAAATACAATATTCACACATCTCATTAGATAGGTATTTCCTTCCACTATCCATATAAAAATTAATAATAATAAAAGCTCTCACAGTAATATGTATACTAATCAGTAAAAATACATAATACTTTTTATTTCGGATTGTAGAACGTGTGATCGGGCCTCAGCTTTCTAAATGAATTACAAAAAGTAATCTTTGAATATCTTCATTTTAAAACTTTTGAAGTTTTAATCAAGACCTCTTGGCATTTATATAACTTTTTAAAAGGTTAATATTCTCAAATAATTTTATTTCTATAAATTTTCCAATTCTTACATGTCCCAATCGTTCATGCCACAAGCAATACTCGTTCATGCCACAAGCAATACTCCGCACTATTTGAAAAATTAGAGTATCCTTTCAATTTTAATTAATTTTCCGTCACATATCGAGTTACTATCTTGGACTTTGATGTCTGCAAGGTCAAAATAGATTGTCATGCCTTATCATTTGCAGTAAAATATTTCTTTAACGCTGCTAAGCCTAGCCACTCCTTTAAATGTAGCATTAATATATTCTCCACGTATTGCAAATTCAATAGTAAGATGTGGTGCCACAGTTTTTGAATCCGAAAATGAAGTAATGTCTCTTATGAGAAGAACTGAAGCCCCCAAATCTATATATAATATAAGCATTGAATACAAACCTCCGTTCTGATTGTTTAAAAAAGTCTTTTTTCTTAACTTCCACAAACTCAAATTTGTTTTTAAATGGTTTCTTGAAGGGTTTTTTAGTAAGTGTACCTAAGTTCTTTGGCACTTGTATATATGTTGGAACTTTTTAAAAATTTCTCCTGAATAGGAAGTTGAGTTTTGACAAATGCTATTGTTAAATTATCCTAAGATATAGTCTCGGTTATAACATGCGGGAATAATTAAAAGTAAAAGGAAGATTTTCAGTAACAGAAAACCAATTTTCGACTTAAGTGGTAGTAGTTGATTTCGAAATGAAAGCAATGATGCTAAACTTTCTCCTTCATAAATTGCATTTAAGTTTCCAAAATACAAATACTAAAAGGAACACTCAACTCTCATCGCATGCAAATTCTTGCAGTGACGTTTTCTGCCCTACGTAACATATTCAACAATGAGCGTTGTATTGACGGCCACATAATTCTTTATTTACAATGTTGGCGTATGCAAGAATGTTCCTATTAGGTGAAACTTTTAAATAAAAGTCGTCGCTATTCGAAACGACGAGAACCGCAGCAAAAATACCGAAAGAGTAAATGTAGTTGTAAATTGCAAAGTTTGTCACATACAACCAACAATAAAAGAAGTAAGTGTTTGCTAGACTGCCAACACAGAAGAAAGATTACACGGAATTTTTTTACTCGGATATTTTGTATCGACAAGTTTTCAAATTTAGCTGTGACGCAGAATGTACGGTAGAACGTAGTACGCTGAGTACAACCTAGGCGCTTAAAATTAAGATAAGAAAATTAATGATACGGTTGACCTTATTGACAACATTCCGCCTTGCAATGGTTACTAACTAAAGTAAACCGAGACTTTGGCAAGGCTGTCAACTAAAATCGAAAAAGTTTGTTTCAAGCAGATTAAATTAATCATCAGATCAGAAAATTAAAAAATATGTTAAAAACTAATAAATAATTTTTAATTTACTTTATGTTATGTTCTTGCATTTATTGTGAACACTGGTGACAGTTAAATTAACACAAGCTTGTCAATGCCTTGAGTCACAAATAAGATATATTGTAGAGCTTAAATATAGCATAAACATATAGATATGTTAGAACTATTTATCAAAAAATTAAAAAAAGAAATTAAGGCTACCACGACTCAGTTCGCAGTCTTGTTCAAGATTATAATTTCTTTATGAATCCTGCAACGCCTTACTCTTCCCATTTTCAACGGATTTGACGAATAAACAATATATCCAATACAGACGAGTGGAATGACTTTGAACTTTCACAAAAACAACAACCTTACCTAGTTGCAAGGTGAAATTCAAAGAATAATGCCACACTTGGTGAACCTCAAATATCCAACAAATAAGAACTAAAGGACGACACTAACGATAAAACTGTTTTAGTGGGCGACAACGACTTATTGAATTTTTAAGGAAAGGCAGAACTCTAAAAATTGTTGTTGAACAGAAGTTGGACGTTTTCGACATCTAACGATGCGCCCTTTCACACTTTGGTTATTGATACATACGTGCCGAAAATAATGACCCGATTTATTCGAAGTTAAATACCTACCTTATAAGTGTAGTAGATTTCGTTGCCAATGAGATCACATTGTTAAATAATCTATCATTAAATTTTAAAATGTCGAAAATTTCGTGAATCTTATTATAAACTGTAACATTATCTGCAGGGTGCCAGAGAATTACATATTTTCATAGACCACCCACCGCTACCACAGCAGACAAAGAGGTAAATATTTGAGCACAACATGAAAGTCTTAGGGAAATCCTATTGTTCTTCGAAAACGACGATGTTAGCTAACGAGTTTGGCAACCTGTCACCCAAAAAAGTAAAAATACACCATATACAGAAGTTTGAATTTTCTGGAAATCAACACGCACTTCAGAATCTTAAGGTTTTCAAAGAATGATCGATATGCAGCTTTTAGAATCAAACACAGAAATACAAACACGTATAAATCTTACATACCGCAACCGTAAATTGAATCCTTAAAGCAAAATGGAGGAATTTTAGATACTTCGCATCTGTATGAATAGCTCTTTTCGAGATATAGGATATTAATAATTGAAATCCGGAACTTTATGCTGAATCACGCTTGTTAATTAAATATTATAAGCTCCATTATTTTCGGTTACAAGGATTTGAAGTCAATTGTTACCGAACAACTTACAGATATTCCGATACATATTTTAATATGCGTGTTTAATATAAAAGTCATTTGTAGATTTGTAAGAATTTGTAAGAAAGTCATAAGGTTCCCTGAGCACACGACTACTTAATAATAATTTAAATTGACATACAGCCTCCCCGATCGGCCCCACTGGTTAGCAATCAGGCACCCGCCTGATTGTCAACTGAATCGTTAGATTGAACTTTGTATATTGATATATTTGACAGTCCACGGACAACGAAAAAGAAATGATTCGGAATTGATGTCACCTGGGCTGGGATGCTGCATCTGCCCTGCCTGTTAAGACCTGAACTTTGACTCCCATAATGGTCAGCGTTAAACCTCGCATAATTTCCCTGCTATGCATTGACAATCATGAGGTTAAGTTAAGTCACTGTACAGAACTTAGATAACGGCTTGGAGTCGGGAGCCTTTTAACGTGCAATTTTTAGAATAACTTACCCCTAATATCGAAAAGAAAACTAGCTGTGGAACATATCGATTAGAAATTGATCTACGCATTTTTGACCCTAGTCCACGCTTTGGGAGAACCTCAATGAATCAAAGAGCACAGTAGCTACTGTAGTAAGGATATGGATATGTATTGGCTGTAGGAAAGCTGCTAAAAACATCAATCTAGATTTTAAAAGCACGCACAGAGAGCGACCACTGAAACACCCGTTATCCAAAAGATTCGAGCTTATTTTTCGAAGACGGGCCTTATAAAACGGAAAGGTGGACACAGCTATATAGATGTTATTCGCGGCATACGCATGACACTGCAACAGGAGCGGAAACCAAATGTAAGAGGCATAAGGAAAATCTGCGGAACTTAATAAAGTAGAAATACTGCAGTCGGACCTTCTTTAAAATCTTAGCACAAATAAGCTTAGAGGCAATTGAAGATATGTTCGCTGATCGAAGTAGCCCTTGAACATGTCCAGCGATTTCAACGCATTTCAAAAATGCATTGATATCATTGGGTGGACCTACATACTGGCGTTCTTTGTGGAACGTTTTAGTGTATTTAATAGGCATACTCAGGAGTTACTTAAAGGAACTGTAGAATATGACGTACTAAACCATATACAGTGACCAGAGGAGCTGCACTGCAGTTGTTGTTAGAATCAGACTTGTCAGCTGAATATACATTTCTAACTGCAGATGACATCATCCGTCCTCACCGACAGAAATTCCGAAGGCTCAACAAAAATTTACCCAAGTACAAAAAAACCATTGTATTTCTGTTTTCGGAAAGCAAATCCCAACCGAAATGGTGGTGCGAATGAGTAGACACAAAAGTAAAAGTATCAACGTTAAAGATCGTTTCGCCGAACCGCGAGCTGCTGTGTCGGCACTAATAGTTTATAAAGTACCAACATAAGGTAGGGAAAACAGCTGATTCGCGAGGTGTTGACTGCCATGCTTCAAAAATTATTCTAATTTTTGGAGGGTCCTTTAAATATGTATATTTATGTTATTTTTTGCGGCACGATTAATAAAACTATTTTTGAAAAAAAAAAAAAACCGGTTTTGGGAAACAAAATTATTAATCTGACTGTCATAGGATAATGTGCAGACACTCGTATTTTTAGTTGATACATATATATTATTTCTGGTAAGTCAATAAGGGACGTCAGCAGTAAATTACGTGTTTCGAAATGTTAAATGAGGGTTATACCGATTAATGATATTCCCATAATTGAACTTTAAAGCTTTTGGCGCTAAAACTTTCCCCAGTCCACTTTTTGCATAGATATATAAACTATACATTTTTGCACATTTTTCCAAATAAGTATATATTTTAAATTTTAAGTCAAGTTGAACTAATTCTGCTCAAAATATAACATAACTCCTTCATATCACTATATAGTCAAACTAGAGTGGGCGTGTACACTTAATTTTTTCATCGAGTAATGTGAGTAGAAAATAGAGTATTGAGGAATGTACTTTTATCCAATTTGCCATGCCTTTAATATATATATTTAAAATGTAAAATCTAATGCACTTTAAATAAAAGGGTTTCTTTTTCGCGACAGACGAACGGATATTACACAAAACCAATATTCCCTTTCACTTAAATAATTCAATTTCACTTCGATTTATCAAAAAACAAATCAAAAAACAAATGATAAACTCATGCCTCGTACAATACACTGGAATACATATTTCAATTTCAAGTTTCTCCATTTTGTGGCTAGCAAGATCGCTGCGTTCATACGATCACGCCTCCCTCTCCCTAACATACATATTTTAATGAAAACGTTATACCCTGAATTTCCTTTTTCAACGGGATTAAGATATTATAAACAAGAATGCTCTAATCCGGCTATACGACTAGATGATCTCCCAAACCCTATAGGATCTACGATTTTAAACATTTTCCATAGCGTGTATTTCGCATGAAAAACATGAAAATCTGACGTTGTTTGACAAAGAGACAAATGCAAAGATCCCGTTTAATGGGCTCACTCGGTAACGCAAAGAGCAGCTAAACAGTACTCTGTAAAGTGTCCTAAATCAATCAAAATGAATTAATTTAATATTCTAATATTAGGCGCCTTAGAAATGATTAATTCTTAATTAAGCTAAACATAGTTTTCCACATGAATAATGCTTATATAATTCAATCGATTAAAAAACATATATAAATCGTATTTAAGGAATATCAATAAATTTGCTGCTTAAATTTGTTGTAGTATCAAAAACAGATTAAAAATGATATAAAAAGTTTGCGTCGAGTGCCCGACGTAATAATTGGATCTCTAAATTCTTTTGACTCTCATTTAATAATGAGAATTACATTGGTTGAAATATGAGCATTGACAATAGACAATTTGACTCTAAAGATGTATTTTAATGAGATATTGTTAAAAGCTTAATTATTAAGAGGTTCAGCCAATAAAACAAAGAGAAGTGGCGAATAGCTACTTGGAGTCGTCGCTTCATGGCACATGGACATAACCAAAAGATTAAATCTTAAGCAGTCAAGTTTTAAAATTAAGTGTTTTACTGAAATCGGTATGCATAACTTTAGTTTGCATTATATTTCAGATGCTGCTACTGGAGGAGAAACCTGCAACGATAGACTCCTCATTTGAAATTGAGGAGTTTTAAATTTAAAGTTATTGAAAATTTCATCATTAGCCTAGATTTCACTATATAATTGTTTAGAAATACACTTCAGCTTAAAAAATTGAATTCTCAAGGAATTCTACATCTTGGAAAAGTCAATATGGTTATTCAAGCAAGTAGTAGACACAATTTGCGTAAATAGCTCAATCGTGAGCAAAGAGGAGGGTAGTAGGGAGCGTAGCAGAATATTACATATGTGTGCACTTAGATAAAATGAGCATGACATATCACAAGCATTATGTATTTTTGTGCAACAATAACAATTTTCTAACCTTTTAGATGCGGGTTTTACTTTGTATATATTTGAGTATGTATTCCACATTTAGTGTTTAGCTCTAATAGCGCTCAAAATATTACAAAATTTATACAAAATAATATGTAGTCGGGTCTGATTTGGCACGGCCTTAGGACGTAAACATATAAATCATTCATCAGTCTGTGGAGTCTTCTTTACGGATGGGCAGCAAAACAGCAGCAATTTGCATAAATACAAATGTATCACTTCCAACAAATACTCAACTTTATCGACAGGCAAGCCGACGTAAGATTCCAGATTTGCTGGATGTCATTGTATACTCTCAGCTACCAAAATAATTTTAAAGTTGAAGATAACTTTTTAATAAAATGTAAATAGGCAAGATTTTCTGCCACTAGAACTTAGAGCAGAAATAGCTGCAAAAAGAAAACTGCGGTTAAACAGTAGACTATGGGAAATAAAAAATGAAGCTACAGCAGAATATGTAAGGATTCTTGATCCGTATACAAGTGTATACAGAAGAGCTACCACAATTCTAGACAGCAGGGGACAACGTAAGAGACAATAATGAAAAAGCTAAAGCGTTTGCAGAATACTTAAGCTCTGTTTTTAAGATAAAATCTGGAAAATTATCCTGACACAGTCTACCGATATGCCACACGATTATTGCAGAAGTGGAAGGGGAAATAAAGATCCTAAGCAAGAGGAAAGCGCCAGAATATGATAAAATATGCGCAAATACCATTAGATATCTTCCGCCGAAATGCATCCGATTGCTCACTCACATATGCAATGCTATGCTAAGATTGGAATACTTCCCAAGACAGTGGAAACAGCGGAAGTAATCATGATTCTCAAACCCAACAAGCCAGAGAGTTGCAGATTGTCATATCGTCCGATTAGTTTGCTGGTGATATTCTCTAAAGTATTCGAAAGAATACTTTTAAGAACAATGTCAGTAGTGCTGGACGAACTAGATATCTTACCGGAACATCAGTTTGGGTTTAGAAGACGGCATGGAACACTCGAGCAATGCCATCGTATAACGTATGCAATTATTGATGCATTTGAACACGCAAAAGTCAGTGCAAGTTACATTTTCTCTGAGACCTGGAAGTTGTCCTGCAGTCACTTTAAATCGGTAAAAATACCTAGGTGTTCATCTTGATCGGCGGCTAACTTGGAAGCAGCACATCAAATCAAAACGAGAGCAGCTCAAGGTGAAAACCAGGAAAATGTATTGGCTGTTAGGACCACGTTCTGAACATAGTCCTCAGAACAAATTAAGGCTATATAAGGCCGTACTGAAGCCAGTATGGACCTACGCATTACGATACCAGAAAAAGACGCTCAGAATGATTACATGTGCACCCTGGTATGTGACTAATTATAATAACTACAAAGATGTTAAACTGATCCTTGTTAAAGAAGAAATACAACTATATGCTAACAGATACATGAATAAATTACATATCCACGACAATGCTCTATCACTAAGACTACTGGATGATTCAAACAACCACAGGCGACTTAAAAGATGTCATGCCCTAGACTTGCCCCACAGAAATAGATAAATATGTAAAGTAGTTAAATATATGGATTGATCTCATTGGAACCCAAGCCATCCGGTTATGTAATATTATTGTTAAAAAATTTGTTTATTGTCTAATATAAGACAGATTGGAAATAAAAACAGCAAAGTTAAAAAAATAATAATACACCTGGCATTAATATTTGTTAAGTTTTGAAAAACGTACATTTAATGTATGTCAGTAAGTTTAGGCATGTATATAAAATTTGTAAAAACTCAACACACGGAAATTTAATACAATTTTTGACTTTAGGTGCAAAATTAATGGCCTTTTACTTAAATTAACGAAATTTTGTAATGCTTTATTTTTTAATAATAAGTTTTGAATAAGATTATAAAAAAGGAGAGCAAAACTAAAATAAACAACTAAAATTATTCTGTTTTCAAGCTACGGCATATGTACTCTTCAAGAGTTGCAGGAAATAAACCACTTCATTCACTTTTACATGTAGAAAAGCGCTTTAAATTCGCTGTGAACATGATTGGTCATTCACAGCAAAATTAAAGCGTTTTTCTACATTATATACATGACATAAAAAAGCCTGCAGAATATTGGGAAAACTATGTCATTTGGAAAGCTTTTCGTAATTGATTGGAAGTGTTTGTTCAGTACCATGAATTTTAAAGATGACTTTAAAGAGAACGGCGGCTTTAGCTTTATTAATAGCAATAAGCCAAATTTTAATGTTGGAACTTGGCTCCTCTATAATTGTGCCAAAGTTCTTGATACACCACCCCAGAGAACCGATCAGAACTCCATTGAACATCTGTTTACCTACCTAAAGAAAAGATTGATAAAATGAGCTTCAAAGAACCGAACACAGTTAAAAGCTGCTATCCTAGAAGTGTGGCAAAGTTTGTCCATTCCATGAGACAACGCCTCCAGCATGTAATGAATGCTAGGAAACGTCATACTAAATATCAATATTAGCATAATTTTTTTCATATTTTAAGGTAAGAATGATCAAATTATTATGTGTGCACAGTTTCTTGACAGCCTAAAAAAGTGTAATTTTAGTTTTTGTTGTTTATTTTTTTACACATTTTTTATAAATTACATAATTTATCTCAATAAATATTATTAAACAGCTTAGCATTAACAAAATTTCGTTAAATTCCTTTAATTTTGTATCTAGAGTCAAACATTGTTTTTGTTTTTCCAGTGTTTAAAGAGTTTCTTGACAAACTGTAAGTACTTTTTAGTACAGTAGTTACACAATAAAAATATTGATATATATATGTATATGAGTTTAACAATTTATTTTTGAGTGAAAGCTGAACTAATTTCTAAGAAAATTACTTTCGCAAAAAACCATGTATACACATTTGATTTTCACTATAGATAATCATCGCCATCAAAAATGTTGCTAAGTAATCCTTCACCATCTCCATCACCATCTCCTCCTCCTATATCGAATAGATTATCAGCACTGGGCGGTATAAATGCTCCATTAAATGTGTCTTCCAGGCGATCCTCAAGACCCATTGTAGATGCAATGCCATATATCAATCGCATAATCACAAGACGAACGAAATTTGGTGCATTCGTATTTTGTCTTCCAGATTGGGAGTCCAAATTATTGTTTTCCAAATTAGATGCAGATGCTGCAAGAGCTGGCAATGCAGCAGAGAAAATTAGAGTCTGTATTGCTCTTTTCATGTTCTTTTTACAATAAGAATTTATATTTCTTATAAAAGATCAATGTTAATGTGTTGGCTTCATTGTTACTAAGCTCGATTAATGATCCAAATACAAAAACAGAGAAATGTTGAGTGCTTTTCAAATTAAGTTACAAAATTCTCATAGAGCATAAATATTCAATCAAGTGTTTGTACACGCGAAATACACATATATTTTTACATATATAAATATGTATATCTCATTTATGTAAAGTTTAAAAAAAAGTACTTTTTTTATTTTTATTAAAAAAAATTAAAAATTTCACACGAATTTATTACTACCAATCACAGTTAAAGAGTTAGATATAGAAATAAGTTAATATTAAAATTCTGTAAAGATCGACACGTTAGAAATAATATGTCCACGGACGTGATAAATCGAATCTGAATTTATAGTGTTTTGTTAAATTCTGTTATAATTTGCATATAATTTGTGCTACATCAATTTTAAATATATTCTCGCTTTACAGCCCAATTTAACAAGTCAGAATGCTCTAGTTGAGATTGCCCCCAATTAATTTTACGCAGAAACTCTTTACATACTGCAAAAAAATACAATGTTTAACTCTAGATATAAAAGGCCCTTCATTCAAAATTCATTCGAAATTTAGTTAATGCTAAACTGCTTAATAATATTTATTGAATTAAATTATAAAAAAAGATAAAACAAAAATGTATAACAAAATAAAAAAACAAAAACTAAAATTACCCTTTTTTAGGCTGTCAAGAAACTTTTTACACAAAATACTTTGACCGTTCTCGTGGAATGGACCAACTTTATTAAGTATGAACAAGTAAGAAAGCTCTAGTCGGGGTGCCCGATTAGGAGATACCTTGATCCCAGTCCTCTTTGAGTTTTTTCATATTTTCCGTAGTTTGTATCGACTATTCAAAAAAAAACCAATAAAAAACGGCATTACGAGACCAGAATTCTAACCCGGATTGTTTGCGCAACGTGCACCAACTCTACCAACGCCACCACTTTATAATTAAAAAAAAAAAAAAACAATAAAAAACATTTCATCTCACCTAGCTGCATACGAGCGCCGCATCTACCAACGCAGCCCTGGACCTAGCTGCATACGAGCGCCGCATCTACCAACGCAGCCACTGCACTGTTGTTAAGTAGCTAATAATTCAGCACAATTCAATCGCAATTTCGATTCTGCGAATAGAAAAGAATACACGCATTTGAATGAATGTGTGCACACGCATAGGAAAAATGCGTGCGCGTGGCGATGCTGACATGTACTTTTGCAAATTGGCCAAACGTTTTGTTTAATAACTTCTGTTTTACGTAATGGATTTTAATGATATTTTCAGCATATGATCTACATATCCTAAAAGCTTTGTTGAGATGCAAACGCCTTCACATAATGGCCCTAGTTCCATCTGAACTTAAATTTTTAGAATGTGGGGAAATTTGGAGCTGGTATCCAAAATCCAACAAAAATTTAAATTGCATAAAATATACATAAAGCTAAATACAAAATTTGGAGGCTCTAGCTCTTAAGACGTCCGAGATATAATTTATTAACTGCATTTCAATCATGTTTTTATTCGATAACAATTAAATGCGAATAGTTATAAATTTCAAGTCTCTAGCTCCTATAGATGCTGAGATCCACGCGTTCACGCATACGGACAGACAGACGGATAGGCCTCAATCGACTCGGCTTGTCGTCCTGATCAGGAATATATATACTTTATGGGGTCTGCCACGCCTCCTTCTGCCTGTTACATACATTTGCACGAAACCATTATACCCTGATTTCCCATTTTCAATGGGATCAGGGTTTAAAAAGCGATCTCTTGCCTTTTTTTTAGGATATGAGGTTTTATCTGTGCCCGGTTCCTTGTATCTCGTTTTCCCACTCTTTTCTTTAGGTAGGCTCACACATTGTTCAATGGCGTTGAGATCAGGACTCTGGGGTAATGTATCAACAACCTTGCTACAAATATAGAGGATTCAAGTCCGGACATTAAGTTAGTTATGCCTCGGATTAGTGTCTTGATAGAATTTAAAATTTGGTTTATTGCATTAAACAAGCCAAATTTTTTCAAACTTTTCTATTTATATTCATCTCTATAAATGTCAGTTCACCAACTCCACCGTTCTTTCCAAGAATTAGATAGAAACAAGACGCAATGTGTGACAGTTACTTCACAACATGAAAAAAGAGTAAATGAAAATGGGAAATCAAGGTATAATGGTCGAGTTAAAATGTATGTAGCAGGCATAAGGAGTCGTGACAGACAAGCGTTAATCTCAGCATCTATAAGAGCTAGAGACTTGAAATCTTTTGCGTAGTTCTGTATAAAGCACACGTATGGCAAGTTTATTTCAAGTATTCGACAACTTTTTCCGTTGTATGTATTGTTATTTATTAAAAAATAATGAAAATGCAGGTATTATCTCGTATCTCTTAAAAGCTAGATCCTCAAAATATTGTAGTTAGTTTTATGTCTATTTTCTAACTCTTTATTTTTTTGTTATATTTTGGATACCGGCTCCAAACCTCCCCAAACTATTTAAGTTCAGCTATTTAAGTTTGCTTTTTTACTAAGCTGACATTTACTACAATATAATATGTACCACATGCTAACAATTTTATTAAAATCCATTAAGTAATACTGAAGTTATTAAACGAAAGGTTTGGCCAATTTGCAAAAGCACGTGGCAAGCAGTGCCACACATTTATTCCAATGTGTGGAATTGTTTCTATTCGTAGAATGCAATTGGCGATTGAAAAGTGTTTGAATTGCCATCTACTACTTTAGTTGAGATTTGCACCTGCTTGCACAAGCAGTGCTGTGGCAGTGTTCGTAGAGGCGGCGCTTGCTGCCAAGAAGTTTTAGGTTCAATGCCATACAGAGATGGGAAGATTTTATTATTGTTTTCTCTTTTTTTAAATCTTGAAGTAGCGGGTTTGGTCATGTTGATGCACGTTGCGTAGGCAATGTTGGTTCGAATTATCGGTGTTTATTTGTTTTTTTTTTTAAATACTCGATATAACTAGTGAGCATATTAAAAAGCGCAGATAAAGAGAAGCATGCGGTCTGCTTACTGCGAAGCAGCGACTGTACTCTATCTGTTTATAAGTGCTTTACTACTATGCCTTTTTTAAATTTACTTACCAAATTAAAGTTTCTGGGAACAATGATGGCATACAGGTACATTTTAAATTTCAAATGTATGGCTTTTGTGGTTTACGAGATCGCTCAAACGGATGGCTGGATCGACTCAGTTCGTTGTCCCTGTATTTCCTCCAGTGGAAGGCGGACTTCAGAGAAGATTATGTTAGGAAATTAATTCCAATCACTGGCCTTGTGGCTCAGTGATAATATATTAAATAATAAGTTTACGGCCAAGCCGGAGTAATCTTGAACAGTCTTGTGCTGTCTTTATTCAAATCAGAACTAAAGCTATCGAACATGAAATATTCTGAATAAGCTTAACATAAACAATTTTAGGGCATGCAGCTACAAAGTCGTAGTCAGCAAGCCGTCCTAGCGGCAGTAATAACGCTGATCTTGCAACATATTGCGCTGCTGACTGTTGTAGACTTGGCGTTGACTTGAACTCTTTGCTAAGTCAGCGCTATGCTCTCGAGGGCTACTTCTTCCCCCTTAAAGATGATCCGTCCCGGGTCACCGGGTAGCTGTTCACAACTTCCTGTGCTCTCTTGAGATCTCGTCTTCTTCTTAACATTAAGCAGTGGAGAATTGAGCCACTAAGGCTTACGCTCACCCCTATGCCTCCTACGAACCATGCCACAGGAGACTCGTCAGCGGATACTTGTTATTTTAACACCTGAATAACGTGCGGGTTTTCTTCATTCATTGTGTGCAGCATTGGCAAACTCAGGGCTGAGTGATGACCTATGATGTTTAACAAGGATGAGGTCGCTTTGGTTCAGTCCAAATTACGGTTTACATAGTTGGTACCGTTTATTGTGGCCTGGCGTTTGAACGTTATCAGGTGCGTGCCTCGTGATACTATCTCTGGTCGTTCGTCACTGATGACTGTTGCGGTGTTGTCGCTTATGATTATTATGCCATCATCGATCAGGGTAATATGCTTAAGATTGTTTGGCCTGAGTATGACATGACGCCACCTTTCCAGCGTGTATGCTGCTTGCACAGGTGTTGTGTTCAGTTAACTTACAGAACGTGGCCTATTCGGTGCTCGAGCATTCAGTAACAGCCATAGTTCCCTCGGCGCAATCGGCTACTGTGTTGTGTAGTATATTCAGTATGGGGTGTTCAACGAGGATAGACTTTAAGTCATTGTAGTCAAGAATAGTTGGCTTTATGATATTCGATTTTACCAAGGTTATTGACAACATTAAATTTTGAATCTCTGTAATTAACATTCTATTTCGGGACAACAGCGTATCATACAAGTGAGGTGTATCTGCAAATCCATCTTTTCTTTCTTTATTTCATTTGTATGTGGATTTCGGTGTTTATCACCGCTTGTTTGACTCGATGAGTAGTGGCTCTGACAACTTTGGCTTCCCGAAGTCTGAGGCGTCCGGCGTTCCTGTCACTACTTTTAACATAGTCCCTAGAAAATCTCTACTTCTGGCTATACAGTGGTAGACCCTTAAAGCGGACAACGAGCTTATGGCGTGTTTGATATCTACCTCTAGAAGTGTTCGCATTGACGACCGTGGGATTAAGTTGGTTAGTCCATCTGTAGTCCGTGACTTTAGCGTTTGCTATGGCTAAGATGATGAGAAGTGTGCTGTAAGATTTAATTAAGCTAGACTTATTGGATTTCTTTCACTTAATACTACTATTATCATATGAAACCTCGAATAACTACCTCAGGTTGTCCTTATGAACCTCCCTCTCTCTAATAATTAAGCTAGACTTATTGGATTTCTTTCACTTAATACTACTATTATCATATGAAACCTCGAATAACTACCTCAGGTTGTCCTTATGAACCTCCCTCTCTCTAATAAGAACGCACGTTCCTAGATCAGCGTGAATGGTTTCTGCAGAACAGAGCGGGGTCAGTTTGTTGCCATATCTCTTATTGTTCTTAACTAACACATATTCCCCTGCTTCGAAGACTCTGTTTCGTCAATGTGGATTATTTCTGTCCAGTTTGGTTTGCTGAGCACTAGCTATCTTATTTTTCTATTTATCCTCTCAATCCTTCACTCGATGCGTGGATTACCTCAATCGGTGCATTTCCAATAACTAAATGGATTGTCCGGTTATATTCGACCTTTTTTCTAACTTAATGCACCTAGCGATCTCTAGAAGTGAGCTGTGGAAGCGTTCCACGTGCCCATTTGATGTGACATGCAACGGCGGTGCATTAACAACATCGATCTCAAATTGGGTTTTCAACAGAGATTTTATAGTCTCTGAATTAAAAATGCGTTTGGGAAAATTATTCAAAATTTGAATGATTGGGACCTTAATATCTGCTATTGTTCTCGAAATGATCGGTTGTTTTGCAACAAATTTAATTTAAGAATAGTTTTTTGTCTCTTGGTTGCTGGAAAGTCTTTAACGAGTTCGTTCTGTATTAGTACTAAGGTTCACGAGTTTTGGTCGCACCACCTTTTTTAATTCTTCGAACGCTACATTATCAATTTTGAAATAGATAATGTGCCGAACTTTTTCTCAAAACTGTACGAATTTACGTTCTAACGGACATTACGCCTTTTTAAGAATTATTTGATTCCTAAAGCAATTAAGCGGCTTGTCTGTGGTCTCTATCGTGTGTGAGAGTCGATACTTCACTATGAATGGTGGCTACATCGGATTGTTTTTCATTTTGTAAAGCATTTACGTTTCTTTACGTTTACGTTCTTTACTAGGCTTGTAAAAAATTTTAGCGTTGGGTTTATTGATGTATTCGAAACGGCGAAGGTCAAGGTTGGTGGTCTGTGTAAATATTGATATTCCTAGTCCCATAGAAGTACTGCTGCAATTTCGCCTGTGCCCAAACTATGGTTAGAAGTTTTCTTTCCTTTGTGACATAATTAGCTTCTCTATCTGTTAGAGCTCTAAGAATCATGGTAATTGGTTTGCCATCTTGTGAGAGGACTGCCCCAATACCACATAAAGAAGCGTCTGTTGATAAGTCAAACTATTTAAAATTTGGATACCTTAATATAACATCTTCTGATGCTAAAATATTTCTTAGTCTGTCGAAAGCATCGTTTTCTTCTTCATTGAAGCTATTCACGATCTTTCTCGACATATGTTTGCGAACTGAACCATTTTTGCGTTCAAGCTGGGGCTTTCCGTTTGTGCGAAGTCTTTAATGAAACTTCGGTAATAGTTAGCTAAGCTTAAAAAGGATTTGAGGCCGAAAAGATTCTTTGGAACAGAAATTTCTTGGATAGCCTTAACCTTCTCAAGGTCAGACTTAGATCCGTATCTTGTGACCATGATGCCAAAGTATTCTACACTTTCCTTAAAAAATTTGGTTTTTTCTCTAGACACTTTCATATTTGCTTCGCAAAGGCTTTTTAGCAGCTCTACATGATCGTACTCATTTTCTGAGAAAATGATCACGTTGTCAATGTAGACGTCACATGTCTTGCCTATCTGTTCTCGCAGAACGTCATCGATAGTTCTTTGACAAATGCTGTTAACGAAAAATGATGTTTTTTTCGCGGTCTTGTTCCGCAAGGTAGATCTCGTGATAACCGGCCTTGAGATCTAACGTGGTAAAGTATTTAGCTAATATCGTGGCAATATTAAACATTGGGTACCTGTCGGTTTTAGTTCGCTCTTATCGCATCGTACCCTTTTTTGTCGACAACCCAAGTTTCGCTGTTGTACGGGTATTTTCACCCATTTCATGCGGATATAGCTTGGAATAGACGGGGCGATGGACGATACATTGTGCGAATTGTTAGATCCATGTGTTTATAGTGTTAGAGCAATGTATGGAGCTAACTTTGTATGGGGCACAACCGGCACAACTATTCCTTTACGGTTTTGTAGTTTTTAGCAGCTTCTTAATCGTCTTTCACCCAATTGCCTTTGGATGAACGGCAGCTGGGAACGACACCTTAAAAAATTGACCGAATCCTCTTCGGCCTCAGTTCATCTTCTATCTCTGCTACTTTCTCTCTCTCCCGTTTTCTGATACGTTTTGGGGTTATGAGTCTCAGTCTCATGGCTAATATTATTGTCCTGTCTGGTCGGAAATACGCTCAGAGGTGTTAGACATTTTTTGGGGTTTCAAGGCTTCACCATGAGAAATGTTATATTGCAGGCTGCTTGAGTTTAGATACCGATGGATCGACATCCATCGGTTCTTGGGATCGGACGCATGGTTCCTCTTCTCCATAGCTTTGGCGTACAAATTTGCAAAGATGCACCTTCCGATGCTTGCCTCAGCTTTTCTAGCTGGTAAGACTTTGGGCTGTGCCGGGAAAACTATAGATTTTAGGTATTTCTTTAAGCCTGATATGAAGACGTGCAGAGCAGCATTTCTGACTTTGTTATTTAAAATGGTTGCTGCGTCCTGATCGTGTGTCATGACAATTTTGTTTGCCACTAATGTTAGTCGTGTGACTACTTCGTTCTAATATCGCATTTAGCTTAGATCGCCTTGCCTTACCATTTCAAATCCTTGTCGAAGGACCCGAAGTGATGTCTTGTCTGAGTATGTGCAATCAAGCTTGCCAACTATGGTGTCAAAGTTAAGTAAAGTGTTGTGCGCCACTAAAAGAAATCTTGCAGTACCATTGACCTTATTTCTTATTATTGTGACAGCTTGGTAGTGCGCTTCACTTCCTATAAATGATTTAAACATTTCATATGCATCTGTCTACGGCCGACTGCCGACAACGGCTCGTTGGGCGTCAATTAATGATTCTTTCCTGAAGACCCTAGTCCCCTGTGCCTCATCCAGTGGTTGGCGGACTTCAGAGAAGGTTATGTTAGGAAATTAATTCCAATCACTGGCCTTGTGGCTCAGTGATAATATATTAAATAATAAGTTGACGGCCAAGCCGGCGTAATCTTGAAAAGTCTTGTGCTGTCTTTATTCAAATCAGAACTAAAGCTATCGAACATGAAATATTCTGAAAAAGCTTAACATTAACAATTTTAGGGCATGCAGCTACAAATTCGTAGTCGGCAGTCCTAGCGGCAGTAATAACTCTGCTCTTGCAACATATTGCGCTGCTGACTGTTGTAGCCCGGGCGTTGACTTGAAGTCTTTGTTAAGTCAGCGCTATGCTCTCGAGGACTGCTTAAGATCTATCGCATTAGTGCGAGGGTTAGTTTTTAACTTATGTGAATACAAATAACTTTCACACTTGTCACAAACGTAGCCTTGTAGGTTTTACTCGAAGGACCAAAATGTGAATACAAGTCACAAACGCAGCCTTGTGGATCCTGCTCGGAGAACCAAAATGTGAGTACACATAACTGTGGTGATGTTCAGTTGTGTAATGATCTTTATTCGTCTGAGCAAGAGTTCTTATACCCTGGCTCATGCGTATTTCATCTCTTGGCCTAAGTTCATTATGTAATGAGTTCTGCGGTTGAGGGAGATAAACTATGTTCTCCCTCTGTGTAGCTTCATATATATAGATTGTATATATTTATATGCATATGGCATAAACATTAGGCAAGCGGCATACACCTTAGGCAAAGTGCGAACGCGGCATCTCTCGCGCTGCTGGTCAGACCACACTTAAGTGACTGATTATATTCCATTTGCTTATCTTTGCGCTCGCCCTATGCTTATGCGTAGGGTCAAATGTCACTATATGCGTATTTAGTATACACTATCGCATGTTAGGCATATGACGCATTTATATGTAGAACACTCTACATTGCTTCGGGTATTATTAATACATTATTAAATATACTACAGTATGTTCATGCCTGAACAACTTATATACTTAATGGGGTGTGACTAGTTACATACATACATTTTCACAAAAACATTATAACCGGAATTCGTATTTTCGAAAAAATACAACTGTGCACACTGTTTGCATTTTGTAGATGTCAAACAACTAAATATATTTCGTCGCCAAATTTTGCCTAATTAAAATTCAATTTCATAAGTTTACTTGGAAGTACAAAATTTTTACTAATTTTTTTAATAATTAATTTTTAATATAATTATACTTAACCATACCAATATGCATCACAAAAAAAAGGAGAATGCTACATTGCTAACTTATTTAGAAACATTTTGTTTGCACGTTTGTAAATTTCTTGCACAATGTTTGATTGTTAATGCTTGGTGATCTTATATAAACATTAACCATCTTACTATCCTTAGCGTACAGCCTTTACCATTATGGAAGCCCTTTCATCGCCAGATATATTGACGTAAGTGGAGTTATATATGTCAGATATTCTTTTTATACTCATTCATGAAGTTCAATGAATATATTGGTTTTGTGCAACATACGTAGTGCTGTCCATCGTTCTGTCTATCCGTTCCGAGATCTGTCCATCTGTGCGTGTGAACGTGAACGATTTCGCCTCCACTAGAGTCTTGAAATCATTTTGAAATATATCCTTTCTTTCATTCCATCACCTTGTTTACTCCTTTCATACACATGCGTCTGCAAACACTTGAACGCGAGAGCCTAATTTTTTAGTTGCTTCGAAGTTTATTGTCAAACCATATTAAAAATGAAAAAATCTTCATTGTTTTTTTCTTTAGTTTCTTTTCTTATCTTGTTTTCAAGCCTGTTGTCAAACCATTTTGCCCCAAAAAGCTCCTAATACTCTCCTGTAACTCCTATATGTAATAAACAAGTAAGAAAGCTATAGTAGGGGTGCCCGACTAGGAGATACTCTGATCCCAATCTATCCGCGTTTTTTAGTATTTTCAAAAATATTTATATGGGGCTTGTCAAGCCTCCTTCTACCTGTTACATACATGTTAGCGAACCCATTATACCCTGATTTCATATTTTCAATCAGTTCACGGTAAAAAGATATAGTATGAACCTCATACCAAATATACCACTTTTTAAAGAGATTCTTAACGTATAATACTTAACACAGCTATTCCTTATTTTCATTGATGGCGTTATCGGAATAGTCATCTTTTAGCAACGAGAAGCAGTTGTGAACATTTGGTGTGCTTTATGAAACAACAAAAATGCATTGATAACGATTACTTGGAAGACCATCAGATAATAGCAGACAAGGAACGACGTAGCTTAAAAAGTCAATATGCCAATTTCATAATATTAACGGGCCACTTAAACGACGAGGAAAAAAATTATTGGAATAAAGTATGTTATAAATTTAGTAGTATTTTGCATAAAAATTCTTTGACATTTACTAATTTAGTAAAACACAAAATAAGGACGACGACCGGAATTACAACATTTACTTAGCCATGGCGGTACAGTATCAAAGAACGAAAGAAAATCCCAAGGCATATGCAAAATTTTTACAAAGTATTCGAAAAAATAAGTAATTCTATAAATTTGATTGTACTAGATTTAACTAGCGGCTATCACCAAAAATAAATGCAACTAATCGATGCATACTAACAATAAATCTTTTTTAACAACAGACGTTGAACATGTTAGAATGATTTCTCTTAAAACTCCAGTTTCTTCGATAATTTTATATATGGCCTTACTGGCCATGCTTGCAGTAAGAGGTTTAAATATCCTGGTCCGTAAAAGCAAAAAAATTATTTAAGTTCATCAACTGAACATACGTACATAACGACAAATTTGACTTTTATGTAATTACGCAATTATAAATCTGCAAAGCACTAACTGCTTTGCACTACCTGTGATTCTTGCGTCATGTGGACAAGTAATTGGTAGTCCCACCTAAGGTTTTGCAACCAAATTTCCTGTCGGACGAAGTTGAAAACGCAGCTTCTCATAACTGAGGGTGACTGGTCCTTCATGAAGTCAAAGAACATAAAACGTAGCCTGGCTATGTAACTTTGAGCTTACTCGAGGGGTTTTGACAAATAGTCTCTACAAATGACTTCTCGCACATTTTTTGTTGGACATACTTATATGAATTACTCTTTTCTTCCAACTCCTAAAATATACGAATGATCAAATCTATGTATTACAGCACATATGAATGTTGACGAACGAGCAACAGTGTTAAATGCTTGGCACCGACCAGACATAATTCCAACCAAAGACTGTAGATTGTAATGTTGTTTAATTGGACAGGAAACGGACTGACAGTAAGCAATGGCTAACAGTACAATTCTTTTCAGTTTGGACTGTTTAGCTAATTCTTCAGTTATAAAATTGATCTGAGAGCAGAAGTCTAAGAGAGCTCTAGCTAAATTGTAGCATCCAGATTAGTCATTTATCTTACCGACGGGAGTTGCCAGATAATTTGATCTGATATTGGGCTGATTGACAGATGAAAATATGTGACCCGAGGAAATGTCGATAAAACAGCTGTGGCTTGTTGAGTGGATTCTTTGAAATGGATTAACCGTTTATCGCATCGAAGCTATATTTAGTATCAAAAGATGATATAACAGTGTCGGCTGTACCGCGTATCTTATTTCTTATGATTAAGACCGCTATGGGGTAGACAATCTTCGTAGCCTTACGAAGCATAATATTCCTGTGTACGGCTAAACTGAGTTAACCGAAAAGTCAAATGCGGCCACTATGCTGACATCATCATGTAACTTATCCGCGGTCTCTAAAAGATTGAGACCTTTGAGCTCGTGCCATAAAGTACAGATATAATTAACGCTACCACGAGTGATTTTATGTGTATTTTTAAGTTGAGCGTCAAATTATTGAAGCCCTTTAAAAAGCCTAACGATAAACGAAAAAAATTTAAATTAACAATCAGCATACAATAATGCAAAAATTGGTGATGTGGCTGTTAATTGCAGTAGGGCAGCCAAAAAAAAACGTTTTTATACCCTGATCCCGTTGAAATGCGGGTGTAATGGTATTGTGCAAGTGTATGTAACAGGCAGAAGGAGGCGTGGCAGACCCGAAAAGGATATATATTCTTGATCAGGACGACCAGCCGAGTCGAATGAGTCCTGTCCGTCTGTCCACAAATTCTTTAAATTTAAGTTCAGTTGGAAATATTACCATTATGTGAAGGCGTTTGCATCTCTAACAAGCCAATAGAATATGTAGATCATATACTGAAAATTTCATTACGTAAAACAGAAGTTATTAACAAAACGTTTGGCCAATTTGCAAAAGCACATGTCAGCAGCGCTACGCGCACGCATTTTTCCTATGCGTGTGCACACATTCATTCAAATGCGTGTATTCTTTTCTATTCGAAGAATCGAAATTGCGATTGAATTGTGTTTAATTATTAACTGCTACTTAGCTTCAAATTAATTAGTCCCTGGGTTCAAGCCTCGCGGCGATGAGACACTTTTTATTGTTGCATTTTTTTTTTTAAATTATGAAGTGAAGAATACTAAAAAGCGCAGATAGGACTGGGATCAGGATATCTCCTAGTTATAATAAAGGTTTTATAATTAAGGCTACGCATTTCTTGTTTACTGCGACAATTTTTATAATAGCTCTGGCAATGCAAATGAGAGTTAAAGAACATTTACTATACTGTTAACATGCATTATTTGCCTTTTCCTAAAGGGACACTGAAGTAAAAGGCGAGCCAAGTTCCACTTACACATTTTACCTTAGTTATTCAATTGTAGTTGTAGTTCCTCTATCTTCGTTTCTATTCGTCTCTGCCAATGTTTTTACTCGTGACTGCGATATTTGTTTTTTGCCTGCACAAATTCGCTCAATATTTTGTTCTAAAAAACCTTAAAGCATTATAGCTAACTGATTGACTTAGCTCGTTGTTTCTTTAACCTGTCCTTAAATATAAAGCATAGTTAAACAACTAGCTGTTTAGATTTAACTGAAGTCTGTAAGATATACGTTGGAATATGTTATATAATATAATACTTAGTATACTACCATTATACCAATATTTTAGTTTACTAAGTATTCTAAATAATACTTCAACGACATGCAAATATACTAAAACATACAAAAGATATCAAAATTTGAATTGCTTAATCCAATTGAAGAAAAATACAAACCTTGATTATACAGTAAATATTTAAGTAACAAAGAACATTTATTCTCGTGACAACCCAAGCTCAAAGTTATTGTGGGCTTGACACTGGGGCTTGGCAGATGGCGAGAAGCTGTAAAATGTAACAACTAAGTTGCTGACATCCTCTTCTAATGTACTAACAAATAAATATGTATGTATATATATATATATATATATATATAAAGTTCACGGTGTAAACCCAACCTAAACAAAGATATAGTTTTTGGCCGAATCGCAAAACCATCTAGTTCTCTCTGAATCGCTCTCAGGAAATTGAGCGATGGAACGATCTAATTTACCAGCGGTACCATCTCTAACTATTTGAAAACCTGGCAAAGGACGGCAGCGAGCGTATAGGCATATGGTCTTAGCTTCCGGCTACCTTCAATAATTGATGTCCTGCCACTCACATTTTTGTAAAAACTTTGCTTGTTATCCATTTACCTCTTTCAGGATGTCTATGTGCTCCTGAAATATTCTTTCAATGACGATGATATCATCCATCGCCTGATCAGACCAGATTTCTTATTCAGTATTTTGCGGCGGATAGTGCACTTACATACTTACTTCACTTAGGTAATCCAAGATTTGTTGTACTCAGAGCAAGTATTAATTTTCCATGTTCCATGTTCTAATAGAACGGCTGCTTCTCCAGTTTGCCTCCACGGCGTCTCGGTCTCACTTGCAGAATGATGTCCAGCAATAGACTCTCTTCCGTCTGTTTATATGGCTGCGGATTTTATGGCTTATGGAGAAGTGATTATGTATTGTTATTTTAATTTTTCTGATTTGAAGAAACGAGGAAAACAGCCAAATTTATTTACATCGGGTAATCATTCTATATAATTTTCTTATAATTTTCAGATTATTCCAACTCAATTCTTTTGAGGTATAGTCTACTAATATTCAAAATGCCTTTAAATATGGATGTGTAAGTGGAATAACCATAGTTCCAAAACTAACTAGTATAAGAATCAATTATATTTTGTTATAAATAAACGAATCATTTCAACGCAATCGATTTTTTTTTATTTTCTTAAGACAATAAGTGATCGGTTTCGTTATTTTTGTCAAATTGGGAAAACATCTGCTACAGTAATGACAAGGTCCAAAAAATGATTTAATTTCTTTTTGACTTTTGGAAATATAGAAATTTAATTGGAGTTTAGTTGGTTTGGTGTCGTGATAATATTATATAAGAACTCTGTTACAGTTTTGAGAAATTTCCACTAATCAAGTTGTAGCTTGTAAATTATATTTTATTATTTGCTAAGCACTTTTTCCAATGAATTCAAGTGATCAGCTATTGATGTACAAAATGCAATGTCTAAGTAGACTGAGCTACATTTATGAATTAATTTCCTTAAAACGATGTAATTGTAACATTGCTAAAGTTGAAGGTGTGTTTTGAATCCAAATGGTATTCGTCTGTACTCTTGGTTCTTTATCTGATGTCTTTTGCAAGTTCATTTATCGTAAATTACTTGCCTAACGTGATTAGAATTTTGTGTGTGTGTAGAATTTATCGTTTATGGTGAGTTTGATTATCTCGATAATCGTGTATAACTCGATATATTTATTTCCCTGAAACATATATATTATTTTGGGCATAATCCATGAGACTGCAATAATTGTAAATTGCGTCATTATGATGATTAGCTGTTTTTGTAATGAAAAATGTTTAACCTTAGTGGAAGTGAATGATTAAATAAAACCAAATACAAATTTAGTAGATATGCGTCTAAAAAACATCATCGTAAAGTAAAATTAAATATATATAATATATATAACTACTGTAAGAATCGCCAGAAATGAAGTAATCGTACAAAACTACATAAGAAAAAAGCAACATAACCGTCTTTCGACCGTAACACTAAAGACACATTACCGAAATGAAATATAAATTAGGGGAATATCATTAATAAAAAATATCGATATACAGAAATACACCTTTATCAGGAAAGTTATATAAATACAACATGGCGTACGTGCCAGCAACAACCTTAAATATTTTAAGGTATTTCTAAATTTCTTTTACATTTAACTGGAAATATAATTTTTATGTTTTTAAAGGTTTTCAAAGCTTAGCCGCTTAATGTCAATGTACCCTTCCCATTTTGCTGAACCCAACTTAAATAAAATTACAGACAGAAAGAGTGCGTCGCATATTCCTGTAAAAGCGGCTACGAATGATTTATCTGATTCAATTTTTTATGGAGAACTGAAAAATAAACTTATAAAGTATATTACGAAAAAAGGTAATAGAAACTTGGCCAAAGAGCTATTAAATGAAACATTCGAAACTATTAAACGAACCCAGATTGAAAGATTGAACCTTAATAAAGGAGATAAAACGAGCGTGATAATTAATTCGGAGCAACTTTTAATAAATGCCATCGAAAATTCACGTCCCTTACTCCAGCTTTCAGCAATAAAAAGAGGCGGGGTTAAATATCAAGTTCCTGTACCGGTGACAGAAAAAAAATCGTATTTTCTTGCCATGAAATGGCTATTGGATGCAGCTCGTGAAAAGGATCGTAAAGTTCATTTGCCGGAGAAACTGGCTTGGGAAATTTTGGATGCTGCTTGTGGCCAAGGCAGAGTTGTCAAAAAAAAGGACGATTTACACAGACAATGCGAAAGTAATCGTGCTTATGCACATTATAGATGGAGTTAATTTCCGATTATCCGTTTGGATGAATATCACGGCAATTAGGTTAGCATATAATTTTTAGCATTACCCATTCATTGGATTTTTAAAAATAAATAAAAAAAAGAATTATACTAATATACAAATATATGTATTTGAGGGTAAGTAAAGGCATAATGGGACTCGACCTCGAAGCGCAATTTAATTGAAATAACCCTAACCCGAGTAAACACGAATTTGAATTGGGCTTTTCTTAGTGTACCAGCAATAGGTTTTATGGTTAGTGATCCTGGCCAAATGTCCAAAGATAAGTATGATATACCGAATTGGTTTATTTTTATATGAAGAAATTGCACAAATTACTGATGCCGGTCATAGAGGTTTATGTAATAATCATCCAATTAAATTCATGGAAAACCAACTGGCCTTGTGGCTCACCAATAAAATATGTAATTTAACGGCTAGTTGCCGGAACAATGTCTTTATTACGAGTGAAGACGTAAAATAAGCGGAACTAGAGTTAAAACTATAAGCGAGCTGAGGCATAGGCTAATTAGAATGCAAAATAAAATTCAAAATAATCTAAAGCTTCAAAGTTACAATGCTACAGCCGGCCAGCCGGCTCCATATAAATGATAACGCAGATCTTGCAGCTTATGCAAGATATCAAATTACCATAGCTGGCCAATTCGACCAGGGCGCTGAACTAATTACCTAACGATAACAGGCAATAACTATTGTTTAAGTTAACTGTTTGCAAGGGGGACTCCTTGACTCGTTAACTTATATGCAAGAAGATCTAACAACTTCAAATTGTAGGTTTTACCAAATCATACCATGAACAAGAAACTATAATTGTGTGTTTACGCTCGTTGTGAAAAAGTATAGTTTGCAAAGAAACCCCTTAGACACTAAAAACTAATACAATTTTTGACTTTAGATGCAAAATGAATGGCTTTTAATATTTTTTTTGGTAAACTGTTTAATAATATTTATTGAGTTAAATTATAAAAAGATATAAAACTAAAATGTGTAACAAAATAAACAACAAAAACTAAAATTATTCATTTTTATACTGTAAAGAAACTTTTTACACAAAATATTTTGATTGTTATTAACTTAAAATAGAAAACAAAATGTATGGTTATTTTAATATTTAGTAAGACCTCCCGTAGCATTTAACACGTGCTGGAGGCGTTGTCACCAATTTTATTAACTATTCAAGAGGGATATTTTGACTGTGGTGGTGTATCAAAAACATTGCTACAATTATAGAGGAACCAAATCCATACATTAATCTTCCTTAAGATTCGAATCATTTTCTTGATAGAATTTAAAGTTTGGTTTATTGCTTTAGATTAGCCAAATTATTTCTTCAACTTATTTATTCCAGAGTTCGGGGTAAAATCTTTTTAAAAGAGTCCTAATTCATACCAAATTTCATCAAGTGTTTTATTAGCTTGGTAGGATGTTTATGATATTTATCATCCCGGGAACAGCATATGCAGCTTTCTCAACGGCGTTGTTTGACGCAATCAATTTGCTCCAAATCGGTAAAGGCTTCAATTATATTCGAATCACAATAGGTTACAATTACGGGATTGTCAGCTTCAACATCACATCAGAAGTCTTTTAATATATCTTTTAAATTTGCCCAAGTGTTTAAAATTAGATATGGGTAATTCAACTTGAACGCGTGTTGGTGAGATATACGAACCTGTGTCGCATTTTCTATTTTTGTTTTCCTGACCATTATTACAGAACGAATAGTATGAATTTAAATATTTTATATATACGAATTTCAGATTTTTTGTATTTGAGAATGTGGTTGTGTGATGTGGTAGCAAGCTGAATCAATTCCACCAAATTGTCATTATTTATTTTTGAAAAAATTGCTCTATTCTCAATTTAGCTCAACATGACACAATAAGGCTCTATCTTTATGCGCAGAGGATAGCGCATTTCTCCATGCGACTTCATCCGAAAATCGTTAGCACCATTATTACAACACTGTGCATTTTACAAAAATTACCAATATCCTCGTATCAGAGATAGTAAAAGTATAATATTGGCGTATGATTTTTCAGAAAGACGAAGACTGTTTCGATTAACAACTACTCACTGAATTTAAATAACTATTTCAATATTCCAAATAATAGTCATACCCCTTGGTAGCTGCTTTATTAGGCCCTCAAGTCCACCCTCTAGCTATCCAGACTGAGTTTCTGACAAACTATAAGTATCCGATGCCAAACATCGGTTTCATCACTGCAGCATCTAAATAGCTTCGTCAGACATATATGACGGACATACGTACACAAAAATATGAGTGTATATATAAATGCGCCGCTGAATTTGTAGTGTGTAACCGGAAATATTAACTCATAGATGAAAGTTGTAATTTTTATGGGCATTAGACTGTAAACATAACCTCACTGCGAAAGTTTATAGAGAATAGTAAATGGAGTAATTCCTAATTTTATGTTGATCAAGTGCCTGCAACTCAGTTCGTGTTCTTAAAACACAAAATTAGAGCTTTTTTTGATAGACTAGAGAGCAGAATGCATGTGATCAGAGGTAAGTCTTGGACTCGCTCATCAAGCTAGAATTAAATTTTGATGCAGTCCACACAAGTTTAGAGCAAGTGGATTTTAATTCCATTTCCAGTGATATATTTGTCAAATTTGAATCAACCCTAAGGAAGTTGAAACCCATTCTTTATCGCGAATTCGACAGTCGGCTGAATTCACAATCAATTCCCATCCAGTGCTCGTCATATCTAATCGCTGGTATTTACCATAGCTAGAATTCAGGAGAAACTTTACTGAGTGGGAAAAGTTCTGCTCAATGTACAAAACAGTTATAGATGACTCCGTTTTCCTGTTTAAGTGGCTGTTTTGGATACAATCCGCTTGTTGTAGATAAAAAGGGCTAACTTCAGCGTTGCCCTTGGGCAGGAAAAGGCGTTTACATTTATGGGTACGTGATGGACAAGGTGATTGCGTCATCGTGCAAAGAGTTCTCCAGAAACTAGACAAGGACACTCAGGACATGGTCCATATTGTCAACATTTTTGCAAACGCGGTGTTGAATGTGTGAAAATATGGATCTAATCATGCTAGGGCAAGATGGCAAGGTTGGCAAGTCAGAGAAGAAAATCATTTGTTGATTTTATGTCGCCCATGCTTTGTATGTTCAGTTCACATTGACATCCAGTGTAAGCGTCATTCAAATTTCGAAAAAAGTGGCAGCAACAGAGAGATAGCACATGACAGATGAAGCTCCATACTGAATATCTACACTCAAAACCAACATATCCCACTGTCATTGTGCAATGTCATCCTTTCTATCTCAAGGCCTTACCTCCTCGCTCGTTTGATGCTGGCCTCAACTCAAATTGTGAATCGCAAATTGAGAATGGAAAAAATCCGCAGCATTTATGAAAAAATATATTGATATTAAGCATATGTTATTGGTGCCCCGTACAGCAATTAATTATATTTTTTATGTCATATTGAAATAGAAGATTCTACAGTAAAGTTAGATTTCGACAGTACTTCAGTGACCACATCTGGGCTTTTATTAAATTATACAATTTTTTTTGATAGCTGGTGAAAATGTCCTTTTATTATGGGTATTGCTGAGCCAACATCAATTGGATGCGTTGTTAAACTGGTGTGACCAAGACGTTAAGTAATAAACACAGAATGACAGCTATTACTTTATCCAGTGTGTGTTGTCTTCACTCGATAAAAATTGGATAGGTGTGATTACTTCATGTGATAATTGGATAGATCCTTTATCCGTCTGGAGCCCCAAAATCTAATTCTGATACTTCAGACTGTATCATATCACCATATCAGCAAATTTTCTAAGTTCCGATAATAGCGTTTTTACCGATACACTATTTGGAATTTGGGTTTGTTCTAGTGGTGTTTCTTTTTAGTTTTTACTTTATTTAACTATTAGCATTTATGGTAAAGTCATAATGGTGTATTAATATAGCTTGGAATATATTAATTTAAAAAAGGAAAGGACGCCACCGAAGCAATGAATCGATGCGGATCAATGTTTTAGTTTAAGAATTGAGTGACACTGGTGGTGCGTGCGTAGGGAACTTAATTAGATTCATGCCATGATCATTCATGATGATGATGCCATCGCCATCCACGGGGTCTGGGTCGAGATGGCTTTGTTTACAATTTGGTATGACAGTAAGCAATTTCTATTTCTATTTCGTTGTATGTCTGTAAGTGGACGATTCAGTTCAAGTATTTATCTTAAGCTGTCTATCACTTGCAGTGGCTCGCTGAATCTCTGATCTTCATATATTCCTAAGGTTGTTAGAGCCAACCGTACCCGCTACAGCCTTAAGTGTTGTCCCCAGAAAATCATGACTTACTCTTACGCTGGTAACTGTCGCGGGTAGATAGCGGATCTTATGCGTGTTCTCTGTAGATTTTCAACTAGTTCATCGTATGGGATAATGCTAGCAACTTTGTTATTTTCATTGTTTGGTAGGTATCTGTACTGGTCCTATCGTAACATGTATCTGTTCATGATAGCTGTGTCAAGATTTTCGTCTCTATCAATAAACGCTGGAGAACGGTACGTTACCATAAAACGAGGCGTCTGAGCTTCGGATCTAATTGAACTGTTCTTGGATTTCGCTTGACTTGCATTTACAAATCGACCTGTTTTCTCCTTTCACACATATTTATCGCGATGTCTGTTTGCACTTTGAAAGTTTTTATATATACCCAATCAATCAATCAGATGACGTGATCTGTCCGTTCTATGAGAAATACAATGATATCTTAAACAGAACTTACCGATTTATTCTTGTAGAACGTCATCGATAGTGTGCTATAAGCTAACAAAATTTGTACTTCGCCTCGTTGACTAAACAATTCCAAATTCGCAAATATCATTATAATACTTTGCATTGGGAAAGTGTCTGAGATGGTTTTAAGATTTAGTTTCCTGAAATCGATCATCAGTCATATCCTTCTATTGCCTATTTTTCCGTTCCCATTGTGTCCACTGCCCATACTGGTTTGCTGTACGAGAACTCGGTTTTCCTTTATGATGCTGTGAAGTTAGAAGATCTTCGGCATATGTACGGTACGGAAATAGTTTTGAGTATATCGATTTCATCGATTATACGTTTATATGTAGCTAGAACAGCTGTGATGTACGGTAATACTCTATAGAGTCTGCCTTGTGGTTGCTTTAAAAAATGTTTAGGAAATGCATTCTTGCTGCAAATAGTGCGGTTAATTCTTTATTCTTCGTGGGTCTTACATTAGCCCATTTGAAGTCCTTCAATGCCTTCGAAGTAGCACCTATCTTTGATATGTCTTCCATTAGATCGCTCCTATCAGTTTGAGTAAGTCGAGGCCAATGATCCAATCAAATCGGACAGAGAATCCAATAAAATATACGCGTCATGTCCAATCATAGGTATCTTGCAATGCTATTTGACAGATGAATAGATTAAGCGACGAAAGAGAAGTCAACAGCTGTGCGCTGAGTCCCATAGCTCTGTCACCAAGCTCACCTACTAAGCCCATCAAAATCAACACCTCACTGATAATCACATTACAACAACACAAGTAACAGCATTATTATACCCTGATCCCATTGAAAATGGGAAATCAGGGTATAATGGTTTTGTGCAAATGTATGTATCAGGCAGAAGGAGGCGTGGCAGACCCCATAAATATATATATATTCTTGATCAGGACGGCAAACCGAGTCGATTGAGCCCTGTCCGTCTGTCCGTCTGTCCGTCCGTCCGTCTGTCCGTCTGTCCGTCTGTCCGTATGTGTGAACGCGTGGATGTCAGCATTTATAAGAGCTTGCAATTTTTTTGTAGGTCCGTGTATAGCCCGCGCAGGTCAAGTTTGTTTCAAATATTCGATAACTATTCGCATTTAATTGTTATCGAATAAAAACATTATTGAAATGCAGTAAATAAATTATATCTCGAACGTCTTCAGAGCTAGAGCCTCCGAAATTTGTATTTAGTTTTATGTATATTTTATGCAATTTAAATTTTTGTTGGTTTTTGGATACCGGCTCCAAATTCCCCCAAATTCTTAAAATTTAAGTTTAGTTGGAACTAGGGCCATTTTGTGAAGGCGTTTGCATCTCAACCAAGACAATAGCATATGTAGATCATATGCTGAAAATTTCATTAAAATCCATTAAGTAAAACAGAAGTTATTAAACAAAACTTTTGGCCAATTTGCAAAAGCACATGTCAGCAGCGCCACGCGCACGCATTTTTCCTATGCGTGTGCACACATCCATTCAAATGAGTGTATTCTTTTCTATTCCAAGAATCGAAATTACGATTGAATTGTGCTGAATAATTGGCTGCTACTTAACTTCAAATTTGTAACCCTTCTTGCAAGCGGTGCAGTGGCTGCGTTGGTAGAGGCGGCGCTCGTTAGCGTTTAGTCTCGGGTTCAATCCTCGCGGCGGCGAGACTTTTTTTATTGAAATTTTTTTTTTAAATTATGAAGTGGCGGTGTTGGTAGAGTTGGTGCACGTTGCGCAGACAGTCCGGGTTCGAAGCCTGGTCTTGCAATGTCGTTTTTTATTTGTTTTCTTTTTTTTTTGAATACTCGATGTGAACTACGGAAAATATTAAATTCAGAGGACTGGGATCAGGGTATCTCCTAGTCGGGCACCCCGACTAGAGCTTTCTTACTTGATATATGTACATATATGGTATGTGAATAGCTATTCGTGTAGTGTATTTAACAATATATATATATATATATATATATATATATATATATATATATATATATATATATATATATATATATATATATATATATATATATATATAAATCTAAATAGTTATATATGTAGTGTATTCAATATTTACCAATTTTACTTCATATCACCTAATTGCCAGCGTACTAGACATATATGGTTAATAATAGTTTTTTGACATATATCGATTTTTAATTTTCATATCACCACTAATCTTGGCATCAATTCACATTTCTAAATAAACTTGACGCGCGCATGTGTAGGGGAGATGTGACATTTGAATTTAGCTTTGAGACAAGAATTAAGAAAGTTTGGTAGCATAAACATTTTAGTGGTAAGTTTATAACACATGAAGAAAGGTTATATTAAAAATAAAATCTTAATTTTTATTTAATATAATCTGGAAATATGTTTGTATTCAAAAAACCTAAGTCGTCTGAAAAAAACACATTTTACTCATAATTTGCACATTGTTTTTTTTAAATATAGTTAAGTTAAAAATTATTTTTTAAAGCTCTTACATGTGCATCAGCCACTATCATTCATTCTTATGTCACTCTACTCGGTTTTTAAGTGTAATTCAATTGTTCTATGGGTCGTCCTCATATTATCATTGATATTTTATCATCTTCGGTTATGTTTCGTCTTTTTATTTTTTTCATTTGCCTCTGCGACTCTTCGGTTGTACAATGCTGTGATAAGGCTAGCCATATATGTCTTTTAGGTGCAATGCTCATGAAATCGCGTTGGTTGCCTAACGGTTTTGAATTGTAGATTGAATTCTTAACGATAAACGAACTTAGCATTTCACATTTTAGATATTCTCCGTTTTATACTCCATCCGCATACTTTCGGATAATGTAAATAATTGAGTGTGTATTCAAAGGCCAACCCAATATGAACTAAATTTGGAAAGATTGTTATTTAAAGCTGTAATATGTAGGTACATAGATTTGACAAATTTTGTTAGTCTTTCAACGTTTTCTTTATACTTAATATTATACAACATTATAGTTCTGGCTATAATGGGTTTTCTAATGTTTTATAATATTTAACAATATTTCATAAATATTTTTATATATTATACAAATATTACCAACATTTTTAGAAAAAAAGTTATCGCAAATATAGACAGAAATGTCTGCATATTGAACAAAACTTGTAGAATTTGTAGATAATATTCAAAAAAATTTACTGGAACCCGTTTAATAGCACAAAACTGCGTTTAAAAATAATTGGTCAATTGGCAAAACCACGTGGCAAGCAGAGTCAACGTAGAGATCATGCACGTATGTACACATATTAAAATTTAATTCGAGCAATTCAAACAACTATTGTGATTGAATTGTCAGAGCTACTTTGGCGTTTGTCATAGTATTCAAGGAAGAAATGGCGGTGATATTGTACGTGCGTCTCGTATTTTAAAAAAAAAAATGAAATACAATATATATGAATTTACGTTTGCCGATATTTTCCACAGCTTAATAATAGATTCCATATATACACACAAATCGCGCTTCTCATTTTTTGGCTTTTTTTTGCATATATTTATAATTTCGCCTCTTATTTTGAAACTTTATTTATTTAATTGTAAGATGGTTAAATTCGCATTTGCGGTGTATTTTTTGCTTATCTGAATTAATTTGAGAACTTTAACTTTAATTTGTGATCGATTAATATGTAGCAAATAAGTAATTTTTTTTGTTTATCTGAAAGAAAAGATTACTATCTTCATTATTTTTAAAAAGATAGTTGAATATCTAAGCGATTTTAAGACAGGTAAAAAGCTATATTGAGTTTGGTGCAAAACATCAAAAAATAACACAGATTTGGTCGCTGTCATAATGGTAAACAAATTATAATAGTTATAATAATAGTACTATTACATACAATAAAACTTATGTTTAGTATGTTCTACTCTTGATATTATTGTATATATCAATGGATTAAAGTTTATTAAGAAACTATGTAAACTTGAAAAAAAAAAAAGATTTATCCACTTAGGGTAATCAGGCTATCCAGCTTTTCTTAAAGAGAAGAGCCTCTAAGCCTAAGCCTAAAATTAATATAAATTATGAAATTAAAATTTACTTTTTGACATTATAAAAGCGAAGCGAGTTTTTTTGTTAATTTTTTTTTTAATAGTTGGTTTGAATTTTTTTTTAGTAATATACAAATATACTCGATACAATCTATTGAAAATATTAAAAACAAAGATAGGACTGGGATCAGGGTATCTCCAAGTCGGGCAGCTCGACTAGAGCTTTCTTACTTGTTTCATTAAAGGTCATGAATGGTTTCATTAATGGCCATAAAAACACTACATTCAAATGAACAGTGATCAAATGGCGTTGAATGAAATTGAATACGAAGCCGAAAAATTTGAAGCATTTGGAATGCATTCAAATCTCAAACCAATTTTTTAATTGTTGTTTTGCACATCCGTAAGGCACACTTCACTTTGGCTGTCATAAAGTGGACGACGGTGTGTTCATATGTGCTTGAATAATTCGAGTATCTTCGGCTTTGGCAAATTTTTCATTCCACTTTGTGCTTAATTGTTTTAAGTCATCTTACTGAATACCGTATGCTGTAGGACACTATACACACTTATATTGATTCGCTTCATTGTGTGCCATTCAAAACTGTACATTTGAAACATGCACGCACTCTTGAAGTACCAGGATAGATGAAAACCCTTTCTCCAGAACGTCAATCATTTCTACACCACGTGTGGTTGCGGATGATTAGTAACAATACTTAAGATGAATACATAATCTCGGAAAATGTTTTCATTGAGTGCATAAATTCCTATGCAACCGAATCGCGCAGTCTCATTGCTGTGCGTTTAGGATAGTAGAAGCGAATGCTTGATGATCGCTGGTCATTAGCGTACCAGGATTGATGGTGATCTAATTGTTACAGATCATGTTGACGACTTCCTTTAATTCGCCAAAGACCGATCAATCCAATGGCTAAGCCGCAGTGTGACGTATGCGAAAGAACATGAATGTCATTTCCTTACAAAGTTCCAAATAAATGAGTGTGATTCATGTTAATCCAATATCAACAACAGTGCAATTTCCAAAGATGCCCATGGAAGAATTGAAGGAATTCATGAAAACTCCTGTTGTTGCAGAGTAGTCAGCAGAGCCGACAGTCTTACCAATTCAGAATGATGCATTGAATTTTTACTGTGAGAACACTGGTGGAATGGTTTTGCCATTTGCTGAAATAGGCGACTGTTAAAGTATCGACTAACCTTCAAGAGAAACGGGATGGTCTAGAAAGCGCACAGATATTAAACTTCTTCTGGTCTGGTTGCAAACCCTTTACATTTTGGAACACTACCATTGGTTCAACAATCACGTTCAACTTTACTAAATTATAAGCACGCATATGAAGTTGCCGTGAAGTCAAACCAAAATACATATCATTATACTTCGAAACGTGTTCAGACAATCTATATTCATCATCTTCATATGTAACAAGCAGAGAGAGTAGTGACAGACCCTATAACCAGAACGGAGTAGATATAGACATTCCCGTTCGTCTGTGTGAACGTAAAACATAAATGGTAGAGACTTGAAATTTGAAATATGTAATCCTGTTACAATAAATATATAATCGCATTTCCTTATTACCGATACAAATCGATAACTTTACCTCGTTTTTCAGGCTTGAATGCCACAAAAAATTTAAATACCTGTTTGCTGGAATGAATACAGAAATTTCGTTTATTTCAGAATATTAATCCTCCGTTCCTCTTAAACAGAAATTCCCAAATAAACGTATTTAAAATAAGTGAGACGTGTGCGTTGACAAATACACACAAAATTGATTAATTGAGAATGTCCATCTAGAATAAAAGTTATTAAACAATTTATTTCCCACATTACAGCCCGTACTGTAGATCAAGCGCAACCTCTGAGTAATATCAGCTCTTCCCAGAGCATTTTTATTCTTTTAATACAATTTAAGATTTCAAAAGTTATGGTTTTATAGTATTTTTTGCTGGTTTTTGTTCGCGTTGTTCTTTCTTTATCCAATAAGTCAAAGACGTTAGTTTTATTGTTAGTCATAACACACCATAAGAGAGCTATTGTATTTACCTTTGAAATTTCCGGCATTTTGCTTCTTGTATTAAAAAGCAATTTTCAAAAGGCAGTACACAAAAGAAAAAAATTTTATCGTAAAAATCACTCGCATGATTCAATTCAGCACATCTGAATTAGCTAAAAATAAATTCAATAATCTGTGCACCTCAAATAAAACTTCGTTAAACAAGGACTGTTCGTGAACACTCAGCTGATCGACACTAAATTGAATGCATGAAATGTCAACGTATAACAAACAATCAGAGCTCATATAAAAATAAGTTCAAAACTCGGTTTTTGAGATATCTGGCTTATATAAGTCACATTCACAAAAGAAAAAAGTTTCATAGGCTTCCACAAATAAAAAATATTTATAGAGCATAATAATGATATTCATATTTGTTTATTTAACAAAATATTAAAGTATTTTTCTAGTATTAAAAATTACTGCGAAATTGAGAAATCGGGGTAGCAGCCAAAATCAAACGTCGACGTCGAGCTAAGTCGAACTATCCTTGAACCTCCGTCTGTCCGTATGTAAGAACACGACGATCTCGAAAACTATAAGATAACTATTTCCGATTTAAAATGCAGATTCA
The DNA here is from genome assembly GCF_003285905.1 of Drosophila hydei. NCBI lineage: Eukaryota > Metazoa > Arthropoda > Insecta > Diptera > Drosophilidae > Drosophila > Drosophila hydei. The sequence goes on from NW_022045678.1 coordinate 7,078,882, forward strand.
GTTAATGTCTAAATTTTGCATAATGTCTAAATTTTTTTATCAAGACGGCCAGTAGAACTAGCCACGTCCGTGTAAATTTAGCAATCTCGTAATCCACTTAAACTAAAGACTTGAAATTTTAAATGTAGACTTTTATACCTCGATCAAATTCGATGATTTGACTTCGTTTTTTAAGCATAGCTTGAATACCGTAATAGTTGGAGAGTTCAGATTTACTGTGTAAACTAAAATTTAATAAATTAAAATTAAGATTTTATATATAATCATTGTCGATTGAATAAGAATATTGTTTAAACAATTACTGCAGCCCATTTGTTGGTAGAGCTAAACCGGTCGGTTTTTATGTTTTTATTTTTTTTTAATACTCGATACAAACTAGGTTCAGGGTATCTCCTATTCTGGCACCCCGACTCGAGCTTTCTTATATGTTTTATATATATTTATAATTTTTTTTTTTATAGAAAATGTCTGGACGAGGAAATTTATTGTCTTTATTTCATAAAATGACCGAGACTGCCGAAGTTTCTCAATCTACTCAAGAGCATACCAACGTAAGGGAATTATATGCTGAGCCCTCTGCTTTGAGGGAAGAATATCAAAGAACTGCCAAAAACACAACTACAATTGATCTTGCGGCATCTTGTAATGGTCTTAGCATTTCAAATGGAAGGGGGCGTGCAAATTTACTGCATTTTTTTAAAAACGATTCCTATAAAATACAAAATGAAAAAAACAAATCTGACCTCTCATCATCGTTAGAAGGACTCGCAAGTCAAGATCAAAACAAAATATGTACTCTAAAAGAAAGTACTGATTTAAATAGTGATATTAACAAAAATATTAATCCAAGCATTTTAGGAAGTGAGTTTTTTTGTCCTAACACAATTTACGGCACGAAAGGTAAGGCCTCTTATTTTTTATTTTATTGAAAAAAAAAATGATGAAAATGTTGATAAAATTTTGATGCGATTGTAGTTCGTATGCACACGAATAAATATATATTTATCAACAATTATGTATTTATCTTATAAGTTTTTATTTTGAAAGTATTCAATATTCTTAAGAATTTTTCTCGAAGTTACGCCAGTTCGTAAAGATTAATGCTAATATATGTTTACCACCAATACAAATATAAAGTTTTATACTTAATATTTGAAAGTTTTATCATTTTAGATATAATGTTAAACAAAGTTATATTAAATTTGTCTGTTTCCTTTATTTATTGTAACACGAAAAAAGCTTTGTATTCGACTACGAACACTTAAATTCCTTTATTCTGATTTCTTCTTGGTATTAACATTTTTCCCCCCGCAGGATCGTTGGTTAATTTGTCGTGTAATTACATAAGTCTAAGGTCAGACCCAATGAAGGGAATTTATCTCTATGAAGTACGATTCAGTCCTGCTGTTGATTCACTTCATCTAAGGATGAAGTATTTAAATGAACATAATAAAAAATTCGGAGACATTAAAGCCTTTGATGGAACTACTCTATACCTACCGATTTTATTGCAAAGCGAATTGACAACTTTTATTTCGAAAAGTTTTGATAATAAAGACATTGAAATAAGGATTCTGTTTAAAAAAAAAGAGTCCCTTAAAAATTGTAAACAGTTATACAACATATTATTTGATCGAGTCATGAAAACTCTAAATTATGTTAAATTTGATAGAAAGCAATTTGATCCATCACGCCCGAAAATAATTCCAACAGCCAAGCTTGAAGTTTGGCCAGGTTACGTAACTGCTGTAGATGAATACGACGGTGGCTTAATGCTCTGCTGCGATGTATCCCATCGTTTGCTTTGTCAAAGAACGGTATTGGATATGCTAGTAGAGATATATCAAAATAACAAGAGCAATTACCAAGACAAAGCAAAAAATTATTTTGTTGGAAGTGTAATTATAACACGCTATAATAATCGCACTTATAGGATTGATGATATATGTTTTTCACAAAACCCATGTTCACAATTTGAAACAAGAATGGGATCTAACAGTTACATGGATTACTACAAGAATTACCATAATATTACAATTAAAGACGCCAAACAGCCATTACTTATTAGCTTAAAACAATCAAAAAAATATTCGTTTTCTAATACAGGAAACATACAATTTTGTTTAATTCCGGAACTTTGTTATCTTACCGGACTCCACGATGAAATTCGGGCCGACAAAAAACTAATGCGTGAGATTGCAACTTTTACTAGTGTAACGCCGAATCAACGTATAATAGCGCTTAATAAATATTTAAAAAATGTATCTGAAAACGATGATGCTCGAAAAATTCTTGAAAACTGGGGATTATCGCTACAAAAAAACAATGATAATATAGTCGGTCGGAGAATCGGTGCAGAGCTAATTTATTTTGCAAAACAATGCGTATCAGCTGGATTGAGTGCAGAATTTTCCAAAGATGCGGTAAGGAACGAAATGCTGGAAATTGTTCATTTAAACAATTGGGTAATGATTCATCACAAAAATGATTTAAAAGCTGCTAAATCATTTTTACATAATATGCAGCGTTGCTGTGAAGCTTTTGGAATGAACATTCGTAAGCCAAATATTATTTCTTTAGAAAATGATCGAATAGACATTTATGTCGATGCCTTACGTCGAAATATTTCCACCCAAACCCAAATAGTCGTATGTATATGTCATACTAGCAGAGATGACAGGTATAGTGCCATTAAAAAAATATGCTGTTCTGAGATACCAGTGGCTTCGCAGGTAATAAAAATATATCTTTTTTCATAAAAAAAAATTTACATTTATTTTCAAAGCTTAATTACTTAAGACTCAAGTTACGTTTAGTTCAATCTACTTCATACAAATTTCCAATAAAAAATACTAACTAAATTTATGGTCGTCGACTAACGCTAAAGACCAATTTGCATTATATACTGATTTGTTAAAAAGTGTTCAGATGTTTCCGATACGCCAACTATTTATCTGGTATATTAGAAACTCGAGATATCGTGAATACCACAAAAAAAATGAGCACCCGCACCCATAAGCGCTCTGCTTCCTGCGGAATTTACGCAGCTATTGCACTTGGAGTGCAGTATGGGATATAGTTGTTAAATAACTCTATTAGCTGTTAAATAACTCTTTTAGATTGACCTAAATCAAATTTTCAAAGCGTAATAATGACTATTTTTGTGTATTGGCAAAAGCACAAGTCTCTAGTATTTTAGTATACAAACAGTTTTGAGCTAGAAAACATTACATTACACGAAAATAATACATTACTTAATGAAAAATTAGTAAGAATATTTTAGTCGGGTACTACCTCCTGCATAAGATTCGTTCAATTTCCAAAACAGTTAAATCATGTTTGCTAAGTGTGCAGGAATTTAACTGTCACATTTCCATATGCCACAGCCGCAAGAGCCTTACATATGTCAGAAAAATACATTTTTTCTAAAGTTTTGGAGCTGGCAGCGCTGAGAACGTCTGCAGCGCAAGACTGCTACATTATTAGTTGTTAATATTACGTCTGTAGTATTTTAAATACATTATTTGCCAATAAAAACATAAACTATATATCCTTATTAATTCTTATTAAACTTAAACTTACTAATTATTTACGCCAATCTAGGAGCATATCGAAATTCAGTGTAATTTCCTCCGTTTTGAAGTCAGCCCAAAAATTTTAAGCTTATATTACTGTAGATATGTACGTTACTGTTTATTGATCAGAATAATTTATGTTATTCTATGGAGAATACTGTGTTCAATATGTTACAAAATTCGATTACTCTAAATAAAATATATTTATAAAATTAAGACATTTTTATAGGGTAACATACTTAGAAATTTATATAAATTTTGTATAATCATATATTGTATTCGATTATTAAAGGTAATAAACTCAAAAACCTTATCCAACGAAACAAAAAATCGATCTATTGTTCAAAAGATTATTTTGCAAATGAATTGCAAAATGGGAGGATCATTGTGGACTGTAAAAATACCCTTTAAGAATGTAATGATCTGTGGAATAGACTCCTATCATGATCCATATCAAAAGTGTAATTCTGTGGCCGGTATGTTTATATAATTATGTCAACAGAATTGTCATGTCCATATTAACAGAAATATTATTATAGCATTTGTAGCTTCGCTTAACTCATCATATACTCAATGGTTTAGTAAGGCTGCTATACAATCTGAAAAGGAAGAAATTGTTAATGGACTAACATCATCTTTTGAAGCTGCCCTAGAGTGCTATAAGATCCGAAATGGTTATCTTCCTGACAATGTAATTATTTACAGGTATGAATAAATTAGTTTTAGGCTAATCAATATGAAAGTAATTTATTGATAATGAAGCTAACGATTTTAAGTTTACTCATCATCTGTTTTAAGTTTAAAGCAATTGTCTATAGTAACTTTCATTAGCTTATCTTAAGATTTGTTCTGATTCCAAGCTAGGATTGCATTTTTTGGCCGCTTTTAGTTAGGCGACACATCCTTTTCATTACTGTGCTGTTTTCATATTCTGAACTCATTGAAAATAGTAATCAGGGTATAATGGTCTGGTTAAAGGACAGACAGAATTAGGAGTTGTAGACCACATAAAATATACATATTGTTGATAAGGACGACGTACTAAGTCGATCTCAGAATTTAAATGTAGGTCTGCCTGTACTAAGAGATCAAATTTGTTTGTTCGAAAAAATAGATAGCTATTCCTGTTTCAATAATATCGATTTAAAACATTATCGAATCCATGTAATGTCATGTATATTTTATACAATTTTGATATGTGTTATATTTTGGGTACAAGCTATTTAACTTAAAGTTCAGTTTCAAATATTATTGGCTATACTGAACTTTTACTAATTTGACAAGTATTCAATATGTAGGTACCGTATGTTTAAAAAAAAAAACAGATTTTGGAATATGATAGACAATTTATCAAAAGTGATACCGTCAACAAGAATTTTAAAAGTAGATGAAAGTGAAGGGTAAGTTTAAGCCTTCAAGGTAGAGTTCATTGGCAAAGTAAAAAGGACAAAAAAGAGTGCTCTGGTCGAGACGGTGTATGGGACATATCATTATATATTTATACCTTTTTATACCCATGAAGTATACACAGTATTCATTTAAACATGTGTGTATGTCATTTTGTATGATCTTGGAACTCCAAAAGCTAGACACTTAAATTTGAAGTATATATTCTTGGATATACTAATATACTGATTATTAATAGTAAACATTGGTCTTACGTTTAGATCAAACGTGTCAACCAAATACTATAATAGCAATAAATTAAAAGTTATAAAAAACCATGGTTAAACCACAATTAAAGCTAATTTAAGCTATCAAAGGTAAAGGTAACTTGGGCACAGGTCAAGTGAGTTCTAGGCAGATGAATGCTCCTTTGAGTATAACTCTTCAAAACACAAACTTTTTATAAGAATTTTCATAGTGCAAAGGGAAAAGAAAGCCGTGGTGTGGCTTTCGCATGTTCTGCGGACGTAGTGCAGACATTATTGAATGAACCAAGTTAAATAATTAAGGACTCTAAACTGACTTTCCTTCTGGATATAGGCTTATGGGAGAATCATTTATCTTCAGCATGTCACTTTCCTTTCATGAGATATCTCTAAAAATTCCTAAATGTTTAATGTAAGCTTAAGGTTTGTTCTCTTAATATAACATTTAGATATCTATTTAGAAAATTCACTATTCATTAATTTTAATTTATTTTTCAGAGATGGAGTTGGAGATGGCCAATTAAATTTGTGTGCCATGTACGAAATTCCACAATTCGAAAGAGTGTGTGGTAAAAATATGAAAATTACCTATTTAGTAATTCAAAAACGTAATAATACTAAATTCTTTTTGGTAAGTTAATAAGTAAAAATAACACGGACATTTTTTTTTTATAAAATTCAAATGTCATAAATAAGCTTAAAAAGGGATGGTAACCATTGTAACCATTGAAAATGTTAGATTTTATCCATAATGAACTTGTTAAATAGTAAAGAAGCAGGTAAAAGGATTTTCTATTATAAATTATATTAATTTATTTAATATTCTTTATATTTTTGTAAAGAATAATTAAGATAATATTTGTTAAAGGTAATGAAACAAAACTCCGCATAAAATTTAATACATATTTACTGCACACTATCGCGAAATTCAATTTCATACAAAAAAGTAATAGTGACAAAAGCAAACATTTTTTATTGCATTATTCATCCCTTTCACCGTAATTCGAAAATTTTAATTTAACAATAGGTGTACACATTAACCATTTTGTTAATTTTATTATAATTCAGTATTATCAAAAGTACAGTCAAAATTTTCTTTTCTTACTGTTTAAATGTTAGATTTTGAACTTATAATAAAACTTATTTTTTTATGCAGAATAATGACAACATATATGAAAATCCATTACCGGGGACAGTAGTTGATAAATACATCACTAGATCACACATGTATGATTTTTTTTTGGTTTCACAAGCGGTACGCCATGGTACAGTAAGCCCCATGCATTTCATTGTTCTACGTGACGATTCTAATTATGGACCAGATATTATACAAAAATTAAGTTATAAATTATGTTATTTGTATTATAACTGGCCTGGAACTGTGCGGATTCCTGCATGTTGTATGGTAAGTCGATTTGAATGTTAAAGTGGTAATTCTAGATATAATATTTTTATAAGATTGTATGTAACAGGCAAAAGGAAGCGTGACAGATCCCATACATTTTTTTTAATTAATTGTAAAGCACAATACGCATTTTGAAGTCATAGAATTTTCTTATCGATAATGTGGCTTCATCTATTTAACGTATCTTGAATGCTCTTAGTGGATTACTCCGAGCTATTTGATTGAACCGTTGAAGTTAGTACATTGCCGGGCTTACAATACTCCAAAAATATATGACGTTCTGTTAAAGTCTTGAATTCCTTCTAGTCGGGAGCAGCTAAACTCTGTTGCACCATAAGTGAAGTGGCTTTGTTTCCCATCATCAAATTGTCAATCATTAATATATGTTATATTCAAATTTATGCATATTATAAATATACAATTCTGCACTAATAAATAATTATATATATGTATTTTATTTTTGCAGTATGCTCATAAGATGGCCTACTTAATTGGTCAAAGCATTCAACGCGATACTGCAAGGAACTTATCGGAAAAACTTTTTTATCTATAAACCTGTTATGTTTGTATAACTTAATAGAGAATAGAGAAAATCGTATATATTAAAAAAAAATAAAAAGAATGTAATATTTTTGTTAGTTTAGACCAAACGATTAAATTAAGACTGTGAAAATCTGTATATTGCGATAAGACTGCATAAATTCTAAAATATTGAATTCATATTTCTAAAAGAGGGTTTTATCAGGCTAAAATATTAAAATAACTATCAGATAACGGATTTTTAAAGCATATCTTGAACAATATCTTTATTATACTTATTGATATGATAGTTACATATAGTTTACAGTGCAGCGATAGACACTAAAGAGGAAATTTTGAAGGTTGCCCAGTATGTCGATCCCTACTTTTTATGGATGAATAACGAGTTTTTAATAAATACAAATACCAATAGCAAAATAAATACCGTTTAATGGATTGTCAATACGATGGTACACTTTTATAATACACTTTTAATATATTTTATGCTTTAAATACCACTATGAATGGATATAATCAATTAAATCAATGTTTAAAAGTGCACACTGTTTTTTTTTTATAGAAAGCCGTTAAATAACACAGAAGTTATTAAACTTTTAGCACCAATAGTTCGCATTTTTTCTATACATGTGCACCCATATTTTCAGACAAGTACATAATTTTTCAAATTTTGTGGGTCACAATAGCGGTTGAATTATGTTTGCATCACTCGTACTAGTACTTTTGTTTTGCATTATTAACTTTGATGACACGTGTCGCAGGAATGACTTGTTGATTGAGACGATGGCAGAAATAGTGCATCGTTGACTTAGTTTTAAAATCTTTAATATGTAAATTTGTACGTAAGTATTCATTGCTATATTTAGTTGTTGAATTTTCGAAAACATGAAAAGAGTATTAATAAACTTATAAAAAAGAATAATAGATATAGGATAGTAAAGGTTGAACGCTTAAGCAGAATTTTCACCAATAGTCCAGTACATTATAAATAATCTTTGCATTGTAATTTATTAAAACAATACTATATTATATACAAACGCAATGAAAATATATTATGCAAAATATATTATGATATTAACTAGATTTAATTTAACAGTTGTCATTTGATATATACTTATATGAAGAAAGAAGCAGAATTCTTTCATATCATAGCTGAAGCTCTTAAACCTAACCCGAATCAAATTCTAACATTTTCATACATACATATATTTTCCAATTACAAAACACATAAAAGGAAATACAAATATTTTGGTTTGTTTGTTTGAGTGGATATTATAGGATGTTCATACCGAGCTTTGCCAATACTGTCAAACCAATGATATGCATAAGAATTATTAACAATAGAATTAATAGCAATAGCAAAATTTTAGGGTTAATAATATAAAAGAAAAAAATAGGAAACTCAAAAATAGAAATCTAGGTTAAGCGAATTCGTGCGTAAAATCAAGTGTCCAGGTAAGAAAACCCATATAGCAACTCTGTCACGAGTAAAATAGATATACATTTTTTATGAATTATTATTATTAATTATATTATTTTTATGCAGTTGCAATATTGACTATAAGGATAATCGAACATTCATGCCAATAACAGAAATACCTTTAAATTACTATAACCGAATAATTAAATATATTAAGTTCATAATTATCTACAATTAATTTCATGCTTTGATATTTATTTTAAAGGTTCAGTATTTATATTTGGAGAATTAAACAATTGGTTCAAATACGAAGTAAAAAATATATAAGAAAAAACGTAAAAATTTCATAAAACATAAAATGAAAAAAATTAGAATCTTCCGAACAAAAATGACATGTTTCGAATCTAAAATTATACATACCAATGCTGAGCCTTTCAAACTCAGCAATAGATAAGCTAGAGTAAAGGGATAAAATACGCATAAGTCAATGTATAAGAAACCTAGCTCAAAAGAACAAAGATCAATGATAACAATTGGTGTCGAATAAAAACATGATTGAAATGCAGTTGATAAATTATATCTCGAACTTCTTAATTTAGTTTTTTTGTATATTTTCTGCAATTTTGATTTTTGTTGGATTTTGGATACCGGCTCCAAATTCTTAAAATTTAATTTCAGTTGGAAATATGGCCATTATGTGAAGGAGTTTGCATCTCTACCAAACCAATATAATATGTAGATCATATGCTGAATTTCATTAATATCCGTTAAGTAGAAAAGAAGCTATTAAACAATTTGCAAAAGCATATGTCAGCAGTGCCATGCGCACACATTTTTCCTATACGTGTGCACACATACATTCAAATGCGTGTATTCTTCTCTATTCGAAGAATCGAAATTGCGATTGAATACTGCTTGAATTATTAGCTGCTACTTTACTTCAAATTTGCAAATTTGCAGTGGCGGTGTTGGTAAGCAATAGTCTCTGGATTTGAGCTCAGCAGGGAAGAGGCATTTTTTATTGTTTTTTTAATCATGAGATGGCGGTATTGGTAGAGTTGATGCACGTTACGTAAACAATTTGGGTTCGAATCTTGGTATCGCAATGTCAGTTTTTATTTGTTTTTTTTAATACTCAATACAAACTACGCAAAATATTAAAAATCGCAGATAGGACTGTATCAGGGTATCTCCTAGTTGCACACCCCGACTTGAGCTTTCTTCTTATAATTTCACATATAATCTAATTTAGCAACGCTTGTAGACACAAACAATTAATTATGGCGTATGGTGTCGGTATCAAAGTCGATGGATGTCGTCAGCCACAACGAGCGTTCCGTTTGTCGAATTTGAAAATGAGCCCCGTTTGTTAAATTGTTGTGCTTGGTCTTTTGAGCAAGTTTTTAGTGTATTGGGGTTGTTTATTTCTATTTTGGTGTTGCAATGTCTTTGTTAAACCTTATATGAAGGCCAAATATGCCACATTTTTTTTTTTGCTAGAGTGCACACATGCAATCCTTTGTAAAAATGTATGTATGTGTGCGTGACTTGCTGCCAGTTAAAATTATAAAAATCAACAATTTGAATTTGTTCGATCTTTATAACTTCCAAGTCCGCTTCAGTCATACATATGTAAATACATAAGTACTTATATTCACATACATATGTATACAAATACATATAGAGATCAAAGTTACTACATTTTCAAGCAAAGATCAATGTGCGCGCACATATATCTTTAAATATGACTTCAGACTGTCGAGTTAACAGACAGCTTGCAATCGCGGTGCTGTAGTGGTATTACTCGGCCTTGCAATTCAATACTCAAATGGGACTGTTGATTCGTTAAATTATTTTAAAAGAAGAATTATACGGTCACACTTTGTTAGTCTTCCATGAGGGTGAAATGTCCTGCGCATATTCTATATTCACTATTATGAACGTGTAGTGAAAATAATGTGAAATACACACATACATTTATGTCAAAATTCATTATCTACATTATTAAAGATAAATAATTAATTAATAATTAAACAAACCTTTTAATTTTCGGAAAATGAATTCATATTGTTTTCAATTCTTTATTATTCGATATATAGTTTTAATAGCACTGAATGATAATTATGTTTGGACCATAAAATCATCACATGAGAACAATGGGTATGTGATACAATTAAATAATGATTTACTTAAATCATAAAATTACGTTAGCTGCACTGTTTATTATGTTAAGATATTAAAAATGTTTTACCACACATAGTACAGATTGTGCGTCAAATTTGGTAACCACATTAACTGAAGAAAGCATAATAAACAAGAAATTAAATAAAATTCATATTTAGGAGGATAATAATTTTAGACACAACGAACATTACATACCTTTGTGCTTAAATTACTAACTAATTTCGTTAATAATGTGAATTCAAATTCAAATTTATAAAACCTTAATAAAAACATAAAAGTACTTTTTGCAAGGATATATAAAATAAATAGTTTGTTACCCAAAAAAATACAAATTATCCAACTCTTATATTAAATTTAGGTGTAAATCAACAGCTTACTTTTGAGTATCGCTTCTAATTTAATTCTTTGACTATTTAAAAAACTGATCGTTTGATAAACAGGTGGTAGGGCTGTTAAGTTCATTCTTTATTTTTAACTTTTATTTTGTGGTATTGAAGTAATAGGTGCTAAAACATGTTTATATAAGTTAATCTGCTTTAATTTGATGGCGAAATGGCGAATCTAAGTTGGCTCTAAAAGATGTAGCTAATATAGATGGCAATGGTGCTGGCAACGGTCGCTTCATGCTACCGTTGCAAAGCATCAGAGTTTCCTACTACTGCCGTTGCTTATTTTCTTCCGAATTGCTTAATATTTCCGATTATTTTATTTTCTAAATAGTTAAGCTTACTGATCTTTCTTTTTGTTATGTTATCAGTGAATTTTCCTCTGCTAATTTGATCCTCTTATTGGTTTGATATTACTATTATCTTAAGTTATCAATAACTCTTCCCCTCTTAAGTGCTGCCTGTCCTTAAGTTGAGTATTGTATCTGTCCAGTATTATTTATGTGTAATCCTTTCCGAACTTCTAGTGACAATATCTTGGCGACGACGTTTTTCCTATATTTTTAATGAACTCTTACTTCTAACTATGTCTGTTGTATTTTGTCTACATGTTATACCCACTAAATATAAAAAATCAGAGTATAATGGTTTTGTTTTAATGTATTTAGCAGGCATAAAGTATATATATTATTGATCATTATGACGAACTAATTCGAGTATATAGTTTTTTCGATAATTCACCCTATTATAAAAATTGATAGTTTGGCTTTGGTTTTTAAGTTATATCTCCTGTGTATGTTCCCGTAATGAATATCAAGATTTTTTATATTTATTATTTTGGATATCTCCCTGATTTAGTTCTATAACTTAAAACGCATATCGGCCAGGGATCGGACGAAAATTAATTCTTGATCAGATAACGAACAGTTTTATCTGCTTTTATTTCATTCAAGCTTAAGTCTGAGCTTGCGCAGCGGCACAATCACATAGCATGTCTGTCACTAAATTCCACCATCGTCACAACTTGACAAAGAAATATACTATTTGAATAACAAATTCGGCTTCGCCATGTACCTCAGCGACCACACGCAACACCTAAAGTTGCAACTGATTATTCGAGAATAATTCAATAGTAATTTTCGGTTTTTGAACAATTTTATGCATATATACTTTCGTCAATTGACTAAGCGCTTTAAACCTAATAAAAGTGGAAGTCTCTACCACTTACAGAGACGGCTTTCTAAATCGAGTCTATTCTCAGAATTTATACGAGGTAAAGACCAACAATTCTAGTAGGCTTCCAAATAGCAAATAACATTTAATAATAAATTTGTGCAAGTTAGGTCGTCCTAGCGAAGTTTGTCTGTTTGTCAATCATCTCTATCAAATAACTTGAAATTTAAATTGGCCTACCTATGTCTTACCGAAAAGAGTCCAATGTTATCTTTTTTCATATATTTTAAAAGGTTGTACAGGATATGTGAAAAATCTAGATGACTATTTTTATACCCTGATCCCATTAAAAATGGGAAATCAGGGTATAATGGTTTTGTGCAAATGTATGTAACAGGCAGAAGGAGGCGTGGCAGACCCCATAAAGTATATATATTCTTGATCAGGACGACAAGCCGAGTCGATTGAGCCCTGTCCGTCTGTCTGTCTGTCCGTCTGTCCGTCTGTCCGTATGTGTGAACGCGTGGATCTCAGCATCTATAAGAGCTAGAGACTTGAAATTTTTTTTGTAGGTCCGTGTATAGCACGCGCAGGTCAAGTTTGTTTCAAATATTCGATAACTATTCGCATTTAATTGTTATCGAATAAAAACATTATTGAAATGCAGTAAATAAATTATATCTCGAACGTCTTAAGAGCTAGAGCTTCCAAATTTTGTATTTAGTCTTATGTATATTTTATGCAATTTTGATTTTTGTTGGACTTTGGATACCGGCTCCAAATTCCCCCAAATTCTTAGAATTTAAGTTTAGTTGGAACTAGGGCCATTATGTCAAGACGTTTGCATTTCAACCAAGCCAATAGGATATATAGATCATATGCTGAAAATTTCATTAAAATCCATTAAGTAAAACAGAAGTTATTAAACAAAACTTTTGGCCAATTTGCAAAAGCACATGTCAGCAGCGCCACGCGCACGCATTTTTCCTATGCGTGTGCACACATCCATTCAAATGAGTGTATTCTTTTCTATTCCAAGAATCGAAATTACGATTGAATTGTGCTGAATAATTGGCTGCTACTTATGTTCAAATTTGCAACGTCTCGCGTAAGAAGGGCAGTGGCTGCGTTGGTAGAGGCGCCGCTCGTATGCAGCTTGGGCCGGGTTCGAGACCAGTGAAGATGAAATGTTTTTTATTGTTCTATTTTTTTTTTTAGTTATGAAGTGGCGGTGTTGGTAGAGTTTGTGCACGTTGCGCAAATAATCCGGGTTCGAATCCTGGTCTCGCAATGTTGATTTTTATTTGTTTTCTTTTTTTTTTTGAATACTATATATAATACTATAATAATGAATACTATATAATGGTTTTGTACAAATGTATGTAACAGGAAGAAGGAGGCGTGGCAGACCTCATAAAGTATATATATTCTTGATCTGAAGGACAAACTGAGTCGATTGAGCCCTGTCCGTCTGTCTCTCCGTCCGTCTGTCCGTATGTGTAAATGCGTCGATCTAAGCATCTATAAGACTTAAAGACTGAATTTTTATACCCTGATCCCATTGAAAATAGGAAATCAGGGTATAATGGTTTTGTGCAAATGTATGTAACAGGCAGAAGGGGGCTTGGCAGACCCCATAAAGTATATATATTCTTGATCAGGACGTCTAGCCGAGTCGATTGAACCCTGTCCGTATGTGTGAACGCGTCGATCTCAGCTTCTATAAGAGCTAGAGACTTGAAATTTATTTTGTAGGTCCGTGTTTAGCATGCGCAGGTCAAGTTTGTTTCAAATATTCGATAACTATTCGCATTTAATTGTTATCGAATAAAAACATTATTGAAATGCAGGAAATAAATTATTTCTCGAACGTCTTAAGAACTAGAGCCTCCAAATTTTGTATTTAGTTTGATGTATATTTTTTACAATTTTGATTTTTGTTGGATTTTGGATACCGGCTCCAAATTCTTAAAATTTAAGTTTAGTTGGAACTAGGGCCATTTTGTGAAGGCGTTTGCATCTCAACCAAGCCAATAGAATATGTAGATCATATGCTGAAAATTTCATTAAAATCCATTACGTAAAACAAAAGTTATTAAACAAAACGTTTGGCCAATTTGCAAAAGCACATGTCAGCAGCGCCACTCGCACGCATTTTTTCTATGCGTGTGTACACATACATTCAAATGCGTGTATTCTTTTCTATTCGAAGAATTGAAATTGCGATTGAATTGTGTTTGAATTATCAGTTGCTACTTAAGGTCAAATTTGCAACTACTTTGACAATCGGTGCAGTGCTGCGTTGGTAGAGGCGGCGCTCGCAAGCGGTTGGTGCCTGGGTTCGAGCCTGTCGGCAATGGGACATTTTTCATTGTAGTATTTGTTATTTATGAAGTGGCGATGATGGTAGAGTTGTTGCGTAGAAATTGTGAATCTTTTTTTTAATACTCGATACAAACTATGGAAAATATTAAAAAACGCAGATGAGACTGGCACCCCGACTAGAGCTTTCTTACTTGTTTAGTTTATAATTGCATAGTTAAGTTGTGAGGTCACCAATAGTGCACCAAATTTGTATTCAAAATCATGTATGTGACATTTAATCTGTGCATACATATATTATACTCAATTTTATAATTTTACATGTAGAAGATTAAGTCAAAAAAGCAATAAAATTATTTATTTAAGGTTTCACCACTTAGCTGGAATATGTCAACTATATAACGGAACAATCTGCAATGAATATTTAAAAAATTCCTTTGTGTTTATATCTCCAAATACAACTATTAATGATTTAGAAGAACGATTGAAAGCCGCGTATGGGGTGATAAAAGAGTCAAAGTGAGTATATCTTACATTTTCTTTTAAGTTATGCTTATAATCTAATCTTTAGAGATATGAATTCAAACTGCCGAAAATATGCACTGCCGAGCTTATGTTTGAGCTCGCTTCCAATATGTAGAACTCCTGAACGAACCAATTTATTATATTTTGCCAATGTTGCCATGATAACGAATAAATATAGCGGAAATGAGACACGAACAAAAAGATTTGTTTCAAAAGATGCTAAAAATAAGCATTCGTTTCTTAAAAAAAAATCAGTTTACTACAGCGATGTATTCACGAAAGATGTATCGAGTAAATATCCACCAACTAGAGACTCTGAAAATTTGAAAAGGATTTGTAGAGAAGAATGTGAGCTGCTAGAAAATGAGCTTTGCCAAAAAGAATACGCAATTGCAAAACGTCATCCAGTAATTGGTATCGTAGGAGTTGAAGAGTGCCAGAAAATACCACAACACCAAGATTGCTCCACATTAGGAATAACTATTGAAGTAGACGAGTCCGAAAACTGCTATTGGGAAGACGGCTCAAGTTACAGAGGAGTCAAAAACGTTAGTGCGTCAGGAAAACCATGTTTAAGATGGTCTTGGTTAATGAAAGAAATATCGGACTTTCCAGAACTGATAGGACAAAACTATTGCAGGTATGTAAAATTAATTTTTAGGATATCAAATGTGAAAATACATAAAATCAAGCCTTTATAAATATATAATAACCAACCTCTTTTAAATATCAAAATTATTACAACATATTTAATGTGAATTAAAGTTTCTCTAAATTTTCTATTAAATACCTATTATTATTTTATTTATATCAGAGAGGATAAATAATATCGCTCTTTAATAATTTTTTTATATATCAATAAAAAATATTTGTATCTCAATAGTACATACTTAGAAAATTATTAAATTTTTTTAGAAACCCAGGAAGCGTGGAAAAGACTCCTTGGTGTTTTGTGGATGATATATCATTAGATCGAAACATGGAACCTTGCGATATTCCTAAATGTGTCGATAAAATCTGGCTGAGCATTATCTTAATTTTTGGTGTGGTTTTTGCAACAGTCATCCTTATTTCGATATTACTTTTGAAGAAAAAAAAGTCCCGTGGAATGAAAAATATACAAAATGTATGTACCCCATCTGAATTTCATTTATGAATAATGCTATAATATTTAACTTATTTTATGTGAGCTTCAGATTAATACACCTAATGCTGGCAACAATATATATGGAAATTCACAAATAAATGCAAACCAAGAATCGGGGCGAACTTTAAATAGTCCCATGGATCCGATTAGCATACCTTCTAAAAACATGGAAAAAAACTCTCTTCTAAGAATACCACACTTTACTTTACAAGATGTTGAGTTCTTTGAGGAATTGGGCGAAGGAGCATTTGGTAAAGAATACATTAGTATATATATGCCTGTAACCATTAAATAGGAAAAGCAAATATCATATTGTAAATATATATATATATATATATATATATATATATATATATATATAAATATATATATCTATATATATATATATATATATCCATATTTAGTTTTTTGAATTTTGTGATCAGTGATCAGATTCCATCCGTATCTCTTTGAAACTTTCACACCAAAAGAGCTAAGTTTCCTAAAGCTCATTGTCCTCTATAGCTGCTCGGTATATTTAAAAATCAAAATTTTGGTAAATCAGATCAATTGTAACAAATAGTATGCCGTATATTGTACTGATGAAACCATTTTATTTCTGTATATCCCATTGAAAATGGTTAATTAGACTATAATGGTTTTGTGCAAATGTGTGTAACAGGCAGAAGAAGGTGTGGCAGACGCCATAAAGTATATATTCTTGATCAGGACGACAACCCGAGTCGTTGAAGCCCTATCCATTTGTTTGTCGGTCTGTCTGTCCGTCCGCGCGTCAATCTCAGCAGTTCGAGCCTGGCGGTCATGGGACCTTTTTTTTTATTATGGAGATGACTATGTTGATTCGAATCTTGGTGTCATAATGTCGTTTTTTTTAATACTCGATACAAACTATTGAAAATGTTAAAAGACGTAGATTGGACTTCGATGAGGGTCTCCTCTAGTCGGTCACCCTGACTAGAGCTTTCTTACTTTGTTTTTTATTCCTTTTGTGAAATTAATTTATTTTTATATACATTTTTTTTTAGGAAAAGTATATAAAGGACAGCTAATACAACCTAACAAAAAAATGATCAACGTTGCCATCAAAGCCTTAAAAGAAAATGCATCATTTAAAACACAGCAAGATTTTAGACGTGAAATTGAATTAATATCGGATCTCAAACATCAAAACATTGTTTGCATATTAGGTGTTATTTTAAATAAGGAGCCCTACTGCATGCTCTTCGAATATATGGCAAACGGCGACTTACATGAATTTCTAATATCAAATTCGCCAATTGAAAAAAAGTTCCTATTACAATTGGAATTTCTACAAATAGCAATGCAAATAAGTGAGGGAATGGAGTATCTATCAGGTCACCACTATGTTCATCGGGACTTGGCTGCTAGAAACTGTTTGGTCAATGAAGGCTTGATTGTAAAAATATCTGATTTTGGGCTGTCCCGCGATATTTACAGCTCTGATTACTATAGGTATTCCTAAATTCAATGTTTTTCAAATAAACAATTTTTTAAAACGATAATGTTGAACTCTTTGTTTTAGAGTGCAATCAAAATCGTTACTGCCTGTTAGGTGGATGCCCTCTGAATCTATTTTATACGGAAAATTTACTACTGAAAGTGATATATGGTCATTTGGCGTAGTTCTCTGGGAAATCTACAGTTATGGAATGCAGGTATATTAAAAAATATTGAATCTAAAAAATACTAAACAAAAAAAATTCTTACAAACTTGTGGTGTCACAATTTATCTTTACAGCCGTATTGTGGTTATAGTAATCCAGAGGTGATAAATTTAATAAGATCTCGCCAATTACTATCTTGTCCAGATAATTGCCCAACTGCAGTCTATTCTCTGATGATTGAATGTTGGCATGAACAGGCTGTAAAGCGCCCCACATTTTCAGACATTTCACATCGATTAAAGACTTGGTATGAGGGTCATGTCAAAATCAGTAACCAAAAATCATAAATAAAAAAATACTTATAAACTGAATGTATTCACATATTTTATTATCTTTTTAAAATATGGCTAAAAGCTTTTTAGCTATTAAAAAATGATAGTTTGTAATTAAAACCATGTGTGACTAGGAGATATCCTGAATCCAGTTCAATCAGCGCTTTTTAATATTTTCCAGAGCTTCTATCGAGCATAAAACAAACAAATAAAACCGAACCAATATCGCCTATGCTACGCGCGTCAACTCTACCGACGCGCCACCTCATATTTATAGATACTACACTGTTCCTGCGAGAAGTTGCAAATCTCAACTAAAGTTGAGCTGACTCTTCAAAAAGAATTTAATCGCAATTTCGATGCTTCGAATAGAAAAAAATATCCGCAGTGAATGTATGTTTCCAAAAATGCGTAAGCTTGGCGCTGCTTGTCATGTGGTTTTAGAAATTTGCATAAGGCTTAATAACATCTCTATTACTTAATGAATTTCAATTAAACTTTCAGAATATGATATACATATTATATTGGAATAATTGTCAGTTTAGTAAAAATGGAAACTCATTTACATATTGGCTATATTTACAACAAAACTAAAATGTTAAGAATTTGGAGAATTTTGGAGCTGGTTAAAAAAGATTAATGCTCTAAAGGATATACATTAATCTATATGCAAAATTTAATGACTCTAGCTTTAAAAACTTTTTACATAATTTGATACTGAATTTGTATAATGTTTTAAATTGATAACATTAAAACGGGAATCCTTATCGACTTCAGTTTACAGAAGTAAAAACTTATAATCTCGTCGTCTTGATCAAGAAAATATATATATTTTACATACATTTCAACAAAACCAATATATCGTCATTTCCTTTTTTCAATGGGTCTGGGGTAAAAATGGCAATCTCTGTCAATAATGGGAAGAGTCAATGACTACTCTCATGTAAACCACATACGGAAATAGAGCAATTTAGGATCAGTATATACTCTGCTTCTTACTACTGTGAATAGATAAAAGTTAAATAATTAAATCCGCTGAATTATAAAATAGGGAGATTAAAAAAATCAATCAATCATGACTTAATGAAATAACAAGATCCTTAAATGCGATTCAAAATCAAATAAATCCCAACCGAATAATGATAATTAACAATGTGAACATTAAAAATGACAAGCTGACTGACTATCCATCTAATTTCCTGAACTCTCCTGGCAACATACGAGGTCTACATCTCCTTAAACGGAATACGGTACGTAAACAACCGCGTGATCCTTATAAAGAAATTGGCAGTATCCGCCGTAGCATACGTACAGGGAATATCTGAGTCTATTATTCCTACAAATATCAACATAAGGAACATTAAGAATATCAACAATTTAAGTTCCAAAATATTATCAATCTGCTATGAAGTCATCCGATGAGTCCGTATTGCATAGGTCGCAAGAGGCAAGCCGACAGGACGCCATCCACATGAAACTCCGAGGATGAACTTCACTTAAACCCCAAAGGAATTCATTACGAGTAAGAAACTCGCATATATGCGAACAAGATATGACATTCGGAAAAAAGTGCAAAATTGATTTAATATATAAAAATTGTGTTTCAGTACCATGTCGGGGAAGAATTTAGACTCGCTTTTAAAACGATTGAATTAATCTGCTCTGAAAATCAGGTTGAGTCGAATCCAATTATACTATAGAATAGCTTGTGTCGGGGAAATTGCAATATGTTTTATTGTGTTAAGGTCATGACTATTACCATTTGGATTATGTTAGTATGCTTCCAATTGCTTGAAAATAAAAATTAATTTCTGCTTAAAACTATTAATTTTTAAAATTAAAAAGCATCTTAAAGCAGCATTCTAGTGACTTTGAAGCGAGAGAAAAATTGCATATTTTTGTTTTACTTAATGGATCTTAATGACAATTTCAGCGTATAATCTGCATATTCGATTGGACTAGCCCTATTTTCAACAGAATTTTTAGCCGGGATCCAAAATATAACAAAAATTAAAATTTTTCAAAATATACATAAACACAAATTCAACATTTTTAGGTTCTAGCACTTAAGCCACCGTACGAGATATAACTTAATAAATGCAATTCGATTATGTTTTCAATCGATAACAATAAAACGGGAAAGGCTTTCAAATATTTGAAACAAACGTGATATGCGCGTGCTATACACGAACCCTCAAAAATTCGCAAGTATCTAGCTCTTATACATGCTGAGATCGACTTGGCTTGCCGCCCTGATCAAGAATATGAATATAAATGAAAATGATGTCGAACCCAGAAATGATCGGCAATTAGCGCCGTTTCTACCCACACCACCACTGCACCGCTTGTGAAAGAAGTTGCAAATCTCAACTAAAGTAGCAGCTGACAATTAAAGCTCAATGCAATCGACTCGATTCTTCGAATAGAAAAGAACACACGCATTTAAATGTTTGCGTGTAAAAATGCGTAAGCTGGGCACTGCTTGCTGCGTGCTTTTGCAAATTGGCCAAAGGTTTTTAACTGATTTCAATGAAATTTCAGCATATAGTACATATTCTATAGAAGTACTTGTCAGCTGAGTAGAAATGCAAACTTCTTACATTGGCCCTAAACTTCAATTTAAAGAATTTAGGGAAAATTAGAGCCGGTATCAATAAACTACGGTAGCGGTATCTTCGTATTATAATTTTCAGTTTCTAGCTCTAAATGAAGATATATATTTTTGCGGCTTGCTACGCTTCCTTTGGGCAACAACAAACTTCAAGTCTTTCAGTTCAACTGCAACTACATTTCATTCAACTGCATTTTGTATAACACGATTCATTCATTCGTTATAGATATACAGTAAGATTTCTCTAATCGAAATTGCTCAACGATTATACACGCCTTTTATACATATATGTGTAAATATTGCTTGTATATTTACACTCACAAAAGCACGGACTAAGTCTGTCTGTCCGTATGACTCATATTTCTGTAAGTCAATTACTTCATATAAAGCTATCAGTTAATTTTAAGTCACTTCATAAATAGTATCTCAGCTTTTTGTCAATCAGTCCTTTTATATATAGATCTCATTTTTTAGCCAGTTATGTTTTATAGCTTTCACTTCATTGAGAATCAGTTACGTAATATATAGTTTTTCGTTTATTGTAAGTTACTTCATAAATAGCAGTTAGTCACTTCTTAGTTAGGTTTGTTATATAGAACCATCATGTTACTGTCAGTCGCTTCATATATAGCATTAAGCTTTTTGTCAGTCAGTCACTTCATATGAAGCTTTCAGCTTATTGTAAGTCCCTTTCAATGTATCTTTCACCCTTTTGTCGGTGAAGTAATATGTAGCTTTCAGCTTTTTGTCAGTCAGTTATATATTGCTTTCTCCTTATTGTTAGTCACAACATATACATCATTCAGCTTTTTGTCAGTCAGTTATATATTGCTTTATAGTTATATATAATTTTCACCATATTATTAGTTCCTTCATATATAATTTTCACCTTGCTGTCAGTCACTACATATACATATACATCGATTTCAGCTTTTTATCAGTCAGAGACTTTATTTATAGCTTTCAGCGTTGTGGCACTCAGTCATGTTCTATTCCGCTTTTTGCCGGTCAGTCACAATTTCATATGTAGTTTTCAGCTTTTTGTCACTCAGTCAAGTCATATGTAGCTTTCAGTTTCTTGTCCGTCAGTCAGTTACGACACATTTAGTTTTCATATTTTGGTTTATCAGTCAGTATATATATAGTCTTCAGCTATTATTCAAGCATGAAGCAATACAAGGTATTCCGCGCGTTATTTTACGATATGTATTAAAAATATCATCCCTTTGCTGCAGCGACCAACGCAACGGCTGATAATGAGCCTAGACAAAGGCACTAAGAATTAATAAGACACGATTGTGTAAACATGTCCAGTGACTGGGATTAGTTTTAAGATTCCCATGTTAGGTATATAAGACTAATATTTTAAAGAAATAAAACAGTTCACATATTGAACTTTGTAAATGAGGAGGTGTTTTCCTTAACTCTCTGACTGCTCTCTTATAGTTTTCTGTTTTTTGTCAGTCGCTTCATATAGAGTTTTCAGCTGTTTGTCCGTCAGTCACGTTATATGTAGCCTTCTGCTTTTTGTCAGTCAGTCATTTCATATAATGCTTTCAGTTTTTTGTCAGTCAGTCACTTTATATATAGCTTTCAGCTTATTGCCGGAGACTTCATTATAGCCGTCAGTCACGTTATATATAGCATTCAGCTCTTTGCCAGTCAGTCTCTTTAATAATAGTTTTCAGGTCACTTACTATATAGCATGCAGCTTTTTGTCAGTCAATCATTTTATGTATAGCATTGAGCTTTTTGTTTTATATAGCTTCAGTCAGTTTTCATAAAATGGGTTTGACAGTCCAACATTTTAACGAACCCAGCAAAAGTGATGATATTGGCGTTGATTTACTTCACCTAGTCATGTTGGGAAAAGTGAAGAAAATCAACAAAACACTACGACAAAAGACAAAAAAACTCTGGTAACCATCGAAAAATTGGAATATATAACGTATTAAGAGGAGAAACCAGAGGCAGTAATTGCAAGCTATCACATTTAGCCGCATGAACATACAAGATATTCGAGAATTTTAAACATGCCGTTTACACTTTAACGACTAGTAGGTCGTGCAATAGGCATAGATAAGACCACATTCTTAGAATCTAACATTTGACATACCAACGCTCAGCTTTATAAACTTAGTACATAACTGAATCAGTACATAACTGAAGAAAACCACAGTCAAGTGTATACAGTCAATTGATAAATAGCTTACAGGTTTTTGTCAGTCTGTTAATTTATATAAAGCTTTAAGATTTTTGTCATTCAGTGAATTTATATACAGCTTTTATTCTATCGTCAGTTGTTTTATTTATAGCTTTGAACTTTTTGTCAGTCAGTCATATCATATGAAGCTTTCATCATTTGGTTAATCAATTATTTATACATAGTTTTTAACTTTTTTCAGTCACTTCATTTAAAGCTTTTAGCTTTATACATGGCTTTCATCTAATTGTTAGTCAGTCATTACAGATATTGATTTCAGTTTTTTATAATTCAGTCACTTCATATATATCGTTCAGTGTTTTGTCAGTCAGTTCCGTTATGTATATGTATAGTTTCAGCTTATTTTGAATTACTTTATTTATAGCTTTCAGCTTTTTCTCAGTCAGTCATGTTATATAAACCTTTCAGCTTTGTGTCAATTAATCACTTCGTGTATAGTTAGTTACGTTATATTTAGCTCTTCTGCTTTTTGTCCCTCAGTGATTCTATGTATAGCTTTCAGCTTTTGGTCAGTAAGTCAATCTAACTGTTTTCAGTCCGTCTCATTATATATACCTTTCTGCTTTTTGTCAATAAGGCACATGATATATAGCTTTTATCTTATCGTCAGTCACCTCAGATATCGCTTTAAGCTTTTTTTCTGTTGTTAACTTTATACATAGCTTTCAAGTTTATTGTCAGTCTTTTCAGAAATAGCTTTCAGCTTTTAGTCATTTAGCTATTGGCAATTACCTCATTTATTGTTTTCAGTCACGTCATATACAGCTTTCAGCTTTTCGTCAGGCAGTTACTTTCTATATGGGTTTCTGCTATTGTCAGTCACTTAATGTATAGATTCAACCTTTCTTTCAGTCACATCATACATAGCTTTTAGCTTTTGTCAGTTAGTCATCGGTTACAGATTTTTGACAGTCAATAAATTCATATATATATTTAAGCTTTTTAACAGGGGTCCCTTCAAATATAGCTTTCAGCTTTTTGTATATCAGTCACTTTTTATATATACATATATAACTATCAGCCTTTTATTCGGGTGTTACGTTATATAGAGCTTTTGGCTTTTTATCAGTCACTTCATATATCACTTTCAGCTTTCTGTCAGTGACTCACTATATATATCTTATAAATGTTTGTAAGACAGTAAATTTATATAAAGCTCTCAGCTTTTTTCAGTAAATTCATATTTAGCTTTCAGCTATTGTAAGCCACTTCATATTTAGCTTCCAGCTTTCTGGCAGTCCCACAGTTCATTAGAGCTTATAGATATTTGTAAATCAATAAATTTATTAATTATTATTATTATTCATATCAGTCAGTCACGTTATAGCTTTCAGAATATTGTCAGTCAGTCACTTAATATAAAGTTTTCAGCTTTATGCCAGTTGGTCTATTTATAAATAGCTTTCATCTTATATTCAGTCACTTCAAACACAGCTTTCACTTCATATATAGCTATTAGCTTATTGTCAGGCCCTTCACATTTAGCTTTCAGCCTTTTGTCAGTCCCTCACTTCACATACAGCATTCATCAGTTTGTCAGTCAGTCACTTCATATATATCTTTCAGCATTCTTTCGGTCGGTAAGTTACTTCGTATAGAGCTTTAAACATTATATCAGTCAGTCACTGCAACTACAGCTTTTAGGTTTTTGTCAGTCAAATCAATTATCAATGAGTCACTTTAAATACAGCTTTCGTCTTTTTGTCTGTCAGACACTTCACATATATCTTTCAGCTTTTTGTCAGTCAGTCACGTAATATATAGCTTTCAGTATTTTGCTAGTCACTTCATTTCGGATTTTTGTCAGTCATTTCATATATAGACTTCAGCTTATATATAGGCAGATATTTAGAGTTATATAATAGATATAGATACAGTCAAAACCTCTTTTTCAGTATTATATTTTATATATTTAGTAATATTGTAGTATATACAAGTGAGTCTTCATTTAATCTAGCTAAACTTTTCATATTTCTAATGTCATTATCATGTCCCCTTATATGCCCATCAATTATAAATTATTATACCGTTTGTGTGAACGCGTCGATCTCAGTATCTATAAGATCTAGAGGCATAAAATTTTACTAGGTTCGTGTACAGCACACGCATACCAAGTTTGTTTCAAATAATCGATAGCTGTACCCGTTTTATTGTTATCGATTAAAAATATTACTGATATTCAGTATTAAATTATGTCTCGTACGGCTTAAGAGCTAGAGTCTCCAAATTGTTACATATTTTTTTACATCTATTACAATTTTGATTTTTGTTATATTTTAGATACCGGCACCGAATGTACCCAAATTCTTTAAATTTAAGTTCAGTTGGAAATTGGGCGAATATGTGAAGGGGTTGGAATTTTAACTAAACTGATATCAGGGTAGCATCTAATCAGGCACGCCGACTAGAGCTTGTTTACTTGTTTAATTATAAAATGGCGTTGGTTTAAATCTTGGTGTACTAATGTCGGTTTATATTTGGATTTTTTTTATTTTGTTGGTTACAAGCTAAGAAAAATATTACAAACGCAGATATGGCTTGGTTCAGAGTATAGAGCTTTCTTACCCATTTCTTATAAATCTTTAATCGACCAACTATACAAAAATCTTATAAGTAATAAATGTATTAATGGGTTTGTGTCCCTAACGTTATTCGGAGTGTGTATAAAATAAAATAAAGAAATATTATCAAATTTAACATTGATATACATTGTAAACTTTATTCAAAATCGAAATACATAAATACATAGTGTTTTTCATGTTCTTATATGCGGTGTATACATATATGTACATATAATATTGGTTAAAATTTATCACACCTTAGCCAGATACCATACTGTGTCAGAAAAAATAATAATTCAATGGTTTTCGAAATATTTCTAATAAAAACTTTATGTGCAACGCCAAAATGAATAAAGCCATTATTAGACATTTCTTTGATTTCGCTATTGATATTTTTAACATTCTTAAAATTAGTATATAAAATTATCTAGATAAGGAAGTTTCCTGCTCACAATTTTCATGGTTTTGAGATTCAAGCCTAGAATTATTTGGCGCACCTAAAATGGTTAAGAAAAGGAATTAGTAATTTGACTGATTTATAGTTTTATACATTTTTTTATAAATATATAACATATATAGCATTTGTATTCATTTATATTACAATTATTTCAATTTGGTTTATACATTTACTAACAAAGTATTTCCTATGATTTTTCTGCCGCTTAAACAACTTTTCAATACCCTGAAAAGGGAATTCGAAGTATAATAATCTTTATATGTAAATTCATCATTAAGACAACAAGCTGAGTGTATATTAGCAATGTCCGTTTATCCGTCTGTATGAATATAGAGATCTCTTAAGCCACAAAAGCTGAAGAATTGAAATTGTATTTTGTATAATTGTTTTCGATAGTTCGCCCTATTTCCTTTTTATCAATCAAAATCGTAGCTTATATACCACAAACAAAATAAACATACAATTTACTGCAGGGGTTTTTGTAATAAATACACATATTTATATTAAATTAAAATTTCAATTTTACTGTAAATTAAAATTTTACTTTCTGCCTATAAAAATTACACAGGCGTTATGATATACGAGCAAGGGTGTAATATAATTTTTCTTCAAATTTCTCTGTTTGATATGTTTCCATATACATATATATATAGTTATATTCATAAATTCTAATTTATAATTTAGTCATTCGAATTGAAAGATTAGGTTATCAGGCATATGGATAAATGAATATAGATTATGCCAGCTTTCAGTAAGTTTCAATTGTATTTAAAAAATATATAGTATAGTAATTAAAAATAATATGTTTACTTACCAATATAACTAAGCAAAACTGGTAAAAATATTAAACCATGTGTTGCGCCAATAACCACGATTCCGAAGTACATTCGAAAATAAAATACTTGAAAGATTTGACTTTTTGCAAAAGCTAACACTAATATTCCCGCAAACTTCGTAAGCGTTATACCAGAAAATATCGAACTACCCATCTTTGATAAGCTATCGGCAGCTCTATTTACTTGATTTGATTCTTTTGATAATGAAAAACTGTGTACGAGATGTGAACAAAACTCGACTGATATTCCTATAGCCATCACTAGATTGACCAAAGATACAGCATTAAGAGATATATTCCAGTAGTACATAAGGCCCCCAAGGTTAACAACTATCATTGTTATAGTGATTACTACAACAAGAGCGGAATGTATATCAAAGCCCATTAAAATGAAAGTTACTATAAATATGGAAAGTATTGAAACTCCAATGCTCTGCAAAGTGTCCGACCACATGGTTAAATATTGTTCATAAAACACATAAAATACTGAATAAGGAAAAATTTCAACTTGCATTGCCAAGTCAACTGGTAATCCGTTTGAGATAAGGTTAAGTTTTAACATTTGTGTAATATTCGCAGAAATCTTTCTAGCTGACTCTAATGCTTCGAAATAGTCCCTTGATGTTTTTAATATTGAATGATATGCCATAAAATAAGAACTGTCTACATTAAGTGTTTGTTGGTCATAATTATACCGAACAGCTCCGCTATAGGCTGCATGGCCGGCTTTAACACACGAATCGTCTGGATTATCTCTTAGGAAAAACGGCAGATATTTTCCAAACTCATGTTCATTGGGACGTTGAAGATTATTTTTCTCAATTTTGCAGGTTGAACAGGAGGTATCTATAATAAATAAAAAAGGTATCGTTAGATTTGTAAGAATTTACTCTACTATATACTTATTTTAGTTTAGATTTTGCCAATTTTAAAAGAAAAATTTTTAGTTAATTTTAAAAGTTAGTGCTTACCTTGATGGGGACAGAAGCTGCCGTTCGTTGGATTATACTTGCAACAGCTTGATGACAAAGCCCAATCAAAGTAGTCATCAATCCAACTTGAAGCAGGGCGTGCAATATAAGTTATGTTTGATTTTCGACTAGCTAAGTAAATTTGTGTTAAAACACTGTCATCATTGCAATATCGTCCAGAACATACTAAATTTTGGATCGAGCTGTTTGAATAACTAATATTTCCCTTAAGTACAAAATATACTGGAGGACCAATGTTAAGATGAGCATTTAACGATTTAAAGTAGTGCAAAACAAAACTATCCTCAGGCATTGCTAGTTCTTGATTAAGCCCAATATCAATTTTTGGTACAAAAGCAATACTAGCACAAAGACAACCAAAAAAGAAAATCATAACCACTACTCGAACAAGTTTTTTCATTAGAAATGGAACGTAAACACTTCTAAAAAATTTATATAAAAGACCCTCATTGTTGTGCATTATATCAGACTTTTTACATTTAATAAAACAGCATATGTCTAAGCGGTTTTCCTCCTTTCGTTTTATGTCTAAAGTGAACAAGCCGATGAAACAAGTAATTTGTAAAATGAAATCTATCAATAACGCAACGCCTGCGTAAAGCGCAAATGCCTTAACAGCAGGCATATCAGATAAACTACCAAGAAAAAAACAGCAACTCTCACTTACGGATGTTAATAACATACTGGGGCCTACGCGTCCTAAAACTCGTCCTACCTGTTGCTCAGTTGTTTCATTAGCTCTACGATTATCCCTTTGATACGTCTGAACTAAAATAAAAATATTATCAACTCCAACTGCCAGTACTAAAAACGGAATAACTTCAACAATAATTAAGGTTGCTGAAACACCAATATACCCGAAAATTCCTATCGAAGAGACCACTGACGCTAAAACTATGATAACGCCTCCAATACCCAATGTTATCTTACTGTCAATAAGAGATCTTTTCAATTCCTGTACATGCCCAAGAGATATTGCTATATAAATGAACATAATAATATATGAAACTAAAACGGTCAATATGTCTGATTGCGACTCTCTATTTAATTCATCTTCAATTGACCGTTCACTTGTAAAAGCTATATCCATTGATTTACTTTTATTATTTTGTATATAGTTTAGCATAAACTCAACAAAGGTTTTCTCCCAATCTAATGTTTGAACTAGTTTCCCTTTATCATGGTGATTCTTAACCAAAAATGACAAAATTAAAGCATTAGCTTGTTCATATTTTGTAGACCCTGTAAGTTGTTCACCGGGTTTTAAAAACCCGCCTAATGCAATAGCTGGATCTACTGGACCTCCATAGGAAGCTAAACATATATATGGATTACTGATACAGTCATACAATTCATCCAAATATGTTACCTGAAATAAAATTAAAAATTAGTTATATTTTAAATCATATATTATAATATAATATATAATATTATTTTATAATATAATATATATTATATTATAATATAATAAAATAATAATATATTATAATTAATGAAACAAACGTGCACTAATAAAAATGTGTGTGTTTTTAAAGAGCTATAAGATTACGGATTGTTTAATGTTCTTACATTAAATCCATTATCCTCATCATGATCATCAAGGCGGGTTATATCATCTTGAAAATAACCCCAAATAGATTGGATAACACAATCAGAAGCTTTTACATTACTGTTGTCATCTTTTAACGGAGCATAGCATATATCATGTAAGAAAGTTCCATTCGCTTCGATATTTTGTATTTGTTGTTGTAGATCTAAGACATTAGCAAGAAATTCTCTTGCAAATATTGGCCCGAACTTTATTGGCCCATTCGAAGTGTTATGCACAATGTAAGGAAGGTCCACGGCTTTGATTATAACCTTTAGAATAAACGAAATTTAATTTTAATTTTAAAGATGTCAGCTGGCTTATAATAAAGCATCTAGTTGTAAATTTACTTACCTGTTCCATTCTAAAGAAGGGTTCAAATTTAGAATCAAAGTATTCTCGTTCTATTCTAGATTTTGAGCTTGGCGCTGCCCAAAGTTCTACAGGATCTGTAGTAATTTTCACATACACTATGCCATATCCTAGCATTATAACAAGACTTGCGCCTCCAAACAAAGTTAGCCATGGATAAGTGGCAAAAAATGTGCCCCATCTCGTGAATATGTTTTCCAAAAAGAATTCAGTACGAGCACCAAGCTTTTCGAAATACCGTGGTTCCTGTCTGTACATCGAATCGTCGGTAGCTCCATCGGTGCCAACTTGAAAATCTTCATCTAAAAATTGAAAATTACTATTTCCAGCAACACATTCATGTATTCACATAAATATTAATATGTACATGTGGGAGATGTAACGACGCGACGTATTCATTTTTTTCTATTCATTTGGTTTCTATCTGCTTGCGAGCAGAACAACTTAAATATAACTGCCCTTGCGTTGGTCAAAAATCTGTCCAACACGTTTTGTGCCCAGGATCGGATATTTAAATTGAAAATAAAGTGAGTTACGAGATACTAACATCGGTATAACTCAGAAACTAAACAATTACATGTATGACTGGAATTTATAAAGTAGGCAAATTGGAAAACGAAATTATGACTCCTGGTGTATTATAAAGTGACATCTGGTGAGCAGCTATCAAAATATGATCCTGAACTTCCATGTATAAAGCAAATAAAGTTGAAAATACGTATATAGCGTTTTTGCAGCGGTTCTGGCACTGCCACTTGACTAGCAATTAAATGATCATGATCAATGATAATGAAATGGTGTTTTGCATTAAAAATATGGGTTTTCTGCCGAATATGAATCGTAAAACTTTTATACTCAGCAAGATTCTTGGGATACCATTTCTTGACGCAACCAAAAATAGACCGCTAGACATATTGGAAGTAACACAGTTACTTGCAGGATTCGAGTACTATCATACTTAGGGGAGCATGGACTGTTCAAAAAATTTTTTTGGTTATCAAATAGATATCGCTTCATTCAGTAGATTTGGGCATCGTTCCAATGATGAGTACACTTCAACCAAAAGGCAATGAATATTGTATGATTTTGTATTCGGCACAATATTACAATATATGAGCGAATATGAGGCGGCAGGACAACAGGTAGTTGGATACAAATTGGTGAACAGCCTGAAACACGACAAAGGTTCTGGGTGGGAAAAGGTTGCTCCCAGCAGTATGGTATAAGCTA
Source organism: Drosophila hydei (assembly GCF_003285905.1). NCBI lineage: Eukaryota > Metazoa > Arthropoda > Insecta > Diptera > Drosophilidae > Drosophila > Drosophila hydei. The sequence goes on from NW_022045678.1 coordinate 7,110,035, forward strand.
GGCTGGCATTAGCATTATCTCTACCACCGAATAGAGAAAGGTAGTTGTTTGTTACTACTGATATATATTGACTATTTACTTATAGCATGACAATCCAAAGACGCCCTGCTCAATATGAAAATGGCTATGTTCAATTGTGTCTATAAAGCGTTCGAGTGTTGTTTTTAAGCATGACGGGGCCGTGAAGGTAAGCTGGGACCTATTACCATAGCCTATTAACAATGCTCTAAGGATATTTTAGATGCTAACCGCATGGGTAAATGCGTGTTTCTGGGTGGCTTGGGAAACAACGTGGCGCATAATTCAGCAGTACAGAGGCAAAATACATTGCACTGTCGACTTCGTTTAAAGAATCCATATTCCTACGTCTTTTGATTATCGAAATCAGTTGTGTAGATAAAATTACCTCAACGACCCAGCATAGCGATAATATTAGCATTTAGGAGGTGGACAGGAACCCAGCCACTATATAGCCAAGAAGATTAAAGAACTTATTAAAAACTGAACAACATCGCACCCAAGTGTATACGGTAGTGTAAATAAGAAATCGACACGCGTGTACATACCAAACCCAAAGGCTCTAGTATTTTTAATGAGTATTTTAATATATAATATATAATTGAAATTTTTTGGTAATGTGTATTTGATTTCCCTAACTACAAAAACATTGATCAATGCGGCCATACACTATCAGAAACACCTAAGTATGCAATGATCTACCGTAAAAGATACAACCACATAGTCTTCAGAAAAGCTTGTAACGTTAAATATTTGTAAAATAAAATACTTACCATTTATTGAGTCTTTCGTAAATAAAAATGATCCCAATAGAAATACCAGAGAGCCAACGCAAAATACAACTGTCATAATAACAGTAAAAGCGTCAAGTCCCGCAATGTTGAATGGTTCGGGTATCGGTTCATCTGGGGATTGAGGGCATGACAAATCACAATCCGTACATGAGCATGCTGGAAGTTGACTCTGAAAGAAAAATCATAACAAGAAATTGAATTACTTTCCACATTATTAAAAGCCAATCGAGTACAATATTTTATAATAAAAGACAAGGGCCAATGAAAAAGCACACATTCGGGGAAATTGTATTATATTAGTGTACAAAACTTATTGAAACAAGATTTTAAAAGTTTAATAAACTACTTACATTTACTGCTGCATTACAAGGTGTGGTTGTAGGATTTAATGGAGTGATGCCATTCTTTGTAGTGTTTGTTGGATGTTGAATATATGTTATTTGAAAAGGAACATATACATTATTTCCATCTCCCATATAATTGAACCATTTTGTAGGACTGCACCGTGATGCTGGATAGGCTCCGCACATTAGATCCAATGCTAATTGACCGGTTTGTGGAACTGACACCTAGAAATTAAAACGATTATTCCTTTTTACAATTATTCTCTTTAAATTTTAAATTGTAATTAAAATGTGAAAAACTTAAAATCAAATTATTAACCCTTTTTAAAATTCCATCGTATAGCTCGTCGTCCTGATCAAGAATATATATACTTTATGGTGTTTGCCACGAGTGCCTCTGCGTATTACTTACATTTAAACAAAACCATTATATCCTGATTTGCCACTTTTAATGGGTTAATGCTTTCATTATGACTATAATTACTTTGAGTGTTATGGTAAAAAATATAAAATGCGGAATTGTCCTCCAAGTGATCATAGTGTGATCGAAGTTGTTAGTCAGTGCGTAATTTGACATTTTGTACTACACGTATACTTTGAGCGAAAAAGTATTCCAACACTATGAAAAATTTTTTGAAAAGTGTATCCGTGAGTCATTGGATGCATGGAAATCTATTTGCATCAAATTCGTGTTGCCCATTGACTAATCGATCCCTGTTTTTTATAGGAGCTGTCTATAGAGTCCTTGTGTTTTGACGCCCTAAATCTACTCACAAATTCTTTCCCCTTTACCATATTTAACTTAAACAAATTTTAATTCTGATATAGCTATCTGCGTCCAAATTCTTCATCCTTTTTCATTGTACGAGAATTACGTCTTGTACATGTATTACATATCTATTCGCTGGTACTACGATTTGTATGTCTGTGCGTAAATAAGCTTGAAGAATGATATTTTGGCTTTGATTATTCTGCGTTAAGACAATACATTATTAATATATATATAAATAAAAAGATAATCTCAAAAGAAAATACAATAAGTTTGAAAACTTGCAAGTCGTGGTAGACGAGAAGGATTACTAATTTATTCTAAAATAAATAAAGTTTAGACTTTAACATTTTTATTGTTAAAATTAAATTCTTGTTAATCACTAACACTATATATTTATCGAAAACAAAGCTTTGTTAAATATTATTCTAAGCCACTGCAGTATAACTGCAATTTAATTAAGTTAATCTACTGTGACTCATTGGTCAAGATACAAACATTTGTAATGTGATTATATTCGCAGGCTACAGGCTATATAATTGGATAATGGTCAATAACCATATGTATTTAATGCCATTGCACCTAAATTCAACCAAAAATACTTATACGTAAATTGTATTTTCAGTCGAGTCGCGATCATTTGTAGCTCGCTCAATAATTCATTATTCGTTCATAAATTATAAAAATTCCATTCATTTTGGTCCCCTTCTTAATTTGTAATATATTTTTCCCCTTAATTAATATTTTACCTCGAATAAATTGTAATTTTATTTAAAAGCCTCTTGCAATTTGTAATGAAAAGCGAACTTTTGAGCACAGAACTTCACAGCAATCAAGCGCCCACTATCTTGCAAATCTATCAACTAGCAACTCAAGCACAATTCAAATGCAATTATGTTTTTTTTTTAAATATTTTTAATGTATGTATACACTGCAAGCCATATGCTTTTATTAATTGAATAAACGTATTGCTTAATAAGTACTATTTGTTAACGGATTTTACTGACATTTTCAGCATATGATTTACATATTCTCTTGAAATACAGGGATGAATCTACTCAGCTCATCGTTCTGATTACCCAGTAGAAGCGTGACAAATCTGTTTTGGCCATATAATTTTTTGCACAATTTCTGTTATGAACACATTAGGATATTCTGGAGTATATACTTATGAGTATAACCAGCATCTGAAGATATAGAGTATCTACGTCCATATGAGACGTGTATCTTCTAAAATGTATACACCAAAGAATGAAAGCCCCTTTGAGGAACAGTTCTGAAGCTTTAAGACAAAAAAAAATCTTGAAAAGTAGATATGGCAGTGCTTAAGCTGTGAATGAGTATTATGCCGTCGGTAATGCCCGAATGCACCACTTTTATTTGTTCTGTATTGTCATCGTATGGAATATATATAATTTTATTTACCAACAAAACTTATAATTACAAATATTTGTCATTTTAAAAAGCTCTCCCATTAATATTATACAATGCATGTACATACATATAAATTAGACCATGCGAATGTTAAAAACATTTCATTTTACATGAATGCGAATTTATCGGTGTTAAAAATAAGGAATTAGTCCAGCATTTAAATTGTAAATGGAAATATTTACAACATGCTATGCTGCTTTCAAATCTTCTATCAAATAATTACTTAACTTTATGACTCACCTGTGAACATGACTTATAAGTCTTGTTGATATACTCTTCAGCAACATGTAAATCCAAAGACGTTACATAAAGACCACCTGCAAAAATAAGATAATACAAGACAAGTAAGATTATTTAATAAATTCGTATATTTTAATTTTAAACGACTTTAATAAAAATTATAATCGCAGTCAAGTTTATACAATTAATAAAATCAAAGTATGGAAAATAAATTTTGATTAAATGTTGTGCAAATGTTTTTTTCACTTTTAAGTTTTTAACTTAATAAAAATCATGAGTTAGATGACTGAGTTGAGTTTGTATATAAGATTTTAAATAATGGAACAGAACAGTAAAAAACCCATTACAAATCAATTTAAGAAGCAACTTCAAAAGGTGCACTAAAAAATTAATAATTTTAATAAGTAAGAAAACTCTAGTCTTCTAAATTGCCCCAAATTTTTTAAATTTAAGTTCAGTTGGAAAAAGGGCCAATATGTGAAGGAGTTTGCATTTTTACTAAGGTGACAATTACTTCAATCGAGTATAAAGATAATATGCTGAAAATGAAAAATTAAAGTCAATTAAGTAAAACAGAAGTTATTAAACAAAACGTTTGTCCGATTTGCAAAAGCACGTGGCAAGCAGCACCCAGCGTGCGCATTTTTCCTATACATGTGTACACATGCATTCAATTGCGTGTATTCTTTTCTATTAGAGGAATCGAAATTGATATCGAATTGTGCCTGAATTGTCAACTGCTACTTAAGTTGAAATTTGCAACTGGCTAAGCAAATCAGTGCAGCTTGGAGTTGGTAGGGGTGCCGTTCGTAGCCGTAAATTTCTGGGTTCGATGCCACGCGGCGATGTAAATGGGAACTCAGGGTATAATGGTTTTGTGCAGATTTATGTACTAGGCAGAAGGAGACGTGGAAATTCTTGATCAGGACGACAAGCCGATTCGATTGAGCCCTGGCCGTCTGTCCATATATGTGAACGGGTAGATTTAAGCATATATAAGAGCTAGAGACCTAAATTTTTTTAGGTCCTTGTATAGCACTCACATATCAAATTGGTTTCAAATATTCGATAACTATTCCCGTTTTATTGTTATCGATTAAAACCATGATCGAAATGCAGTTATTAAATTATATCTCTTCCGGTTCAAGAGCTAGAATTTTCAAATTTTGTATTTATGTTTATATTTTTGTAAAAATTATATTTTTATTATACTTTGTATATAGGCTAGAAATTTACCCAAATTCATCAGTTGCAAATAGGGCTAATAAGCGAAGGATTTTGCACTTCTACTAATATGTAGATTATATGCTGAAAATGTAATTAAAATACAGTATTGTCGGTTTTTATTTGTGTTTTTAATACTCTATACAAAGTATTAATAATATTAAAAATCCAGATAGAACTATGATCAAGGTACCTTGTAGTCGGGCACCCCGACTAGAGCGCTCATATTTGTTTAATTATAAAGTGGCAGTGCTGATAGAGTTGATGTGCGGTGCGTAGTCTATGTTGGGCCGAGTCTTGGTGTCGTTATGGCGGGTTTTATTTGCTATTTTGCTTTGGTCCGAGCCCGTGGAAATATCAAGATATTTTCGATGTGCCACACCCTAAAATTCACTTAATTTTTTTTGTGCATAATTAGGTGAAGTAAATGAAGCTGGAAATTCTAAGACTTTAGAATAGAGAGCTTTGCAGCTTGTCATGCGCCGAATGGGAAAATCTATTTCTTTTTAAAAGCTCACATGTACACATATTTCAAATTTCAAATCTCTAGCATCAATAGTATTCAGTCAAGGCCCAAAATGGGCGAAAATGGGAATTCATTACATAATGTTTTGTTAAAATTAATATAACAGGCAGAAGAACGCATGGCAAACCCCTGAGGGTGGGAGTCCTGGTGTCCCGAAGTCGATTTTCAGGTTCAATTAGCTTTAACTGGATATAATCTATGGAGTACATTTAAAATCGCATATTGGACGGGGATAAGGGCTCTAGGACTAAAGCTACTGGACTACAACCACTTAATATAATAGCGTATCTGACATATCAGATATAGCCTACTTATAAGAAGATATTCCAAATTTTTACTTACTAGCGTCAATAGCGTCGAAATGGTTTTCGGTTATACGGACGGACAGCAATATAATCATTGTACAAAATCAAAATACTCTTTTACTACGGAAATGTGTATGAAAATTAAAATTGATATTTTATATATAGTAATTGTATAGTATGGTAATAAAATAATACAGTATCGTAATAGTAATACCTGTGTCATTCTTCTTTGTAGCAGCAGCTATAGAAAATTTTGATTGTTCTGGAGAGCACGTTAACTCGCAAATGTGGCGCGCTAAGTTTGTCATACACGATGGACAACGTTCAAGAATTGCCGCAGCAAGTTTTATGTTCTCATTTAATATTTTTACCTAATACAAATATAAAAACGAAGTATTACTTTTAAAAATACCTGATTATAAAAGTACCTGAGCAACGTCGCAGCAAAAATTCTTGTTATCTGATTGAAGCATAAAACTACATCTTTCTGTTAACAACTTGAGTCCATCATCAGGCATTGCTTTTGGTGGTCCATTATAGGCACAATATTGATTGTGATTTAAGGCATCTGTGTTACAAACTCCGTACCAGACACAATTCTGAAAAATATAAGTTTCTTAGTTAAATAATAATAAATAATAAATGTATTGCTTTCAAGGTATATATAATCAATTTATATTTAGGCTAATCCGACTCTCCGCTTGTCCCTTTCAGAACCTATAAAATCTTTAGTATTTGAAATACGGGAGGAGTTATCGAAAAAAAGCTAGTACTGCATATGGTATACACTAGTATACATTTTATTATGAGAAGATTATTGGAAGGTGTGCCGTTATGACTTCTGGCAGCCAAAATTCAAAGAACTACAAAATGTGTAAACCCTTAATTTTTAAACCCTGATTCCATTGAAAATGGAAACATGATTTTGTGCGTATGTAACAGGCAGAAGGAGTCGTACCAGACCCCAATCTTGATCTTGATAATCTTAATCAAGAAGATAAGCCGAGTCGATTGAGCCCTGTCCGGCTGCCTGTCCGACCGTCTGACATTTGTGTGAACGCGTCGATCTCAGCATCTAGAAGAGCTAGAGACTTACATTTTTTTAGGTCCTTGTATAGTACTCACATATCAAATTGGTTTCAAATATTCGATAGCTATTCCCGTGTTATTGTTATCGATTAAAAATATGATCGAAATGCATTTATTAAATAATATCTCTTCCGGTTCAAGAGCTAGAACTTTCAAATTTTGTATTTATGTTTATATTTTCTAAAAATTAGATTTTTATTATATTTTGTATATTGGCTAGAAATTTACCTAAATTCTTTAAATTTAAGTTTAATTGCAAATAGGGCTAAGAAGCGAAGGAGTTTGCGTTTCTACTAATCCAATAGAATATGTAGGTCATATGCTGAAAATTGTATTAAAATGCAGTAAGTAAACCAGAAGTTATAAAACAAAACGTTTGGCCAATTTGCAAAAGCACGTTTGAACCTTGTGTCCTATTGTCGGTTTTTATGTGTTGTTTTTAATAATAAAGTCAATACAAACTATTGAAAATATTAAAAAACGCCGATTGGACTGGGATCAGCGTATCTCCTCGTAAGGCACCCCGACTACAGCTTTCTGTCTTGTTATTTTGTAGCTTACCTGTTTTGATGCACAAAATAATGAAACAAATATCCAAAATATGAACATTTTCACTTCATCTTTTCTACACCGTAGCAAAATCATTTTGCGTGTGATTGTAACGTCTTAGTTATCATATCTAAAATAAAAAAGAAAATATATAAATAAATTAAGCATTATACAAGCTGTAAACCATTATAGGTTGATGGTATTTTTCTACTCTGAAATACGTATTCATCGTAAAATGATTTATTTCAAATATATGCAACAGACAGAAGGAGGCGTTGCAAATCCCATATAGTGTATATATTCGTGATCAGGTCGACGAGCTAATTCGATGTCCTCCAGTATGAACAGACCGATTTCCTAAACCAAATTTTTGTAGATTAATAAAGAAGGTCAACACCAATTTATTTGTTAAATTTTGAATTCGAACTTGAAAATTATAGAAGCTACAGGTGAAACGACCCAGTATACATATAAAAAATAAAAATAAAAAAAATTAAGACTTTTATTATATGGCTTTGCTTCTTTTTTGTGTTCGATTCCAATTGCCAATAAAATAAGAAATCATGTACATATTATCAAATAGTTGATTCCTGATTCGTTAGTTGCGGGCTGTGTGATAATTTATGGTTTATGATAGTCTTGTATTTCCTTGGAAAAAAAAAAAGATTTTCCTAAGATATACCATTCCGTTTGGATTTAGTTTTTAACCCTAAAAGTATTTCGAAAGAGTTATCTAATGAATGCTTCCCAGGGATAGACCATTAGCATACAATATATAAGTTGTATGCAAATAAATGGTTGTCCAAAAACTTTCTGAAACAAGTAAAAAAGCTATAGTCAAGGGTGCCCGACTTGGACATACCCTGAACCTCGATCGATCTACGTCTATACTAGATACACATTCACAAGCAGTCACACTTTTACCCGCACACCTATATAAATACAATTTGAGTATAAGCTTAACATATTTTTTGACATAATAACATAATTTTGGTCACAATCGAACAATATTTTAACAGGAAAAAAAATGTGCATCGCCAGGAATTGAATATCACCCTGGAAACGTGCGTCACCTCTACCAACACAGCTACCTTACTGTTTATACACTGCTGTAAATGTAAACTAAAGTTGAAGCTGACAATCGCAATTGCGATTTTTAGAAAAGAATGCGAGCATTTGAATATTTGTGTGTATAGGACAAATGCGTACGCTTGTCTCTGTTTTCCACGTGGTTTTCAATCCATTTTATTTAATACTCTCTGTGTAGGCTTAAATTAAATTCTCAGCATATGATTAACATTCTTTTGAATAATTGTCAATTTAGTAAAAATACCGGTACATACATTTTAAAAGAGCCGATTTTCCATTTGCAACGGGATCAGTGTATAAAAAAATGTAAATTAGCAGAATGATTTTATTTATTTTACATTTCTTTTCACATTGAATAGAATTCCAAATTTACTAAGTTCGACTGCTCTGGCCGACTAGGAGATACCCTGAACATTCTAAAAAGTTGCTTTCGAATCATCCGATGCTTCTTTTACACATAAACAGTAAACATACAGACCTAATTATTTAACTCATTTTCCCATTTATGGTATATTTAAACCAACTTTTGACCGTTATAAGTTGTGTTCGAAATTTGAAAAAAAAGACTGAGTTATCCAAAATCTTTGTATTCATTACAGGAACGTATTTTATATTTAGTCTCTAGCTATTACGGTATTCAACTTATGTTTGAAAAACGAAGCGAAATTATCTATTTGTATCGATAATAAAAAAATATTTAAGCTTTAGAAAATTTAAAATTTCAAGTCTCTGGTTTTTGTGGTTTACGAATATATGTATATACATACTTCTTCTGCTCGTTACATACATTTTAACAAAACTATTATACATTGAAGTCTCTTTTTCAATGGTCTCAGGGTATAAAAACAGATTACGGGCAAAACATTGTCTTATCAATAATAACGTTAAGTAATCCCAATCATGATTCCTACTTTAAGTTCACTTGTACCTAATATGATTCGTTTATTTATAGTATAAAGATTGCTTTAGGTCAGGTACAATTGTACCCAACGTAGCAATGGCAGCTGAATTCATGTGTTAAAAAGAATTATTTAAAAACAGTTTTTCTTGTTGGTTTATTGAATTATTATACATACGTATGCATAAATATTTTCAAAAGACAAAAAAAAAAACAGATTTATTCGTTATTTATAGTGTAAAGATTGCTTTAGGTCAGGTACAATTGTACCCAAAGGAGCAATAGCAGTTGAATTCATGTGTTAATAAGGAGAATTATTTAAAAACTGTTTTTCTTGTTGGTTTATTGAATTATTATACATACGTATACATAAATATTTTCAAGACAGAAAAAAACAGATTTATTCGTTTGGGAAGATTTCATAATTTGAGCATTATTTCACATTGCACATGATGACACATTCCTTTGATTTAAATTTCAGTTTAACAGATATAAACAAAAAAAAAAACATGCACGAAGGTAATAAATCCGTAATCAATTTAAATATTCTTTAAACACAGATTTCAATGAAATTAAAGAAACCTTTGTTTCACATAGTTGCAAATATGTATCAGTATTATTATTTCTGCACACAAAGTATTGTTATTTTCAGAGGAAACTCATGAATTCGATACCCGTCTCTAAGTAAAATATATTTTATACATTAATACTTTTGAATTTATTTATCGAAATGCGTGGTTAATCTTTACTTTTAACTTAGCTTCACTTTCATAGCTTATAAATATGTATACACATATCCATACATAGATGACAGTTTATTAAGCCAAATTTTTTTGTCAGTCGAATCGAAATTTAAACCTTACTTTAAGAATTACAAAAAAATTACATTACAAAACCAGAAGTATTAATTGTTATAAGAGAGAAATTCACTTCATTTAGAGTATACAATTAGTATACAATTATACATAATGATTTAGCCCTCAACATACATACAAATAGTTGTATTTGAAGCTTTGTGCAACGTTATCAGTTCATATTGTGAGTCATTCCTATGAACATATGTGCGTTCACTGACACATACCTATGTAAATATTTTGATTATGGACATTCGCAAGTACACTTTGTTATTGACATTCGTTTCGCACCTTGTCGGTGGATTAGAATCAACTTTACTAAAAAATATCTACAAACTTAGGCACAATCTTTCATAATATAAAATGCTTACACAGTTATTGTACTAAATATAGGCACCTAACGGCATTGAAGAAATTAACTTTACAATTCCCGACTTTTCCAATTTGTTCAATTCACAATAAAAATGTTATCTAGAGATGAATTGGTAACTGTTAAATCAATGAGTATTTTAAAGTATCAAGCTCTAGTAAGAATACAAAAAACGGGTCTGACGAAATCACTCGATACCTAACACGTTAAAGCGATTAATTTGTGCAAAACATCTTCAAATACTCATCCATTTAAAGATAAAGTGAATTTCCTATAATTTCAAATCATCTATAAATTAAAATTATTTCGTATGTGAAACAGTTTGGTTCTTAGACACTTATAATTCTGCGCAGCTAATTTTACTTTAGATAAATAAAAGAGCCAGAACAACAGATTAATTATACATGCTTTTAAAACAACAAAATATAGATGTGTTACTTATTATTTTTTATAAATATAGAATATATATATAATATATAATATATATATTATATAGAATTATTTGCCCATAGTTACAGATATTATAAAGATAGCTGGTATTACAAGTTTACTTTTTAAAAAAGCTAAAATATTAGATTATCGGTAAAAGTGCCAAAAAGTTTTTAGAAGTTGTTAAAAAATTACAAACATATATATGATAATATATTTATATTTATATTTAGATATTTAGTTGTTAAGGATAATATTTCCATCTTCAGAAACAAAACAGTAGAAAATATTTTTATCGTTTGCCGATGTTTACTTACAATATTTTGTTGGTAGAAAGTTCCATCCCAAATAATTAGCAAGTATATCTGAGCGATTTTACCGATGGACGGCGCAAATAAATTTATAAAAAGATTATTGGGCGATATAAGTAGTCGTTCAGCTTATTCACAACTGTTTATTGGTGTGACTTCAGGATGGTACGTATTGGAACTTTAAAAGTTTTACTATCAATAATTTATTTGTATGAAGGTATACATATATTCTTTATTTAAGTAAAAAACATATAGCAGCAAACAAAACTAAGCATATTTCAAGATTCATGTTTATATTTGCGTTATAATGTAAATGGATTTTAAATACATAAGTATATATTTAAGTTTAGGAGACAATTTTAACTGTACCAAACATAATCTCTAAGAATGAACTATTGCTATTAAAAACTTGCATAATTTAAAAAAAAAGTGTAAACACTTCAAATTAGCAAACTATGTTTCGCGTTAGCCATTACCTAAAATAAGAATTGACAGTGATCTCACGATTCCCATTCCCTAATTTTCTGACATTCAGCATTATAAGATAAATACGTTTATCTATATATTAAGTAATTTAGTTTTGCATGTGAACAACTACATACATAAATTATACAATAATATTTGCGTACCTCTGACTCATTTATATATATCAGGCTCATTCATATATACGTGCAGTTTGTCAAGAAACTCTTTACACACTGAAAAGAATACAATTTATGACTAGATGCAGAAATTATGGTAATTTTAATATTTAGTATGACCTTCCGTAGCTTTTAAAACATGCTAGAGGTTTTGTCTCATTAAATAGACCAACTTTATTAAGTATTCAAGAGGGATTTCTAGGAAAACAGCTTTTAGATGTGTCCGGTTCACCGACTCCCGTTTGCTCCTTTTTTTCTTATGTATGTGGACCATTTGTTCAACGGAGTTCAGATCAGGACTCTGTGGTGGTGTATCAAGAACCTTGCCACAATTATGGAGAACCCAAGTCAGTACATTAAACTCCTTAAACTTTGGATAATTGTCTTGATAAATTTTAAAATTGCGCTTATTTCTATTAATCATACTCATACCGACTGTTTACTGCTCATGTTTACAGCAAAATTAAAGCGCTTTTCTATAGTTACCAATGAAAGAAGCGGTTTCTTTCTTGCAACTCTTGAAGAGTACCTATGCAGTATGATGGCCTGGCGGACTGTTTCATATGAGACACCTAATTCATTTGATATTTGCGGATTTTGGTCAATCTTCCTCATAATTAAGCGGTCTACCCGCCTGTGAATCTTTCTTTTGAGCCTACCTGTGCGCTTTTCTTCAAGTCTGCCTTCGTTTACCACACGATTTATAACATATATAAATTCTTTTCCTTGATATAGAAAACTTTTATGTTATTGAAAACTAAAGACCATTAGTTTGCACATAAAGTCAAAGATACCATGCTTAGTACGAGTTTATAATTTTGTTTTCGATATTTTAGTTCAGTTCTATGCTGTGAGTAAAACTCCAATAATAATGATTTTGTAGATAGAAGACGGCTAGAACTGCAGACTTGTGTGTCCTTGTAATTCATACAGCAATTTTGCGCATTTTGGATTTTAGATACCTCATACTCAAAAATATTCATTAAGAAATGCTTTAGAATAAATTAATATTCAACAAAACCTTTTTATGTTCGTATAAACGAAAACGTAGAATGATTGAATGTATTTGTATTTTACTCTGAAATTTGTGTACCGTGCAACAGAAAAACGATTAATTAATTTGTACTTGTAACTAATAAAATTAATATAACTCGGTGGTAAATATTATTACAGTAAATTGTTTCACTCCACTTTTATTTTACAATTAGTACACGCATCAGAAACATCGGCAGTTTGGGTGTCAGAATTATATTATATATTTTTTATTTATTATCATTATTTATTTAAAGCTTTAAATTGTCAGTTGTTACGTTTCTTAAAGGGCGACTGGGTACACAACAATGAAGTTTGGAAAGTTTGCTGCGTTTGCTATTGGAGGAAGTATTATTTTAATTGAAATTGCGCACCAGGAAGGATTTATTAAAATTGACTGGCCCAAATTGACAAAAAGTGTGGATAAAATAGCTGAAAAGGTCGAATCTTCAATAGCTGGAAATGATGCAAATTGGATGGATAAGGTAAATACATAAAAATGAAATCTTCCTTCATATAATAAAATAAATACTGCTCTTAATGCTACTTAGACACACAAAATAAATAAATAAATAATACTTTTTCCATTAAAAGCACAGGCCTTAAGTCTTGCATTTAATCAGATACAAATGTCAGCGCCGGCTTTTCTACTTTATCGAATTTCGAATTTGTACAGCTAACTTGCAACGAATATTCGGCTTATTTTTATTATCTAAACATTCATTCATCGGGTGAAGAACATGCTACAAATGGGGTGAAGAATATCCTATCGACTGGAAAACTTATTTTATGTTTAATGCTTGTTTCTTTTGCACATATATCATTTCTTCGGCTAATATTTAATGTTTGGTTGTTATTATTCTTTCAGACGGAAAATTTTTTGGATCGAAAACTTGATAAAGCAGAAAATCATCTTAAAGGAAGGGCAACAAAAGTAAGGAAATGGTACGCCAAATATATTGGAGATGAAGAAGGACCGAAAATTAATGATCTTCACATATTTTTAACGGCATTCCTTGGAGGAATCGCATTGGGTGTGGCTACTGGTTAATAAAAATATATTAACGCAATATCAATGCAATGTCTTTGATGTTTGACGGATAGTAACTAAATAAATCAGGTTTTTTTTATCACTCCAACTAAACATATGGTTAAAAACAGTTTGTTTACAACATACAAAGCTTGATTATCTTATCCTATAATGATAGAACATTTAATGCGTTGGTTAATGAATCGCGTTGTATGGTACCGGAAAATTGTATAATGACGCATTAATTCAATTAATATTTTTTTCCACTGAATTAATATATTTCCTGTAATAAATTCTAATTTTGCTTCATAACCTCTTGCAAATCGTAATGGAAAGCGACTCAACTAGCCGCCACTTTACTGCGCCATTGAGAAAATTCAATCGCTATGGCGATTCTTCAAATAGAAAGTATTGTTCGCATTTGAATGAATGTGTGCGTGAATGCGTACGCTTAGCGCTGCTTTTTGCATGCTTTTGTAAATTGGCTAAACGTTTTACTTAACTTATTTTTTACTTAACGGATTTTAATAAACTTTCTGCGTTTGATTCAAGTATTCTATTGGATGACTTGTCAGCTTAGTAAAAATACTCAATAGTCGCAAATAGTCCATAGTTGGCTTTTATTTCATCATGCTATTAATAATATTTGGTTATATTAACCGCATCTTCACTAAGTTCTGGCAAAAAATGTTTCTTGATCTACACTGCCTAACATAAGTATTTTTAAAAAAAATTGTTTCGATTTAACTTTACAATGGATTTAAGAAGATTTATAATTTTTTTGTTTATACATAACTAATTAAATTTGAAAAATAAGCAAAATATAATTTTTTTCATAGAAACTTAAGAAGATAATAAATTAACCTTATTTGGCTTTAATACATTTTTGAGAACGGCTCTGAATCTCTGATTATATATCTCTGCAAAGCGATGAAACGATGAAATTTTCTTACCTCTAGTTTTATTCAACGAAACTTTTTTGGATGAGTTATACTCAGAGGATCTTTCCATATAACACTGCTTCACAACTTATTTGGCTTGGTTTTAATTGTCTTATAATCTCATTTTTTAAACATTGTTGGACAGTGTGCACACTTATTGGTGAATAGGTTTGTAGCATTATTAGGCATCAAAAAATAATTAATTTAATCCCACTGAAGTATTCGGTCTGTAGTGTGCGTAGTTTTTAGCTTACCTCCTGATCTGATCTCCTGAAATATCTTTAGTCATGTTGTTATACCCTGATCCCATTGAAAATGGGAAATCGGGGTATAATGGTTTTGTGCAAATGTATGTAAAGACAGAAGGAGGCGTGACAGACTCCATTCTTGATCAGAATGACATGCCGAGTCGATTGAGCCCTTCTGTCTGTCCGTCCGCATGAGGGAACGCGTCGATCTCAGCATCTATAAGAGCTAGAGATTTGAAATTTTTGTATGTCCGTGTATAGCACGCGCATATCAAGTTTGTTGGAAATATACGATAACTATTCCCATTTAATTGTTATCGAATAAAAACATGATTGAAATGCAGTCAATAAATTATATCTCGTACGTATTAATAGCAAGAGCCTCCAAATTTTGTATTTAGTTTTATGTATATTTTATGCAATTTTGATATTTGTTGGATTTTGGATAGCGGCTCCAAATTCCCCCAAAGTCTTAACATTTAAGTTAAGTTGGATATTGGGCCATTATGTGAAGGTATCTCTATCAAGCCAATAGTATATGTAGAGCATATGCTAAAAATTTAATTAAAATCCATTGAGTAAACCAGAAGTTATTAAACAAAACGTTTAGCTAATTTGCAAAAGCACATGTCAGCAGCGCCACGCGCACGCTATATTTCATATGCATGTATTCTTTTCTATTCGAAGAATTGAAATTGCAATTAAATACTACTTGGATTATCAGCTGCTACTCAGCTTCGAATTTGCAACTCTTCTCGCAAGTGGTGCAGTTGGTAGAGGCGGCCCTCGTAAGCAGCTAGTCCCGTGGTTCGAGACCGGCGAGATGAAATATTTTTTATTGTTTTATTTTTGAAAATTATAAAGTGGCGGTGTGGATAGAGTTGGTGCGCGTTGCGTAAAAGTTGTGGGTTCAAATCCTGGTGTCGTACTGTCGATTTTTATTGAATTATGAAATTTCATATCCAAACTCAACTCAACTGTTTTACAGGTGATTTTTAAAAACTTAATGTTTATTTTTTTATCAATAAAAGTTAAAAAATATATGTAAACATTAAACTTATTAGAAAATGCGTATAAGGAAAACACTGACCCAAGATAAATTTGTTATCATAAGCAGGTAATGGTAAGTATTTTTAATTTCGAAAATTACATTGGTATAGTTTGTCTGCCAATCTTAGAAAAGCATAGACTCACAAGATTTTTAAGTCATAACCACAATTTTTGTAGTTCCAACATACAATGGATGTTTAATTTATGCAATAGGATATAATAAAAATAGGGTATAATAAATAATTAGTGGTTATACTTGTTATACTTTGATGAAATGAAATAAAACACAACCGAAGTCTAAGCTTGTGAATCAATATTTGTTTTTTATTATTTGAGTCCATTTAATGTAGAAAAGCAGGGTAGATTGTTCTTGAAACGTGTAACATACAAGAGTGTGATGATTTTCACTAGCACTGATTCGATCTTATAATGCATTATGCCTTGATCGCGAAATGAAAAAACAGCAACAGCGTACATTTTTTTTGTGTGTGAGTATGTGTGTTTTTTAAGCGACAAAGCTTTGTTGTAAGACAGAATGCTTCAAACAGCGGTTTGGCGACAGTTCAGGGTATCTCATAGTTGTGTATTGTCTACTACACTTTTCTTATTTGCTTATTCTCCACTTCCGCTGCATTTGTTTGGATTCTTTTTACAGAACCTTATGAAATAGTCAGTGTTTAAAAGTAAAGAATCATTGTCTGTTTATCGTTTCATTAGTATAGTAATATGACTCATGTCACAAGAATTTTATTCAGCCTTAATCTGATTGGTTACGTTACCTCGAATTCGATAATAAAAGTTGGTAGGTATATATTTGTATTTATAGACAGAATTAAAATAAAATAATGTAATGTATAAATTAAAGGTGCCTTATTCCCAAAAGTATCCAAGCATCGAAGCGATCCAGAAGTGGCCTTCCAATACGCTGTATATAGGGTAAATCATGACAAAAGTCTTTTACCTGATACCAATCTGCAACACCATATTCAGTATATCGGACACGACTCATTTCAGGCCGTTCAAAAAGGTATAAAATTAAGATAAAAAGATTGTTTTGTTTTATATTACGCTGAAATTAATACTCGTACACTAAATAGTTTGCAATCTTATCGAAGGCGGCGTTCAAGCTGTATTCACACCAACGGATTCTCTGTTGGCCACCCATATCAATTCAATATGTGATGATTTGGATATACCAGATATAGGAATTGGAAGATCCGCTCAAGAATTTTCTGTAAATGTTCATCCTTCGCAACAATATATCAATCAAGCGTTCCTCGATGTTATTCGATACCTAAATTGGACCAGGTTTGGTATTTTATATGAAAAGGACCACGGTAAATATATAATACCTTTAATTATGAAGACATTAAAAGTCTGTGTTCTCTTGTGCAGGTATATTAATATTAAATCAATTTTCACGTTCAACTGAAGCAGAAGTACATATCCGACAAGTATCGTCCGGTTCATATTTGTCGGTTCTTAACGAATTTAAAAACAATGAAATTCATAACATCCTGATTGACACAAACTCCGCTGGAATTTCAATTTTATTAAAAAATGTAAGTTGGAATTATTAACGATGTTCTTAAATCGTAAATATTTAAATAACAAGAAAGCTTTAGTCGGGGTGCCCGACTAGGAGATGCTCTGAATCCAACCCTATTTGCTTTCAGTATTTTTAATTGTTTGTATCGAGTATTAAAAAAAACAATTAAAACCCGACAATCCGACAATAAGACTCGAACCAACATTCTCTACGCAACACGCATCAACTTGGGCAATTATTTATATAAATTATAATTAAAAATAACGACACTGCCTGGAATTGAACCTAGAACTTCTCAGCAACGCCCGCCCTTATCAACACTGTTGCAAATCCCAACAAAAGTAGAGCTGATAATTTAAGCACAATTCTATCGCTATTGCAATTCTTCGGACAGAAAAAACTTCACGTATTTTAATATATATATATAGGAAAAATGCGCTGCTTGCCACGTGCTTTTGCAAATTGCCCAAACGTCTTGCTTAATAACTTTTATTACACCCTGATCCCATTAAAAATGGGAAATCAGCTTATAATGGTTTTGTGCAAATGTATGTAACAGGCAGAAGGAGGCGTGGCAGACCCCATAAAGTATATATATTCTTGATCAGGACGACAAGCCGAGTCGATTGAGCCCTGTCCGTCTGTCTGTCCGTCTGTCCGTATGTGTGAACGCGTGGATCTCAGCATCTATAAGAGCTAGACACTTGAAATTTTTTTTTGAAGGTCCGTGTATAGCACGCGCAGGTCAAGTTTGTTTCAAATATTCGATAACTATTTGCATTTAATTGTTATCGAATAAAAACATTATTGAAATGCAGTAAATAAATTATATCTCGAACGTCTTCAGAGCTAGAGCCTCCGAAATTTGTATTTAGTTTTATGTATATTTTATGCAATTTTGATTTTTGTTAGATTTTGGATACCGGCTCCAAATTCCCCCAAATTCTTAGAATTTAAGTTTAGTTGGAACTAGGGCCATTTTGTGAAGGCGTTTGCATCTCAACCAAGCCAATAGGATATGTAGATCATATGCTGAAAATTTCATTAAAATCTATTAAGTAAAACAGAAGTTATTAAACAAAACGTTTGGCCAATTTGCAAAAGCACATGTCAGCAGCGCCACGCGCACGCATTTTTCCTATGCGTGTGCACACATACATTCAAATGCGTGTATTCTTTTCTATTCCAAGAATTGAAATTGCGATTGAATTGTGCTGAATTATTAGCTGCTACTTATGTTTAGATTAGCAACAATTCGCGTAAGAAGGACAGTGGCTGCGTTGGTAGAGGCGTCGATCGCATGCAGCTTGGTCCGGGTTCGAGACCAGTGGAAATGAAATGTTTTTTATTGTTTTATTTTTTTTTAGTTATGAAGTGGCGGTGTTGGTAGAGTTTGTGCACGTTGCGTAAATAATCCGGGTTCGAATCCTGGTCTCGCAATGTCGATTTTTATTTGTTTTCTTTTTTTTCTTAATACTCGATACAAACTACGGAAAATATTACAAAACTCAAAGGACTGGGATCAGGGTATCTCCTAGTCGGGCACCCCGACTAGAGCTTTCTTACTTGTTTTTCTTAATGGATTTTGATTTGATCTGATTTTTCAGCATATGATCTACATATTCTATTATATAATTGTCAGCTAAAACGGGAACAGTTATCGATTATTTGAAACAAATTTTATATGCATGTGCTATATAGATGCTGAGAGGCGTGCTCTGATAATCTCTGATAGGCAATCTCAATATACTTTTTGTATGAAGTCTTCAAAATTTCCGTCGAAAATAGGAAGTAGCATGTTTTAAATAAATCTATCTAAAGATAGAGAGGTTTAAATTTACGTTTGAATTTCAAGTCAGAATGCCGTTCTGTAGCTTAAATTGACATAGTAAAAAAGTAAGTTTTTTTAATTTCTTGGAACTGCAGATTCTTCAACAACAAATGAATGAATATAAATTTCATTACTTCTTCACGAGCTTTGACCTGGAAAATTTTGATTTGGAGGACTTTAAATACAATTTTGTAAATATAACATCATTTCGACTTGTTGACATGGGCGATGTAGCGGTTAAAGAAATTCTGAAGGACATTGAATCTTATGATCGTCGGATTTTAAATGAAAATGTTTCTACGTATAAATCCCTGAAAACTGTTAGTATCGAGGTAAGATTTTATTTTCTTATTTATATTATTGTATTTATTCATATGTTTAAAATTCTTAGACAGAGGCAGCTTTGATGTTTGACTCGGTATATGTGTTTGCAATAGGATTGCAATCAATTTATCCCTTACTTCAGCTATCGAATTTGACTTGTGATGAAGAAATGCCGTGGAATGGGGGTCTGAGCTTGATTAATTATATAAATGCGGTAAAATTTCGGATTTTGTCTAATATTATTGTTATTAAAATATTGGTTTTGAGACCTACTGGAATTAATTTTAATATAAGTATATTTAAATTTAAGAAATATATTCAATTCGGTTATATTTATACTCGTTCACGAAGTTTTACAACTGTGATTGTCGTGTTTGGGCAATGTCCTTAATGCTGTCTGCCTGATTCTCGTCTAACTGCTTGAATACAAAATATTTCGCTACGCTACGCTTTTGAACCTAAGGGACTTGAAACTTAAGTTTTAGTACCTCAACATTTTGGAACGTAACGAAGAGTTGTGTTTCTCAACAGATCGATTAATAATTATTTTTGCACACCCATAGGGAGCGCAGTGGATTGGGGATAAATACATATATATTTATTTATATAAATTCCTTTATATTTTAACAATATTGGGCTACCGACTTGAAATTTGATACTGCGGTCTAAATATTTTTCATCATGTTAACGAATTGAGATGACTTGGCCATGTCCGTTTGTTTGAAAAAATCTCGGGAATTTTAGATTTAAATTTAAAGTTAAACTCAAAACTATTTTTCAATAAATCCAATGGGATTTATTTCTTATTCTTTTTTTATTGATTATTTTTATTACTTCACACAGTATTAATGAAAATGTGTTTAGATTATTTTTCTTATTCTTTTTTAACCATTTTTATTACTTCACAAAGTATTAATATAAATGTATGTTTAGATTTGGTTTTTAGGATATATCTTGAAGAATATAGGTGTTAAGTTTACTATGTTTACTAATCAATTTGTTTACCTCCCAAAGTGATAAACCTTTTCAACTAGTAGAGATTTATTTTAATTACTCTCTGAAAATTGTATTATGAAAGAATATGTAGAGCTGGAACTATTTAATACATACATTACATTGTACAACCCGTAATCGCCAACTGAAGCCGTCTAGTGATGGCGTATTCGTGCATCTGTATATAAGTTTGTATGCTTTTGTGAAACATAGCATAGCTACGAAAAAAATTCCACATATCTCCTAGTCTGGCGCTCCCGACTAGAGTACTTTTTAGAATTTAAAATACAATTCTTAATACATTTGTCTAAATTAGGTTGAATGGAAAGGATTAACCGGACCCATACAGTTTAAAGAAGGTCAACGAATTCAATTTAAGCTCGACCTTATAAAATTAAAGCAACATTCAATAGTAAAAGTTGGTGAATGGACACCTCAAGATCATCTTAATATAACGGAGCCGTCATTATTTTTTGATGCTGGTTCAATGAATGTAACCTTAGTTGTAATTACTATATTGGTTCGTGTCTTATTTCTTAAAATTATAATTATATTGGTAGTTTAATATATTCATGGATTCTAGGAAACACCATATGTAATGATGCGTTACGGAAAAAATTATACGGGAAATGAACGCTTTTATGGATTCTGTGTTGATATATTGGAAACAATCTCACACGAAGTTGGTTTTGATTACATATTAGATTTGGTGCCTGATAGGAAATATGGTGCCAAAGATCCAGAAACAGGGCAATGGAATGGAATGGTTGCTCAGCTTATGAAATATGTAAGCTTCAAAGATATTAATATAGTATCAAAGCTATTACTTTCTGCAGACGGGATAATAAATTTGATTATAAAGTTGATTCGTGTACAACAAAGGATGATTAAAAAAAACTTATTTTTGTTGCCTTGTTATGTTGTGTATCTTTACATTTTAGAACATATTTTCTTATTTTATTTTGCTTGCAGAAGGCGGACTTGGCTGTTGGTTCTATGACAATCACATATGCAAGAGAAAGTGTTATAGATTTCACTAAACCATTTATGAATCTAGGAATAAGCATATTATTTAAGGTATGTATATGTTGACATATGTTGACTTTCATGTTTTTCTTATTTGTAAAAAGATGTTTTGGAATGCGATTTTGTCCATGCTTTTATCTATATTTGGTAATTAACATTTTTTTATTCGTTTGCAGATACGTCGCAAATCAGAAGTTTTTTTGTAATGTATTTTATTATTTATAGTGATAAGTATTATAACACTCGCTGCAAGTTTCGAAATCTAGAAAAAACCTACCTTAAAATTTTTGAGTGATACTTTCAGTTGGTTTAGTCTTTGAAGTTGTTTTAAATCTTCGAAAACTTCCTTGCTTTCTGTGAAATCAATTAAAATCGTTATCGGGATTTCAATACCTATACAGTTTATTTTATTATATTAAAAAATGTTAATTGGACTTAAACTATATTAATTAACTTATTTATTTATCGAATTCAGTATTGTAACCTTAATTGGAGTCCAAATAGGCAGCACTTACTTATTCTTAGTTAGAAATCGGGGTGTTAAAAACTATAAACATAATCGCATTTTGAGTTGCAGTGGATGTGTTGATGCAAGTAATATTAGCTGGTTGTGGATAATATTATATTAAGAGAAGTCAGTTTTTAAATAGAAATAAATAGAAGAAGGGTAGCTCGTTCGGAGGCGTCTGACTATTTGATAACCTGGTGCCGAAATGGCAAATGAAAAAATATTTGAAATAATATGCGGGTATTCAGTTTATTTTTATGCACTGAATTGATGTCAATGTTGATAGAGTTATTTTATATTGTCTTCCTACCTTAGTTCTATTTGTTCCAAGTGTTGTGCGCAAGTGTCATAATGAAACAGTTTGCAGATTGGTGCGCACTTGGTTACATCATGATATTGTAGCGAGAGTATTTCGTGCCGTAATCGTGGGAGAAATCTTATTATGGGTATCTCTGTGGGATGCTCAGATAATAAGGTTTTTAAGCCATTTTGATTTATAATAATGGACTTTGAAAGTGTAATAGTAAGCATCAGACTCTGAATTTTAGTTATTAACATTAATTTCTTGTTAACAGCGTTTTGTTCCTCTTTTTCATTACGGTATCCGTGAGTAAGTCTATTTATTTCTGGGTTTCCATATTTATCACTACCTGAATATTATTGAACTTGATCATTCTTGATTCAGTCATCCTAATAAAACCTTAACCAGCGGCCTCTGATCTGCCAGCTACAATCTTGACTGACGTGACCAGATAGTCTAAACGTTAAAACAGACAACAGACTCCTGCTGTGTTTCAAGTTCACATTTAGCAACTTACGCATGTGAGATTGAGGAAGTGGGCTTTCAGCCTGTTTTGTCTTTTATTGCAGCGAACTCAGTTAGATTACAACAATATCTAACGTATCCTCCTTGTTTTACATTTCCTTCAACTATCAATATGTACTTGCTACCAGGGCAATGACCAATCCATTCAGGTTACATAGACACACGTAATTTTAAGTTGTCCTTAAGGATTAATCTTCCTCTTTCCAAAATTTAAGGTCTGCTTCGTTGTCGCAATATAATAATCTGTTTTATTTTTTTAAGTTGTTCATTATTTCGACGATAAGGATCTTTGCGTCTGTTATCGTTCTTCATCTTCATCTTTGCTTGTAAAGTGAATAGCATGACGAATTTTTTCCATGCTCAAGGAAGATTTGGTTGCTGAAGCAGTTAACAGGGTTTTCTTTGGACTCTATCGTGTATGCATGTATGAGGACGCATCCGTTAGATCAAATGGTTTTCGGAAATTTGGATATAAAAGCTTTTGATGCTATAACATGGCAGTGAAATCTTTTACGAAACATCTGTAATAACTGGCTAAGTCAAAAATTGCTTCAGCTCGAACAGTGTTTTTGGCTCAGGGTACTCTTGCATGGATTTAACTTTTTAGGGGTCAGTCTTTGCACCGTCACTGACCGCTATAAAACCGAAGTACTCAACGCTTTCCTTGAAAAACTTTCATGTTAGCATCACAAAGGGTCACAAAATCAGTCTATATGACCTACGTGCTATTTCCCGTTTACAGAAAAGGTTATGACGTGAACATCGTGTGTTTTGCCAATTTGGTCACGCAGTACTTCGTCAATCGCTCTTTGAAAAATGCTTCCTGTATCTTTTAATCCGAACGGTTATCGGCAGAACTCATATTTTCCTCCATTTACTGAAAAATATGTTTTTTCCCTGTCCTCCTTGGCCAAGTAAATTTGGTGTTGACCGGATCTTAAATCGAGCGCTTGAAATATTTTGCTTTACCCATTCGGCTAGTATCATGGCTATGTTTGGCATCAGGTATTTATCGGCGACAGTTCGCTTGTTTGACTTCCGAAAATTAATAACGAGGCGCTTTTTATTTTTTAGCTTTTTTGTCAACAGGTCGAATTGTAATATGGGGATTTTGAGGACTACGATGTCATTTACGTTAGTGAAGTTTGTTTCAATCGTGGTGCAGCTTTTCCTATGCTTTAATGCACTATTCTCGTCATCGTAGTAAGAAATGATAGCAGTTATTCTTAGGAGCCCCTGTTTCGATTATTATTATTAGTTTTCTCCCACCCATCTGTCATACAATGTACAGAAACCGGGAGCGTTTTCTAAAAAATGTATGTCACATTATGAGTCTGAGTCGTCCAGAACCTTAGCTAACATCGCAGTAGCGGTACAATTATACTGTTGGTCTTCATTATGAATGGCTTGCTGCACAGTGTTGTGCACTTGCTGGTGTCTTTTGCCTGGCATATGTTCTTTGCCCTTTCTGGGCTTGTGCGTTAATGATCTGATATTTTACGAACCTTGTCTGTTGCCTTTACCTCGACGTCGGAGTGTTGACGTCCATAGGTTGTGGCGACTGTTCTATTGCATTGTGTGGTTAATCTGGTCCTGACTAGAATTTTTCTATTGCTGTTTGGTCGGTATCCTAACATAGTAACGGTTTTCATCTGACCGTTCAGTTTCCTGCCTTTATTGCTTTTTGCTGTAACTGAGAACGTTTTTACAATTGCACACCTTTCTTTGCTAGCCTCTGCCTCTCTGGCTAGGGTCAGTGTAGAAGGTAAGTCTTTTGGCTGCGATGAAAATACAACTGATCTTAGAGTCTTCTTCAAGCCGGAAACAAACGCAAGCAGTGCATGATCCTTTGGTACACCTTAAACTGGAGTACTTCTAACTGTAATGTGCTCATTTGAGTTTTTTATGCGTTTAACGTTAATTGAATTCTTCTCTTTAGCTAATTTCGCTTGTAATCAAGACTTGAAGCTGGGCAGCATCTTTTTGATGACTTTCTATCTGGCTGTCCCACTTTACTGCTTAATTCTTGTAGTTTTCTATAAGCAGAGAGTTCATCAGCAAAACAAACTATCTTGTAGACATTTCACGTACTCGTGGGTTGCAATGACCGATTATAAACACATAATCGGCATAATGCCGGAATTTGATTTAATTTGGATTTTATATAAAAAACGAAACCAAGAAACAAATGTCAACACACTTGCACTGACAAAGAAACAAAACAATTTTTTATGACTTAAACGATGATTATTTGAATAAACTTTTTATGTCTTTTTCCTAGCCTATGTGTCGGCTGAAATACTTTCTAACGTTGAAGTTAAGTACAGAACAAGTATCAAAGCTCTTGGCATCATTATGAGCGCAGCTGCCGGGCAATATTTTGCATAACAACAAAGTGTTAAACCGTTGTGCTTGAAGATCTGCACAGGTTCTCTTTCCTCATATTGGCCCCATCTTGCCTGCTCTTCTGGCAGCTCCACTGCCTATATAGCAACCCAACCTCAAGAATTCTTTATAGAGTTGAGCTACTTCAGTACCAAGTGATCCGTGATCAACACAATCTTTGATGTTCTAATATCCTTATCTAGCGATCCTTAAAGTGCAATTTTCACTAACACATTCCCTTTCATGGAACTGAGTCAGTCGCCGGCCAGATTTCTCCAGAGGTATTTTCCAATAGCCACTCTTTAAATCTAAGATCGTATTATAGCTTCTCGAAACTGGTCCAATACGCACTTATGGAAGTGGATATGCATCCTTTACGTATCTGCATATATCTTCCATTTTTAATCTTTTTTCTTGATCATCACTCGTTAATCTTTGCCTATTTCATCCACTTGTTTGTTAATTTCAGCCTAAATAATGGGCCGGTCATCGTGATCCAGTGTTCAGTAACATAGTGGGGCCTTTTATGTTATGCAATTCGTCAATTCTTTCCGTAGGAATGTATTCACTTCCAGTGGCTGCTGTTGCGTCGACTTCACTCCCATTAGCGTCTGGGGCCTACTTGCATATGTGGATTTTTTGGTTAAATTTTTAGCTTTGGCCGTACTTCCGCACTGTGCATATGCTGACCAAGTAATCCTTGCCCAGCACCTGATCGTCTGTCCCTCCTGTCTGTCCCTTTAAACCTAATCGTTTGGGACACGTGTAAAGCCCAAGTTGAGTGCGACCTAGTCCGCAAATTTTATGCTTGATCTAGCTTGTTCTTGGTATTTCATCTATGTGTTGCAGTGTGTTGAGGACATATCCGAATCAATTGCTAATTCAGAGAGTTACCCACAGAAAAATAGAAACTGTCTGGTTATTATTGGTTGGAGTAAGGTGTTCATTCTTACGGACTGACGAATGGATGGAAAGACAGACAGATAGGGTTTAGTTTCGTTCAGGTCAAGAATGGGGCCTACGCCTTCTTCGGCTTGTTACATACATTTTATATATTCTCAATATAAATTGTTTCATTAATTACATGGTTAGTACTTATCTACGATAAGTCTAAAGTTACACTCAAATATTACCGATTGTTCAGGCATGAACATACAACTAATTCTAGAGAGTGCCATTGGAATAGGTCAAGTTACATGTTTAGAATCTAAAATTAAACATACGAGCGCTGACCCTTACACTGGCAGCACTAGATAAGCTAGATTTAAGAGATGAAATACGCATGAGTCAGGGTATAAGAACTCTATCTCAGACGAATAAAGATCATTACATAACTGAACGCCGCCACAGTCAAATGTATTCACATTTTGGCCCTTCGAGCAGGAGAATACAAGAAAGTGAAGTGAAAAATTGTTTAAATAATTTTCTTTGGCTTATCAATTCAAGCTGTGTGTAGAGGCACAGCGCGATCAAAAAGTCTATCAACACAAAAATACCTCCAATGGGTCAAGCCAAAGACTAAATAAGAAACAAATTTTGATACGAAACAACACAAACAAAATGCTGTCGGCAAAAACTCTTGAGTTGCTCTAAAAGCAATCAGAGATCTATGATAAGATGCGGCAGAGCATCACGAACAAGGATGCGTTATCAGTCATTGTTAAATAGGCATACGAGTTTACTGCCAATCATCTAACGCTAATCAAAATCGGTGTCGTCGACCACCAATATTTTAAGGAGAAAATATATGATAATAGAAAACATCAGGAATTATGGAGAGTCTCTGATGAAAGTCGAAGTTGCCGACCACGTCATAGACACTGACCAGCATCCATCCAACCAAAGACATCCAATGGAGAGCACAGACAGCAGGAAATAATATTTTCCCAAAGAAGCTCGAGCCCATTGGATGTGATGGTAGACCCTGTGGACCGACAAGCTCTAATAGTAAGGCAACACATGCAAGAAGTGTATGCCAATCTAGAGCTCAGCAGCCAGGAAGAAAACTTTGACTATATAGACAAGTTGATTTTGCTGTGGAATAAAGTCCAGTCAACACTCAAAGATTTAGAGGCAAAATATGAGAAATTTGACATCGATCAGATCGATGAGTTGGAATGCAATGTCAGCATACTTACAAGAAAACTAAGCAGAAGTGTAGGTGACTTGCAAAATATAAAAGAAACGTTCCAGAGCTAGCGAAAGTGGATCTTCCTCACTTTAATGGAAGTCCTAAAGAGTGGCCAATACACAAGGAAGCTGAACTACCTGAAATCATGCCTCAAAGGGGAAGCCAAAATGGTCGTAGGCCATTTATTAATTGGCTCGTCTGCCAACTACAACTCAGTGTGGGAACTAATATGCAAGTTCTACTAAAATATGTGAAACATTTTTTAGAGCCGTTAACCAGCTAGTGGATGTGGAACTGCTGAAGAACAATGATGAAGGCAACAGCAACAGAGTGCATTTACATCTTCAAAGAAAAAGGTCAATTTGGTAATGAAGCTGACGTACTATTCGCTCAAATTTTGTTGCGACGATTCTCTCCGGAAGTACAACAACATTCCGAGCAAGAGAAATTCAGTCCTTAGACAATGTGCTAACTCAATAGACTCAGTGGAAAAGAGTGCCACCCATACGTCGATGGAAGCAAAGACAATGAGCTACAAAAGCACAAGGAGTTTGTATATAAAAACACGCTGTGCTTTAAATGTCTTGGCACCCATAGCATTGAAGATTGCAAAAAGAATTGGACTGGCAATCAATGCACCAAAGCACATAACAATTTGTTTCACGAGGAAGCAAATAAAAAAAAAAACCGGCAGCAGCAACTGTCTAAATGACTGCGTTCATACAGATTAAAAATAAGTCTGGACAATACGAGCAGCTATGAGCTCTTATAGATGGAGGCTCACAAAAAACCTTAATATCTGAAGAAGCCGCACAATAGTTAAAACTGCGCCGAACCAAACGGAATGTGGAGGTTCAATAAATTTCGCAAACTTTGGAAATTTTTAAAAATAGTGTTTGCTTAACAATCAAACCCAGGTTTAGTAGCAAATTTGTCTCTACAACGCAGGCACTTGTTATGCCAAAACTTTAGTGAGCTTTACCAACCTAGAAAATTGGCATGGATGTTAATAAGGATTGGAATAGCTGGGAGCTAGTAGACTCACATTTTAACGAGCCCATTCGAATTGACGTTGTCATTGGCATTGATTTATTTCCCCTAATCATGTTGGGAAAAGTGATGAAAATTAACAAAACACTGGGACAAAACACTAAAATTGAATGGATTGTCTCCGGCAATATAACTGGATTATCAACCAACAAGGTAATCAGCACATCAACAACGACGTGCCTGGACGTCCTAGAGAACTCTGGGAAGCATCGAAAAATGAAAATACAGCATATTTAATTCTAAGCATACCGTCTACGCACTCAACCCCTTACAGGGAGTGCAATCGCAATAGATCAAATTACAAGCTTAGGTTCTAAAATTAAACATACGAGCGCTGACCCTTACACAGTCATCACTTGATAATCTAGATCTAAAACTCTATCTCAGACGAATAAAGATCATTACACAACTGAACGCCACCACAGTCAAGTGTATTCACACCAATTCTGCAAAGCTTGTGAACGAGGAAATCCGTATTTTATGCATACATGATTAAGTGTAGTGAATTTGTCCACAGCTCTATGTGGTTAATACTATTAATAATAATAATAATAATAAATTAATTAACAATGGGTCACGGTAATATATGGTTTTGAACAAATCTAGAAATATAGTTCACGGCTATATTGACTTGCGTTCTCCGTTGGATCTGCGCTGCTAATGTAGCTTTATCTTATAAAGAGAAAAAAGTTATAAATGTACGAAAATTAAGAGTTTAATACGGGATACATTATAGTTTGATTTCTTGTCCACTAAAGTTTTTAAAAAGAGTTTTATTTCTATATTATTATATAATATATATACAGCAACAAAAGCATCTAATATTGTATAAATACTTTTTTAGGTCCCTATGACGGAGCCAACACGACTATTTTCATTTATGAATCCACTGGCAATTGAAATATGGATTTACGTTTTGGCAGCATATTTATTTGTATCACTAACAATATATTTATTAGCAAAATTGTCTCCGATGGAATGGCGTAGTATACACCCATGTGATGTGGATCACTTAACAATAAGCAACCAATTTACAATATCGGATAGTTTTTGGTTTACTATTGGAACGCTTATGCAGCAGGGATCTGATATATATCCAAGAGCTACATCTACCCGAATTATAAGTAGTATTTGGGGATTTTTTTCGCTTATTATAGTTGCATCATATACTGCTAACTTGGCAGCATTTTTAACTGTCGAACGTATGATCAACCCGATCGAAAATGCTGAAGATTTGGCTAGCCAGACAGAGATTTCATACGGAACATTAGATAGTGGATCAACAATGACCTTCTTTCGGGTAAGTATATGCGGATCACATGTCTACTACCTACTTCGTAAATTTATATAATTTAACTCAATTAAATATATCTCAAAAACTGTACTCAGTTGGAATTTATGTGTTATATATATATTTACACAGAAATGTCATAAGACAACTTATATGAAAAATTCGGGGACTTACTTACATTAAAAGGATTGTTTAACAAATTAGAAAGCTCTAGTCGTTCAGTTCAGAATGGGAGATACCCTAAACCCAATCTTATCTGATTTTTTTTTAATATTTTCCAAAGTTTGTATCGAGCATGAAAAAAATAAATACTGATATCAAAACAGCACGATTCGTCATCATCATTGCCTACGCAATGCGCATTACCTCAACCAAGACCGCCACTTCATATTTAAAAAAAAAATGGTCTTGTCGACGCCTGGTATTGAACCCGCAGCTATAACGACCGCTACTGTATTGCTTATGCAAGAAGTTTCAAATCTCTACTAAAGAAGAAGATATCAATTCTAACTCTATTTAATCACAATTTTGATTCTTTGAATAAAAAATAATGCACGGAAAAATGCGTGCGCTTGCTGTTGCTTGCCACTTGCTTTAAAATTTTTTCATAATTGGTCAAAAGTTTTGCTTAACTTCTGTTTTACTTAACACATTTTGTTGAAATTTTCAGCATATGATCTTCATATTCTATTAAAGTCATCCTCAGCTAAGTAAAAATGCAAAGTCCTTCACGTATTTGCTCTATTTTCGTATATACTCTGTGGGGTCTGCCACGCTTACTTCAGCCTTTTACATACAGTTTAACAAAACCATTATACCTTTAACTTTGTTTTTCCATTCTTAATATAGTTTCCTTATATGTTATTATTATCATTGAAACTTCAACCTCACTCCAACTGTAAAACTCACGATATATATTTTTGATGAAATGATACGAGATAATGCTCCGATTATATTCAGATGCCAAGCTCTAGTTAATAGAATCTGTTGCGGAAAAATTTTAATTCAATTTTGTAATTTAATTTCTTTCTAAAATTGTTTCTTGTAATAGCGAGATTTGCTTAAAAAAAGGTACCAATGCAATGGAGCAACATTGCGAAGAACTAATCCTAACTAATTAACCACTGTATTTTGATTGTCATAAACAAATAGTAGCTTACGATACTCCTTCGAAGCGCATTGCGCACGTCAAGAGTCTGGCACTTGCGCCCATTTTACAGAATTTCTTTCTTGTTTGCAGAAACATAGTTATGTGACGGCTGTCCGATAGATCGAGATCAGATGATTTTCTAGCAGATTACGAATTAAACGAGTACACCCAAGGCAGTAGTGCAATTGCTCATAATAGGTTTTTTAACAGTTAGTCCTTGGCAGTGTGCCATAGAGTTCTGATGCTCAGTTAATGGTGGCTGAGTCTTTTTCGATGCGCTATCACGGTGATTTGAGATATGGTTGAGACTTTTTTTGAATGTATACTCCAATGACCTCCAGATACCAGTTATTGACCTCAGGATTCGAAAATATATTTCCTGCAGACAGCGACGATGTGTGAGCTGCCATCAGCGACCGTGTTGCCATTTTCGAAATCTTAGACCCAAATCTTATTGCAAGTTAACTCTGGGTTTTGGAATTTAATTCAAAATGGAATATTTTGTTATGAAAAGAATTAATGCTAGATACCTTTAATATGTTTGTTAGTTTTAGTTTTTTTAAATCGGTAATTATTATCCTGTTTTCTGACAAAATTATATCTGTATCTGTGACATTTGTTATTGATTAGAGCTGTCACTGGATTTTTGTGTTGATTTCTAATTATCAATGTAGCGAATTTATCCGTCCATTGTCTGTGTAGTAATGTAAAAAGTCCAAGATTTATTCTAAGAAATATAGAAAGTTTAAAAAAACTAAATTAGCAAATAATATAATAATAAACTGATGTACAAATAAACTGTGAAATGTTCCTGGCTTAATTGCTGGTTGCCAAACACAAATCCCCATAATAAAAGTTGTCGTCCCAAAGTGTCCTTTTATTACTTCCTGAGAGCATTATGTTTTAGCTATTTTTTGTGCTAATTTAGTAGCTTTTATGTTCCTGACGTAAACTTTCATTTTGAACATTAAAGACTCTATTCTTATCTCATGAGCCTTAATGGAGGAGGTGTATATCAGTTTGTGTCTTGTTAGTTAATGAGTTAATTGTCCTATTGTACTTAATTGTTGAAAGCATTAGCTCAACTATGTCGTCAAGTTCTTGTTAATTCTTTTACTATGGAATCCCGTCGATTTCTCGTTATCACAGTAAACAGTTTTAATCTTAGAAATAAATTAACAATCTGGGATATAAGGAAAGTGATGTTTACTATTCCTCGTGAGTATTGGTTGCACGATTCAAGTTGAATTGAATTACTTATTCGTTGAGAGTATGTCAATGTGAAGCATTTCTCCAGCATAGAATGCGGTTGTGCTTTGCATCAAAAAAGTTTACTGCCAAAATTTATTTCAACCATTTTTACCGAAGGATTTTGTCATTATTTCTTTTTGTTCTGTATGATCTTCGAATGGAATGCTTCTACTACACTATGTTGGATATTAAGGCCAATATTGTTATTTCGCAATGGAACACAATGTGTATTGGAATTCCTTTAAGAGGGTCTGTAAAACTGGTATCTAGTTCTTTCAGAATGATGCGGCTTAGAATGCATTTACGGGGTTGTCTATTGCTTTAATAATATGCTAAGTAGCTGCATTTAACTCAGGAATTTCTAATGCATCGGTGACGAAGTCTTTTTTAGTGTTGAATGCTTTCCAGCGGTTTGTCAAATTTTTTTGCGAAACAGCAAAAGTTGATGGTCAGATAAAATATTGGGGATATTTACTCCATAGAGGAAACATTATCATTGGCCATAATTTACGGGAGGCTTTATGGCCATATCAAGTGTTGTTTTCCTAAAAATAACATTTTTTATCTTACTTAAATTTTGAAGCTGGCGCCAGTTAATAATTATTCTCACTTTTCTTGATAGGTTCTCTGCGACTATACCATTATAGAGTTTTGAAATGCCTGTGAGAGGTTGAACTATTTTAACGTAGACTTTACTAGAACTCCGGTATAGCTTTCTCAGTCAATATATGATCATAGTTTGAATATCGTCAAAGAAATTGATACATTTGAGATTGCCTGCACCCTTTTTGGTAAAGTTGTTATCCCACCGCTGGATGCGATGAATCTAAAATATTCTACAGCTTTCTTAAAAGCCTTTATTGTTTGCTGGAGTACCCTCATTTCTGCAGCAGGGAAATTTTTAAGGGCGCAATGAATCGTTCGTTAACTTTTTTTCAACAATGACTTTAACTTTGACTTCTGCAAAGTCAGCAGTGCCTATCGGTTTAGGGTATAATTTTGAATATGTCGTAATTACAAATATGTCATTTGTTCGTGTAAGTGCAATAGTATTGATGTAGTACGGCAGTCTTTCAATAGGAGCTTTGAGTTCTATTGGAACTGCTTCCGAAATGGTGTGACTTATTATTATGGGACCTGGTATGAAGTGAGAAGACGAATTGACTACCATGAGGTTGAGGAGGTTGAGACCCCAAAGCTTGTTTGTTGTTTGTTGTGTAATGAAGACTCGCCACTCATGGAAAAAAATAATTTCAGTTTTCTTATTATTTCCCTATTAAAGATTTATTCTGAAAACCCTGTTGTAAATATTTTTTTGTATTTAAAGGAACTTGCATTTTTATTTTCTTCTCCTTAATTATAAGAGTTTTAATAGGCACGGCTCTTCGGAGTGGTTGGCATACGCTTTGTCAGCGGGTCGAACGCTGTGGTGCTTATGTGGGTTTCATTGGTGATGTTGTCATGTTGGCGCTTTTGCTTTTGTTGGTTAAGTCGACACCACTGTTTCCGTTGTTAGTTTTTTGCAATAATTTTTAAATAGTGTTTTTTATAGCATGCCGATAATTCCGACTTGTGGCGGAAATGAAATTATATACCGGTGATCCTATCTAAGGCCAGTTTCGGTTGCGAAAACCAAAATACTTTGCTTTCATACAGGCATGCGGACAGCAAGATGCGCATAGCAAAGAAAAAACAATATACTCTTTTTACTTCGAGAACATAAAGCTAAAAATAATATTTAAAAACGGGATAACATCGGGATGGATATTTACGAAAATCTCGTTTTATCACTTTTGACAAAGTATTTAAAAGTTTTACAATAACAATATCTTTGGTAAATAGGACTCCATGATTGAAACCTATAAAAAGATGTGGAGAATTATGGATAATAAGAAACCTATGGCGTTCACATCTACATATGAGGATGGCATAAGGCGCGTGAACCAGGGTAATTACGCCTTTTTAATGGAATCAACAATGCTTGACTATATTGTTCAACGAGACTGCAATTTAACACAGATCGGCGGATTATTAGACACAAAAGGTATAATTTTTAAAGGCATAATTTTGAATATCAAAATCAATAAAATGAAAATAAGTAAGATGGTTTTAGTCGGGCATGTACGGCCTTTTAATACCTTGTACATATACATACATATCTTGCATTTATGTGTACATATATATGTACACGCATCCACACGCGTTTTTATGTATTTAATAATGCTGATAAAAATGTAAGTTTAAAATAATTTTCAACAAAAAATGACCCCATAGAAATGACCCCTTCAGAATTTCCATTTTGAATGGGCAACATAATTTACTTTGTGTCAATATGAAAACATGCAAGAATATTTGGGGTTTAGTCATTAGAGAGTGGATCACATTTCATAGTTCTATGTTATGGGGTATGCAGTAAAAGAAAGCTTGTCGTTTTGCCCGTTTAGGCTCTTTTTACAAAATTAAATCCTTGAATAGGTCATACTGACGAAAAAACAGTGAACCTGCTCGCAAATTTACATTTTTGTTACAGTCAAGAAATCTTTTAATGTTAAGGGTTTATATAATATAATAGATATATTATATGGGTGAAATATTGAGTATTTTAAAATGTATTTCTTATTCTTCCAATATACATACACATGTATAACATGGGCTCTTAAGGTAAAAAAGTTGAAAGTTGTTTTTCATAAATAAATTTCATCTTTAAACTATAAGTTTTCACATTCCATTAAATATATTAAATTTTAGGATATGGTATTGCTACACCTAAGGGATCTCCATGGCGGGATAAGATATCTTTGGCTATATTGGAACTTCAAGAAAAAGGAGATATTCAAATGCTATATGACAAATGGTGGAAAAACACTGATGAGACATGTAAACGGATAAGCAGCAATAAACAATCGAAAGCAAATGCATTAGGACTCGACAGTATAGGTTGAGTCCAACAATTAATATTTAAATATGTTATATTTATGTTGAAATGTTGTAGGTGGTGTATTTGTGGTACTAATTACTGGAATATTAGTGGCGTTTATTGTTTCATTCTTCGAATTTATGATTAATTTCCGACGACAGGCGAAATTAATGCGAATTACTCATTGCAATTGTAAGAATCACAATCAGATAAGCTATCCACCTGCTAAGGATTCACAAACAAGAACCGATTTGGCATATTTACCTCCGCCACGTTCTCTATGGGTTGAAATGCTTGAAGAGCTGCGATTTGCATTTTGGTGCACTAATAAACGTCAACGTCCAGAGCTTAATAGTTGCTGCACCCAATGCCAAAACTAATTATAATTTAAATTAAAGCATATTAATTTATATTTTTTTAACAACGATGTAATGTAATAAAAACTTGTCCCGCTGCATTTTTTTGTCTATCGTTCTGTTTTAAAGATGTATCCAGAAAAATATGTAAAAGGGTTTGAGCATTGCCATCGGATTCAATCGATTGTTATTTGGAAAAAAAACGTGATGCGTGTAATTTCAGAAAATAAAAAATATATAGTAATAGTTGATCTCAAGGCCGCCCTAAGACTTTATGCAATACTTGCTCCATTTTTAATGCATATAAGAATAATTTGACTTAAAATTGTATTCCTAACTGACCCGTCTTATTGGTTGCAATGGAGCCACTGGCCAACCAAAATATTCTCTTAAAAATCAAATGCATATCAAGTAAAATTGTTGAATGGTTAGTTTAATTCGAAGAGTAACGACATATAGCTAAACTGTTATTTTTTTTACAGCTTGGTGGGGAGTGGTATCATCTGACATTTTAAATTGAGCAGCACTTACTCGTATATGGTTTCGTCAGCATTTCCCAGTAATTACTCTTTTCTTCTTTTTTTCTGAAGGAAGAACATATTGTTCGATGTCTTTAAAACCAATCATATAGTTATTAAATCAGACAACAGCTTGGTTTGCAAACTATAAAAACGTAAAAGGCAGCAAACAATATTTATAGGCGGAAAAAAGCTATGTCCTTGCAAAAAAAGCCGAAGAATTCGGAATCAGCACAACTACAGTGTCATGAGTTACTACAGAAGTTCACGAAGTACTCAAACGAGAACAGGTTCCCAAATGACCACTTGAGCGTTCATTTCGGAGAGTTCTTTGTAAGCCAAATAAATTCTCTTCATGTTCCTTATGTAGGTATAGCACTGTAGTGTTTCACTGTCTGAACGCTATGTTAGTCGCAGTGACAATCCAAGTTCAATAAGTAAGAAAGCTCTTGTCGGGGTGCCCAACTAGGAGATGCCCTGATCCCAGTCTTATCTGCATTTTTCAATATTTTCGATATTTCGACACCAAGATTCAACTCTACTATCACCGCAACTTTATAATTAAAAAATAAAAAATGTTTTTATTCGATAACAATTAAATGGGAATAGTTACCGAATATATAAATATTTTTTTCAATTGCTGTTTTTATTTGCAATCTGTCTTATACTAGACAATAAACAAATTTTTTATCATTAATATTACATAACCGGATGGCTTGGGCTCCAATGAGATCAATCCATATATTTAACTACTTTACATATATATCTATTTCTGTGGGGAAGGTCTAGGACTAGAAATCTTTTGAGTCGCCTGTGGTTGCTTGAGTTATTCAGTAGTCTTAGTGCTAAAGCATTGTCGTGGTTATGTAATTTATTCATGTATCTGTTAGCATATAGTTGTATTTCTTCTTTAACAAGGATCAGTTTAACATCTTTGTAGATATTATAATTAGTCACATACCAGGGTGCACATGTAATCATTCTGAGCGTCTTTTTCTGGTATCGTAATGCGTAGGTCCATACTGGCTTCAGTACGGCCTTATATAGCCTTAATTTGTTCTGAGGACTATGTTCAGAACGTGGTCCTAACAGCCAATACATTTTCCTGGTTTTCACCTTGAGCTGCTCTCGTTTTGATTTGATGTGCTGCTTCCAAGTTAGCCGCCGATCAAGATGAACACCTAGGTATTTTTACCGATTTAAAGTGACTGCAGGACAACTTCCAGGTCTCAGAGAAAATGTAACTTGCACTGACTTTTGCGTGTTCACTATTATTCTCCACTTTTGAAGCCAGACTTCAATTAGACCGACTTCTTCTAGGAGTAAAATGGATGCAACTTGTGGGTCAGTGTTCGTAGCAATGATTGCGGTGTCATCAACATATGTTGCTATCTCAACAGCGTTTGTTGTAGGTAGGTCAGCTGTGAAAATTGTATAAAAAAATGGACCTATAACACTGCCTTGCGGAACACCAGCTTCAGAAATGTATATGTTGGATGATTCGTCATGTTCTTGTACATAAAAAGATCGGTTTGCCAGATACGATTTTATAAAAGTAAAGTATGGTGCTGGCAGTTACTTCTTAACTTTGTAAAGAAGACCTGCATGCCAGACTTTATCAAACGCTTGTTTAATGTCTAAAAAGATACTTGTGCAATATTTTTTGCATTCAAATGCATCAATAATTGCATGCGTTATACGATGGCATTGCTCGAGTGTTCCATGTTCCTGTCTTGGGAAGTATTCCACTCATAGCATAGCATTGTATATTTGAGTGAGCAATCGGATGCATTTCGGCGGAAGATGTCTAAAGGTATTTGCGTATATTTTATCATAACCTGGATCTTTATTTCCTCTTCCACTTCTGAAATATTCCTGTGGTGTATTGGTAGGCTCATCTGGCAAGCAGTTTCTAGAAATTGGTCAACTTCATCTACTGTGTGAGGATCATTTTCCAGATTTGGCTTAAAAACAGAGCTTAAATGTTCTGCAAACGCTCCAGCTTTTTCATTATTGCATCTGCAGCGTTGTCCCCTGCTGTCTAGAATTGTTGTAGCTCTTCTGGTTGGTCTTTTTTACCTAGTTGCTTTCCAAAGGCTGTAATCCAAGTCACTTTTTTACGGATCAAGATTCCTTAAATATTCTGCTGTTTTGTCTTTGACTACCTTGTTGAATTTACTTTTGTCGATTGGGCTTCTCGTTGTCTGCCATAATTTCCGCAGTTTTCTTTTTTCAGCTATTTTTGCTTTAAGTTCTAGTGGCAGAAAAGCTTTCCTATTTACATTATCTTTTGAACATGTATCCAGCATATGTATAGGAAGAATGCGTTCGCATTGCGCTGCTTGACATGTAATTTTGCAAATTGGCCAAAAGGCTTGTTTTATAAATTCTGTTTTACTTTATGGATTTGAATGAAATTTTTAGCATACAATCGACATATTCTATTGGATTAGTACAAATGCAAACTTCTGCACCTATTGACCCTATTTCCAACTGAACTCATATTTATAGTATTTGGGTAAATTTGGAGACGGTATAAAATACATAGAACTAAATACAAAATTTGGAGGCTCTTAAGTCGTACGATATATAATTTATTAGCTGCATTCTAAATTTTGATTTTAATCGATAACAATAGAACGGAAATAGTTATCGAATATTTGAAGCACACTTGATATGCGCGTACTACACAGGGACCTACAAAATAAGATTCAAGTCTCTATAGTTGCTGAGATCGTCGCGTTCACACATACGCATAGACGAACAGCCTGACGAATAGGGCTCAATTGACCCGACTTGTCCTCCTGATTAAGAATATATATACTTTATGGGGTCTGTTCAGGCATACATACAGCATATTTAAAAAATTCAAGCATGCCGTCTACGCATTCAACCACTTGCAGGGAGTGCAATCGGAACAGCTCAAATTACATGCTAAGATTCTAAAATTAGACATACGAAAGCTGACCTTTACACAATCAGCACTTTATAA
Organism: Drosophila hydei; assembly: GCF_003285905.1. Lineage (NCBI taxonomy): Eukaryota > Metazoa > Arthropoda > Insecta > Diptera > Drosophilidae > Drosophila > Drosophila hydei. The sequence goes on from NW_022045678.1 coordinate 7,149,318, forward strand.
GCTAGATTTAAGAGATGAAATACGCATGGGTCATAAGTATAAGTAAGTGACCACAGTCAAGTGTATTCACATTGGTCCCTCGAGCCGGAGAATACAATACTAACAACTTTATCCACATTCGTCCTTCGATTACATTCTACCAAGTTACGTTTTGTGTTAAGTGTTTACACAGTGAAGTAAAAAATTGTTTAAATCATTTTCTTTGGCTTACCAATTCAAGCTGTGAGGCAAAGTACGATCCACCAAAGCGAAATTTTCACACGAAACAACACAAACAAAATGCTGTCGGCAAAAACTCTTGAGTTGCTCAAAAAGCAATCAGAGTTTTATGATAAGATCCAGCAGAGCATCACGAAAATGGATGCGTTATCAGTCATTGATAAATTGGCATAAGAGTTAACTGCCAATCATCTAACGCTAATCAAAATCGGTGTTGTCGACCATCAATATTTTAAGGAGAAAATATATGATGGCATAATGGAAAACATCAGGAATTACGGAGAGTCGAAGTTGCCGAACACGCCATAGACACCGACCAGACAGCATCCATCCAACCAAAGACATGCAATGGACAGCACAGAAAGCAGGAAATAATATTTTCCCAAAGAACCTCGAGTCCATTGGATGTGATGGTAGACCTTGTGGACCGACAAGCTCTAATAGTAAGGCAACACATGCAAGAAGTGTATGCCAATCTAGAGTTCAGCAGCCAGGAAGAAATCTTTGACTATATAGACAAGTTGATTTTGCTGTGGAATAAAGTCCAGTCAACACTCAAAGATTTAGAGGCAAAATATGAGAAATTTGACATCGACCAGATCGATGAGTTGGAATGCAATGTCAGCATACTTACAAGAAAACTAAGCAGAAGTGTAGGTGACTTGCAAAATATAAAAGAAACGTTCCAGAGCTAGCGAAAGTGGATCTTCCTCACTTTAATGGAAGTCCTAAAGAGTGGCCAATACACAAGGAAGCTGAACTACTTGAAATCATGCCTCAAAGGGGAAGCCAAAATGGTCGTAGACCATTTATTAATTGGCTCGTCTGCTAACTACAACTCAGTGGGGGAACTAATATGCAAGTTCTACTAAAATATGTGAAACATTTTTTAGAGCCGTTAACCAGCTAGTGGATGTGGAACTGCTGAAGAACAATGATGAAGGCAACAGCAACAGAGTGCATTTTCATCTTCAAAGAAAAAGGTCAATTTGGTAATGAAGCTGACGTACTATTCGCTCAAATTCTGTTGCGACGATTCTCTCCGGAAGTACAACAACATTCCGAGCAAGAGAAATTCAGTCCTTAGACAATGTGCTAACTCAATAGACTCAGTGGAAAAGAGTGCCACCCATACGTCGATGGAAGCAAAGACAATGAGCTACAAAAGCACAAGGAGTTTGTATATAAAAACACGCTGTGCTTTAAATGTCTTGGCACCCATAGCATTGAAGATTGCAAAAAGAATTGGACTGGCAATCAATGCACCAAAGCACACAACAATTTGTTCCACGAGGAAGCAAATAAAAAACAAGTAAGAAAGCTCTAGTCGGGGTGCCCGACTAGGAGATACCCTGATCCCAGTCCTTTGAGTTTTGTAATATTTTCTGTAGCTTGTATCGAGTATTAAAAAAAAAGAAAAATAAAGATCGACATTGCGAGACCAGGATTCGAACCCGGATTATTTGCGCAACGTGCACAAACTCTACCAACACCGCCACTTCATAACTAAAAAAAAAAATAAAACAATAAAAAACGTTTCATCTCCACTGGTCTCGAACCCGGACCAAGCTGCATACGAGCGGCGCCTCTACCAACGCAGCCAGTTCCCTCTTTACGCGAGTTGTTGCAAATTTGAACATAAGTAGCAGCTAATATTCAGCACAATTCAATCGCAATTTCAATTCTTGGAATAGAAAAGAATACACGCATTTGAATGTATGTGTGCACACGCATAGGAAAAATGCGTGCGCGTGGCGCTGCTGACATGTGCTTTTGCAAATTGGCCAAACGTTTTGTTTAATAACTTCTGTTTTACTAAATGGATTTTAATGAAATTTTCAGCATATGATCTACATATCCTATTGGCTTGGTTGAGATGCAAACGCCTTCACATAATGGCCCTAGTTCCAACTAAACTTAAATTCTACGAATTTGGGGGAATTTGGAGCCGATATCCAAAATCCAACAAAAATCAAAATTGCTTAAAATATACATAAGACTAAATACAAAATTTGGAGGCTCTAGCTCTTAAGACTTTCGAGATATAATTTATTTACTGCATTTCAATAATGTTTTTATTCGATAACAATTAAATGCGAATAGTTATCGAATATTTGAAACAAACTTGACCTGCGCTTGCTATACACGGACCTACAAAAAAATTTCAAGTCTCTAGCTCTTATAGATGCTGAGATCCACGCGTTCACACATACGGACAGACGGATAGACGGACAGACGGACGGACAGACAGACGGACAGGGCTCAATCGACTCGGCTTGTCGTCTTGATCAAGAATATATATACTTTATGGGGTCTGCCACGCCTCCTTCTGCCTGTTACATACATTTGCACAAAACCATTATACCCTGATTTCCCATTTTTAATGGGATCAGGGTATAAAAACCGGCAGCAGCAACTGTCTAAATGACATCCAGAAATGCGCTCATCCAGATTAAAAATAAGTCTGGAAAAGACGAGCAGCTATGAGCTCTTATAGATGGAGGCTCGCAAAAAACCTTAATATCTGAGGAAGCCGCACAATAGTTAAAACTGCGCCGAACCAAACGGAACGTGGAGGTTTAATAAATTTCGCAAACTTTGGAAATTTTTAAAAATAGTGTTTGCTTAACAATCAAACCCAGGTTTAGTAGCAAATTTGTCTCTACAACGCAGGCACTTGTTATGCCAAAACTTTAGTGAACTTTACCAACCTAGAAAATTGGCATGGATGTTAATAAGGATTGGAATAGCTGGGAGCTAGTAGACTCACATTTTAACGAGCCCATTCGAATTGACGTTGTCATTGGCATTGATTTACTTCCCCTAATCATGGGAAAAGTGATGAAAATTAACAAAACACTGGGACAACACACTAAAATTGAATGGATTGTCTGCGGCTATATAACTGGATTATCAACCAACAAGGTAATCAGCACATCAACAACGACGTGCCTGGATGTCCTAGAGAACTCTGGGAAGCATCGAAAAATGAAAATACAGCATATTTAATTCTAAGCATACCGTCTACGCATTCAACCCCTTACAGGGAGTGCAATCGCAATAGATCAAATTACAAGCTTAGGATCTAAAATTAGACATACGAGCGTTGACCCTTAGACAGTCAGCACTTGATGAGCTAGATCTAAGAGATGAAATACACATGAGTCAGGGTCCTTCTGCCTGTTACCATTATACCCTGATTTCCCATTTTCAATGGGATCAGGGTATAAAAAGTCATAGCGCCTATTGGGGTGTGACAAATCGGGTAAAGCTGTATCTTTTACATTATCAAAGCTAGAAAACTTTGACAAGACTGTATAGTGCTTTATACAAATTCTGCTATATTTGCAACTCAATTAGAGACTTCAAATATGAAATATACTATTTGTAGCAAATTTGTTGAGCTAGAAACTTATATATTCGATTATTAAGTTAATGTTAACCTCCTTTATTAATACACAACAAATTTAAGCCCATTACCCAGTACCCAGGAATTTCCACATTTTTGTGCTCAACCCCCTTACTCACAGTTCGTATGGTCGCTATAATGATATATGATAAGGCTTCATTAAGGTCTGTGCAGACAGGAGCTCTTACTTTTAAATTGAAATTCTCTTTTATTATGACTTCTGCAAAAAAGGAACTGATTTTCCACAGATAGAAATTCAGTATACCATTTTTATACCCTGATCTCATTGAAAATGGGAAATCATTGTAGAATAGTTTTGTGCAAATGTATGTATCAGGCAAAAGGAGGCGTGGCAGACCCCATAAAGTATATATAATTTTGATCAGGACGACAAGCCTAGTCGATTGAGCCCTGTCCGTCTGTCCGTATATGTGAACGCGTGGGTCTCAGCATCTATAAGAGCTACAGACTTGAAATTTTTTTGTAGGTCCGTGTATAGCACGCGCAGGTCAAGTTTGTTTCAAATATTCGATAACTATTCGCATTGAATTGTTATCGAAAAAAAACCGTATTGAAATGCAGTAAATAAATTATATCTCGAACGTCTTAAGAGCTAGAGCCTCAAAATTGTGTATTTAGTTTTATGTATATTTTATGCAATTTTGATGGATTTTGGATAGCGGCTCCAAATTCCCCCAAATTCTTAAAATTTAAGTTTAGTTGGATCTAGGGCCATTATGTGAAGGCGTTTGCATCTCAACCAAGCCAATAGGATATGAAGATGATATGCTGAAAATTTCATTAAAATCCATTAAGAAAAACAGAAGTTATTAAATAAAACGTTTGGCCAATTTGCAAAAGCACATGTCAGCAGCGCCACGCGCTCGCATTTTTCCTATGCGTGTGCACACATACATTCAAATGGGTGTATTCTTTTCTATTCTAAGAATTGAAATTGCGATTGAATTGTGCTGAATTATTAGCTGCTACTTATGTTCAGTGGCTGTGTTCAGGCATGAACATACTGTAGTATATTTAATAACATATCAATAATACCCGAAGCAATGTAGAGTATTCTGCATACAGATGCGTCATATGCCTAACATATGATAGTGTATACTAGATACGCATATAGTGACATTTGTCCCCACGCATAAACATAGGGCGAGCGCAAAGATAAGAAAATGGAATATGATCAGTCACTTAGGTGTGGTCTGACCAGCAGCGCGGGAGATGCCGCGTTCGCACTTTGCCTAAGGTGTATGCCGCTTGCCTAATGTTTATGCCATATGCATATAAGTATATACAAGCTATATATATGAAGCTACATAGCGGAGAGCATAGTATGTCTCCCGCTAGGAGCTCCACTCATTACATAATGTACTTAGGTTAAGAGATGAAATACGCATGAGCCAGGGAATAAGAACTCTTGCTCAGACGAATAAAGATTATTACACAACTGAACATCACCACAGTTATTTGTATTCACAGGCTGCGTTGGTAGAGGCGACGTGCGAATGCAGCTCGGTCCGGGGCTCGAGACCGGTGGGGATGAAACATTTTTTATTGTTTTCTTTTTTTTTTAAATTATGAAGTGGTAGTGTTGGTAGAGTTGGTGCACGTTGCGCAAATAATCCGGGTTCCGGTCCTAGTCACGCAATGTCGATTTTTATTTGTTTTTTTTTTTGAATACTCGATACAAACTACGGAAAATATTAAAAAAACTCAGAGGAGTGGGATTGGGGTATCTCCTAGTCGGGCACCCCGACTAGAGCTTTCTTACTTGTTACTTATATTTTTTTTAATACTCGATACAAACTACGGAAAATATTAAAAAAAACTCAGAGGAGTGGGATCAGGGTATCTCCTGGTCGGGCACGTCGACCAGAGATTTGTTACTTGTTTTTATTAAGAGAAGTATGGAAAGCAGCGTCGACTATTTCATTATAGTAGTCTATCTTATCAGCGTTTGTAAAATCCAATCCAATTTAAGTCCAAATAATTTTGAAAGCTTGACCTTATTGCCAAATTTTTACTCAATGTTAAAAAATCTTTTCATAAGGTCTCCGATATTAATTCTATTCAGATGCTCTACCTTTTGTTTAAATGGTGCTGCTTTGAAACCCGTCATCTCCTTGGAAATATATACCGACAACGTTACTATTGATATTTTTAAATGCTGTTTTGGCAATAAGCGTTTTATTCCACATGCACAGAAGGCGAGCTGACGATTTCTTGAGAATGTGGATCAGTTCATGTATGGGCAAGATGCTAAAATTGGAGGGTTAGGGAAGATCGTGAGTACACATCTAAGAAAATTATTTGTTGCTTTCATGACAAAAGAAAATAGATCCCTGCCGTTTCTGGTATTGGAGATGGTCCCAGCAGATGATTGTACGTTTCAAAATCTCGGATCTCATACTATTCCATAAGCATCACTGCAATCATCGCACATGCGATTACTGATATACCTGGGATCTCACTGACCACTGTTGGTTTGAATGTAGAGTGTGTCGTTTTTGATCGAATCATTAAGTATTAAAAGAGGACAAGTCTACAACATTGTTCTTATATTAGGGCTGACTATTCAACGAATAATTTTTCACAGTCGTATATACGCTTAATAACTACTGTATCATAACTACTGCTTCGATTCACACCTCCTCACATAAGCAACTGATAGCGGAGAAGGAGGTAATGAAGGGAGGAAGAGAGGAAGGGAGAATGAAGAGGGAAGAAGGGAAGAGGGGAAGAAGGGAAGAAGGGAAGAAGGGAAGAAGGGAAGAAGGGAAGAAGGGAAGAAGGGAAGAAGGGAAGAAGGGAAGAAGGGAAGAAGGGAAGAAGGGAAGAAGGGAAGAAGGGAAGAAGGGAAGAAGGGAAGAAGGGAAGAAGGGAAGAAGGGAAGAAGGGAAGAAGGGAAGAAGGGAAGAAGGGAAGAAGGGAAGAAGGGAAGAAGGGAAGAAGGGAAGAAGGGAAGAAGGGAAGAAGGGAAGAAGGGAAGAAGGGAAGAAGGGAAGAAGGGAAGAAGGGAAGAAGGGAAGAAGGGAAGAAGGGAAGAAGGGAAGAAGGGAAGAAGGGAAGAAGGGAAGAAGGGAAGAAGGGAAGAAGGGAAGAAGGGAAGAAGGGAAGAAGGGAAGAAGGGAAGAAGGGAAGAAGGGAAGAAGGGAAGAAGGGAAGAAGGAAGAAGGGAAGAAGGGAAGAAGGGAAGAAGGGAAGAAGGGAAGAAGGGAAGAAGGGAAGAAGGGAAGAAGGGAAGAAGGGAAGAAGGGAAGAAGGGAAGAAGGGAAGAAGGGAAGAAGGGAAGAAGGGAAGAAGGGAAGAAGGGAAGAAGGGAAGAAGGGAAGAAGGGAAGAAGGGAAGAAGGGAAGAAGGGAAGAAGGGAAGAAGGGAAGAAGGAAGAAGGGAAGAAGGGAAGAAGGGAAGAAGGGAAGAAGGGAAGAAGGGAAGAAGGAAGAAGGGAAGAAGGGAAGAAGGGAAGAAGGGAAGAAGGGAAGAAGGGAAGAAGGGAAGAAGGGAAGAAGGGAAGAAGGGAAGAAGGGAAGAAGGGAAGAAGGGAAGAAGGGAAGAAGGGAAGAAGGGAAGAAGGGAAGAAGGGAAGAAGGGAAGAAGGGAAGAAGGGAAGAAGGGAAGAAGGGAAGAAGGGAAGAAGGGAAGAAGGGAAGAAGGGAAGAAGGGAAGAAGGGAAGAAGGGAAGAAGGGAAGAAGGGAAGAAGGGAAGAAGGGAAGAAGGAAGAAGGGAAGAAGGGAAGAAGGAAGAAGGGAAGAAGGGAAGAAGGGAAGAAGGGAAGAAGGGAAGAAGGAAGAAGGGAAGAAGGGAAGAAGGGAAGAAGGGAAGAAGGGAAGAAGGGAAGAAGGGAAGAAGGGAAGAAGGGAAGAAGGGAAGAAGGGAAGAAGGGAAGAAGGGAAGAAGGGAAGAAGGGAAGAAGGGAAGAAGGGAAGAAGGGAAGAAGGGAAGAAGGGAAGAAGGGAAGAAGGGAGAAGGGAGAAGGAAGAAGGGAAAGGAGGAAGGGAGGAAGGGAGGGAGGACGGAGGAGGGGGAGGAAGGAGGAAGGGAGGAAGGGAGGGAGGACGGAAGGGAGGGGGAGGCAGGGAGGCAGGGAGGCAGGAGGAAGGGACGGAAGGGAGGCAGGGAGGCAGGGAGGCAGGGAGGCAGGGAGGCAGGGAGGCAGGGAGGCAGGGAGGCAGGGAGGCAGGGAGGCAGGGAGGCAGGGAGGCAGGGAGGCAGGGAGGCAGGGAGGCAGGGAGGCAGGGAGGCAGGGAGGCAGGGAGGCAGGGAGGCAGGGAGGCAGGGAGGCAGGGAGGCAGGGAGGCAGGGAGGCAGGGAGGCAGGGAGGCAGGGAGGCAGGGAGGCAGGGAGGCAGGGAGGCAGGGAGGCAGGGAGGCAGGGAGGCAGGGAGGCAGGGAGGCAGGGAGGCAGGGAGGCAGGGAGGCAGGGAGGCAGGGAGGCAGGGAGGCAGGGAGGCAGGGAGGCAGGGAAGGGAGGCAGGGAGGCAGGAGGCAGGGAGGAGGAGGCAGGGAGGCAGGGAGGCAGGGAGGCAGGGAGGCAGGGAGGCAGGGAGGCAGGGAGGCAGGGAGGCAGGGAGGCAGGGAGGCAGGGAGGCAGGGAGGCAGGGAGGCAGGAGGCAGGGAGGCAGGGAGGCAGGGAGGCAGGGAGGCAGGGAGGCAGGGAGGCAGGGAGGCAGGGAGGCAGGGAGGCAGGGAGGCAGGGAGGCAGGGAGGCAGGGAGGCAGGGAGGCAGGGAGGCAGGGAGGCAGGGAGGCAGGGAGGCAGGGAGGCAGGGAGGCAGGGAGGCAGGGAGGCAGGGAGGCAGGGAGGCAGGGAGGCAGGAGGCAGGGAGGCAGGGAGGCAGGGAGGCAGGGAGGCAGGGAGGCAGGGAGGCAGGGAGGCAGGGAGGCAGGGAGGCAGGAGGCAGGGAGGCAGGGAGGCAGGGAGGCAGGGAGGCAGGAGGCAGGGAGGCAGGGAGGCAGGGAGGCAGGGAGGCAGGGAGGCAGGGAGGCAGGGAGGCAGGGAGGCAGGGCAGGATCAGGGAGGCATTTAGGCATTTAGGGATTCAGGGAGCATTTATTCATTTATTCATTTATTCATTTATTCATTATTCATTTATTCATTTATTCATTTATTCATTTACTCATTTATTCATTTATTCATTTATACATTTATTAATATATTAATGTATTATTTTATTAAAATATTAAAATATTAAATTGTTAATATAATAATTTATTAATTATTTAATTTAATTTATTTATATTTATACATTTCTTTTTATACCCTGATCCCATTCAAAATCAGGAAATCAGGGTATAATGGTTTTTTATGCAAATGTATGTAACAGGCAGAAGGATGCGTGGCAGACCCCCATTTTCAAGTTTGTATCGAGTATTAAAAAAAAATAAGTTCAAACCGACATTACGACACCATGCGCAATGCGCATCAACTCTATTAACAGCAATATATGAATTTGCAAAAAAAAAAGAAAAAACATCCCTTTGCCGCCTGGCACCGAACCCGAACTTGGCAACGAACGCCGCCTCCACCAACCCTGCCATTTCACTACTAGGCAAGAAGTTACAAGTGATCTGCCATATTATTCTATTTTTGTGTGCTGATATACCCATTGACTTTTAATTTAAAGTATATATTTGTCTGAACGGACGGCATATAAAATTATCAAGAAGTAAGCCCTGTATTGAAAACTAGTAAAAGCGATATTTTTAAAAAATGTTATTGGGTAGTCGCAAATACAAAATATCAAATTTTTGTAAATATAACTATTAATGATAAAGAAGTTGCGCCCGACTCTGACACTCTTTTTTATTTCATGCAAACAGTTTTATATATTATATATTATATATATATATATATATATATATATATATATATATATATATATATATGCATATATATAAGAGATGATAAAAAATGTTCTTAGTAATATATATATATACTATTTCATTTCAGAATGGAAATTGATTTAATTCTTAGATCAGTATTAATTATAATAAATTGTAGAGATTAAAATTAGCATATTATAATTATAACACATTTTCGCTATATATATATATATATATATATATATATACATATATATATATATATATATATATGTATATATATGTATGTATATATATTTATATATTATATTATATTTTCATTAATGTAAATTATTGTTTATTTTGTACAGTTATATACAATGTCTTCTACAGGGTATTACGCAGTTGACCATCTCTTATTAGCGTTCTTTTATACTCGTACTTAAAAGGTGAAAGATGAAATTTCGCTTCCCGCTATACAAATAACAAGAATTTAAATGAACATTTTCTAAAAATCTCTTTACAATAGGTTATGCGTGCACTAAAAATATATTTAGCGAACTTATTCTTATCTTATTTTATTTCATTTAATTATATAATAATATATATATATATATATATATATATATATATATATATGTATGTATATATATATATATATATATATATATATATATATATATATATATATATATGTATGTATATATATATATATATATATATATATATATATATATATATATATATATATACATGTGCATACATACATATATATATATATATATATATGTATGTATATATATATATATATATATATATATATATATATATATATATATATATATATACATGTGCATACATACATATAAAATTAAGTGAACAAAATTATTTATAGATAATGTTTAGATTCACTTATAAAATAAATCGAATGTTGCAAAGGAAATGCTCCCGTCAATAACAACTTTAGTTAGTTTGAATTGAGCGAATCTTAAGGTAGTTTAGAATTTTGCTACAAAAAGTTGAAGAAAATTAGAAAATTAATATTATTTATAAAGGACAAGTTTTTTATTATTTTCGTTTAAGAAATTTTATGATTAACAAACGAACTGAGTTATAATGGCTTATTCTTGGGATAATCGAGTTGATTTTGTTGTGCGATACATGTATGGTAAGTGCATAAATAAGATACTATCCTTGTTCATAAATTTATAAAGAATAACTTAATATAAATTAATTATTAACTTGTACCTTCTTGAAAGAATGTTAAAAGTTTTTTGTTAGGATATTATTGTATTTTTCATTTGTTTTACATATCAAAGACTTAGCTTTTTTGTGTTACTGAATGTGTCTTATGGGTAGAAGAAACCATAAGTATAAAGCATAAGCGTGATATTTTTTGTAGTAAGAGCTAACATTTAACCTGTTAACATCTGCCAGACTTGGAATACTAATAAAGCATGTTGCATATATACAGATAGATAAACACGTTCCATGACAGGGATGTTGATTCTAATTTTTTGTGGTCTCTGTAATCCAAATTTACAATATTTAAATTCGAATTTTAACTTGAATCTTTAATGCTCTTTCTTATGGATGTATAACGTTAAGAATTTTGAGAATATACCATGTAAATCTAAATTAGTATATGTGTAGCATACCTTTTAAAAAATTTAGTTTTTGACATGAATGCTACTAAAAATAATAAAATTAACACTAAGTAGCTAAGTGTAAGTTGATAAAAATAGAAATACTTCGGTTTCGATGCTAATTTAGTAGATGTAAAAAATTGTGATGAGTTCAATTGTGTGAACCGATTAAAAAGAATAATTAAAAACTTGGTATTTTCGGATCGGATCGGACACAAAGGCTTTCAGATGGACGGACAGACGGATATGTCGGCCACTCTTCTGTCTGTCTATCACTTACATTTTCGCAAAATCATTATACCCCGAATTCTTATTTTCAATTAGTTCAGGGTCTAAAAAGTACATCGACTTTTTGACATATGCTTATTGAATACTCGAGTATATTTGCTATAAGCATCGAATCTCGTATTTGACTATATGCCTTTTAAATATCTGCGCAACAGAATACGTAATACTTTTGATTGTCTTAATAACCAAGCACTAGTAAATAGCTTCTTTTTATACACTGAAAGTGGGAAATGCCAATGAATTTTATTATTCACGAGAAGACTAAAAATCGAGTCCGGCTACTGAAATTTTAAAGCTATAAGTTTTGGAAACCTTAAAATGCTGATATATTAACTTTAACAGCCTAGAAAAAAGAGATTGTATGATAATTAAAACTAAGGACGTGCCCTACATATTAAATGCAAAATGGCTCAAGCCACTGGATGATGATGGAGGAAGAGGCGTATTATGTGATTTTTTAAAGTTATTGTTGATTCGAGTCCTGTCATCCTAATGGAAAATATTGAAAAGGGCAGATTGGAAGGGGTTCAGAGTATTTCTTACCGAGACACCTCCGACTAGAGCTTTCTTACTTGTCGTTCACTTTTATTTTTTTTTGTGAAAATGTATGAAAGCTCTAACATCTTTATAAGTTTATGCTAAATACCAACTTTAAAAAATATTTATGGGACTGGGTTCAGGGTATCTCCTAGTCGGGCACCACCTACTTTACATGTTTTATAATTAAGACAACTATTTTATGTAAAGTACACATTGTCAATGGCGTATGACATGCAAATACGTTAGTGAATATCACAAAATCGATTTCTAATTTGAACAATATATATTTTTTTTTAGATATTGACAACAACGGATTCTTGGATCAAAATGACTTTTTATGTATGGCAGTTAGAGCATGTGTAGTAGAAGGAAAAGGAGATTGTAGTACCGCTCGCTTGGATGACTATAAGAAATTAATGAAGAATTTGTGGGAAGAGATATCTGCAATTGCTGATGACGATAAGGTAAAAGAAATCTATTGTCAATAATGGAATACTCACATATTAGATAGAGTTAAAGTTATATTAAAATTATTACTTATAATATATTATATCTAAGAATTCGGCTCCTTTTCTTCAAGTTATTTTATGAAAAAATATGTCGATCAATAGAATCTTAAAAGTTACGAATTTAAAATTAATGGAATAAGAATTTATAAAAGTTAAAAATTAAATTAATTATTCATAATAATTTTTTTTTAATATCAATTGTTTTTTAATCAAAAATGAACATCCACATTTAAAAAATGCTATTACATTTTAGAAAATATTGATTAGAAATATTGATCAATTTTATGTTTCCTGTAAGTTAATTTTAAAACTACAATTTTTTTTCTTATATTGTAGGATGGAAAAATCTCAAATCAAGAATTTAAAGATGCTGTTAAAAAGACATGTGTAGGAAAAAAATATGAAGAGTTTCCCCAGGTAAGATTTGTATACTTCTCTAACAGCAATATTTTAACTACTTAAAGAAAATTTGATTCGCTATTACTATTTTTCTTAGCGACACTAAAATGTTAATAATGCACATTTTGCGTTTGGAAATTAGTTTATTATAAATAGACGAAAAATATATGATAAGCTTAGAGGTCAAGATTCATGATAATTCACGATAATTTTGCCATTACCTTTTCAGTGTTGAATCGTTATGTATTAAGCTTTAAGATCAGGCAGTACTGCATAATACTAATTTACGGTCTATGGAATATTAGTTTTGGTAAATCAATGCGTTATTTGTTCTGTATATTTAAAGGAAACCCAGTAAAG